>NW_016107841.1:1059608-1094025 GCF_001604975.1 Cebus imitator
TCTCTTGACCTCGTGATCCACCCACCTCGGCCTCCCACAGTGCTGGGATTACAGGCTTGAGCCACCGCGCCCGGCCTAAGACCTTAACTTTTAACTTCAGAACGCTCATTCCATTTCTCTGGAGTCTGATTTTCCTGGATAGCTATTCCCAACTTTTCATTTGAATACACTCTTTAAAACTGGATTCTGATCCTTTCCATTATTTCAAGTTGACATATCAAAGAATGAAAAACATATGACAAATGATATGGACACCACTTGGTGCAGCACCGCTCAGCCAGAAAAGGTGTGACAGGTATAGAAGGTGAGTTGAACACGGAACGCCTTCTGCAAAGTAGGATTCAACAACATTTGTGAATGGACAGTGTGGAAAGCAGAGTGGCTTCTAAAACATACTAAGCCAGGTTCTGAGTCTATAGCCGCAAACGCGCCCTTCTCAAAACAACATCCTCTACACATCCATCTTCTCTTTTGTCTTTTTTGAGATCCATTACTCCAGTTATTCCTCATCTTGATTCTTTTCTAGCTCAAGTTGTCCAACTAATCCCCTCTATAAATGTATCTCCAGGAACAAATGTCAAAAGGACAGGAATTTTGCTCTCTCAAAAGGAAAGATCAAAGTATGCATTCCTTTTTCAATAATGCTATTTCTCAGCGGGTGGAGGGGATTTTACAGATAGCCTTATTTTCCATTTTGCAAATGTCATAGAATGCATGTTACTATAATGCAACTGTAGAAATTAATCCTTTGTGTTACTATTTGTCCTTTGTGGGAAAACTAGATATAACATGCAGTGCACATGGAAGAACCCACTATCCCTAGAGGTCATAAAGATAGTTGAAATAGTGCCTACAGATGTTCACCAGGCCCCTCCAACTCAAGGGAGGTATTATTCTGAGGAGGGAAGTCTTTTTATTTCTTTCTTTCTTTCTTTTTTTTTGAGACAGAGTTTCATTCTTGTTGCCCAGGCTGAAGTGCAGTGACACAATCTCAGCTCACTGCAACCTCTGCCTTCTGGTTGCAAGTGAGTCTCCTGCCTCAGCCTCCCGAGTAGTTGGGATTACAGGTACCTGCCACCATGCTCAGCTAATTTTCATATTTTTAAGACAGGGTTTCACCATATTGGCCAGGCTGGTCTCGAACTCCTGACCTCATGATTCAACTGCCTTGGCCTCCCAAAGTGCTAGGATTACAGGCATGAGCCACCGTGCCTGGACTGTTTTTCTTTTTACTTTTGTCAAAATTGCCATCAAATCAGGTTCCACAGAAGATACGGACACCTAATCATCTACCCCAGATAATAATGGTGTGTTTCCACTAGACGCCCTCGTATTTCTTCCATCCACAACTAGCTATATGATTTTTGAGGCCCAGTGCAAAATTAAAATGCAGACTCCCATGTTCAGAAAGTATTGAGAATTTCAAGACGATGACAGTAGGACATTAAGCCAAGCAGAGGGCCCTTCTCAGTGCAGATCCCTATGCAACTGTATAAGTCACATGCGCGTTATGCCAGCCTTGCTTCCAGTTTTGCCATTCTATACTGTGCTGGTGAAGAGATTCTGAAATCTCCAAACCCTCTTGTCCTTCCAGCCACTAGCCACTTCAGATATGAGAGGTCTTCAATAGGAGTCTAAACAATGAAGGCAAAGGACCCTTATTAATGACATCATTCAATCTGCTCTTCTCCCTCACAATGAAAAAAACAAAAATGTGGGCAAGAGCAGCTCTTTCATGGAGAGAGCATTCAGTACAACTGTCTGGCATCTGTTCAGCATGTTTCCTGAAACCAGGACACATGTTGTTTTAGATGCTGAAATTTAAATGGAAGGAACAGATGCCGTCAATTCAGGTATGCCAATAATGTTCTCTCAAAATGCAATAAAGACATACAAGCTTATAAAAGGGAAGCTGGCTTGAAATTACCAGCAAATGCATGAAAACAAAGAGACAATGATCCTTGGAGTTCTGCCCATTGTACTAGTGCATGGTAGACACCAGAACTGAAAACGAGGAAAATGGATCTGATCTGCCCCCACCCCAGTCATGTCGCAAAGCTTTAGAAGGAAACAACCAACAAAAAAAAACAACAAAAAACCATCCTAGATGAAATGGAGACGGCTTCAGTGAGCAATGTGAGCATGGCCAAGGAAGACAGTTTAAAGTTTCTTTAGTATAAGGACATCTTTCAATTCAATTGAGATCTTTATGGAGGACTTGGGAGGAGGAAGTGGCTGGATACAAAGAGAAAAAAGCCCAGGAGGGATCGTAGCTGAAGAGAAGAAGCCAACTGCAGCGTGGGAAGCTGTTTGTAAGCAGGGCTGAAAATGATCCAGGACGGGTCAAAAGTTGAACATGAGTCAGTGATACAGAATAGGACCCCACATTGAAAAGCTAGCTTTGTTCCAATTGAGAAAAGAAACAGAGTTAAAAATGGAGGAACAAAAGGATTTCACTGATAATATTCAGCATAGGTTAATGCTCTTACTGGAGTATCTAGTTCTAACCACCAGAAGGTTCTAAGAGTCATGCAAAAAAACAGAAACCTTGGAATAGAGATCTTACCATAGAAGATAAAGGAAGCTGGTTCATTTACCTTGGAAAAGAAATGATAGAGGGGTGTGTAAAAGGATATAAGATTTTATCACCATCTCTCTTCTCTATAGATCTCTCATGCCCACTCCTACCTCAACCTCACCCAAGCAGACATCAGATCCTAGTCATTTCAGGTAGGAATACTTATTCCCTGGACAGAGTCACTGGAATGGCCAATTATCTCTCCTTCTGTTAAAACCCCTCCCCTCATCCAAAGTTTATTTACCTGTTATAATCTCCCTCCTCCCACCCTCCTGGTCACCCATAAGAATGCGAATTTCCATAGGACATAAATTATCCACACTTTGTTTATCCTTTCATCACCAGCTTTTATGAGTGTCAATAAATATTTGTTGAATGAATTCATTTTCAAAGCATTTCTTGAGAATCTATTATGGACAAAGCAATAAAATAGATAATACGAAGGGTTCAAAGAAACTAAACATAGACAAGGAACTCAAAATTCAAAAAGGAAGAAAGAATGAATTTTCAGTACTGTAGATTAATAGCTTGGCTTCAGCTCCTTAAAATATCAGAGGACTGTTGAAAACATATAAAATAATAAAATAATAGCATGGGGTTAGTAGAGCTCATAGATTATAGATCATATCTGAACCATTGTATTACCATTGTTTGGCCAGCATTACTAGATTAATAGATATAATAGGGATTATATGAGGTAATGCATATAAACTGCTCAACCTAGTTCCTAACACTAATAACCCACTGAATAGTAGCTGTTACTATTATGATGTTAACATTAGCAAGGCATTTGACTATGTTGCTAATGATGTAATAAAGAAAAAAAAAAAAAAGAACAAAAACAGAGTACCATACACTGAGTATTTGTTATGTGCCAAACACATTCTAAGTGTTTCACATACAATATCACATTGACACCCTCTACAAGGTAGACATACTGGATTGAATAGTGTCCCCCAAAATCTATATCTGTCAGGAACCCCAGATCCTTATTCGCAAATAGGGTCTTTGCAGATGTAATCAGGTCAAGATGGTCAGACAGGATTAGGTGAGCCCTAAAGCCAATGACTGGTGATCTTTATAAGGAGAGAAATATTTGAAGATCCAGAGAAGATACAGGGAGGAAGGCCATGGGATGGAGGCAGAAACTGGAGTTATGCTGCCATAAGCCAAAGAATTCCAAGGATTACTGGCGACCGCCAGAAGCTATTTGGTTGGTGCAAAAGTAATTGCAGTTTTAATGGCAAAACTTCAATTACTTTTGCACTATACTATAGAAGAAGCAAGGTAAGATGATTCCTTAGATCCTTCAGAGGGAACATGACCTTGCTAACAGTGTGATCTTGGACTTCTAGCCTCTAGACTGTAAGAGTACAAATTGGTGTTGTTTTAAGTCACCCAGGTTGTAGTAATTTTCCTGGTAGCCCTGCCTAGTGTCTGGGCATTTTGTGTTGCTATTCACTGACGTGTGGAAGGTTCTTTTGATCATCGTGCTGACAAGGCTGTCAACGTCTTCATGTCCAGACAAAGGTCCTCACAGTCTGCAGCCTCCTCACCCCATTCCAGACTTCTTCCAAGTCATAGGATCTGTTGGTACTTTCACGCAGGGTTTTCTGGTTTCCCCAGTCGCAGGCACAGACCACAGAACAGGAGATTTGGAGGCACCATCCCAGTTTCAGCTGTCTCAGCCATCTCTCATCTGCCACCTAGCTGGTACCTCCATTACTCTGGTTTCCAGTTCTGTGTTGAAAGAGGGACTTCAGGAATAAACCATGACAAGCAATAAGAAAGATGGACGTCTCCACTGCACCTTCAGTCTCTCCTCCACCAGCTTCTTCCTAAAAGAATCTAGACACATGAGTATGTTTATGGATAAGGATAGACAATGAGAATCTAGACACATGAGTGTGTTTAGGGATGAGGGTAGACAATAACAATATGGCTCATTGTCTTTGATTCCTCTTTCACCTAGGATGCATCTTCTTCCCAAAGATGAAGAGAGTTTTCCTCGGGGTTGTATTCACACTCAAATTTCCTCCATCAAAAATAATCTGTTTCACCACCTAGTCTCAGTGGCCAAGGGCTGAAGGAAAAGCCTCCAAATACACAATTTATAAAAATGGTTTTCTTTGTTCACTCCATTAGACTGAAATTTTGAGGGTAGAGATTGTTTTACCTGTTTAAGGATGTTCTCAACTGCAAGTAACGAATGTGTAGAAAAACAGCTCCTAAGAGATCTTACTGAGTCAGTAAGGAAGCATCAACTTCAGAGACAAACACTAGTAGACCTTTATTGTGAAACAGGATCAGATCATGAAACAGAACAGAAAGTCCACAATAGGCACACAGACAGACACACATACACACACACACACACACACACACACACACACACACCACTGATTTTCAACAGAGATACAAAGGCAATTCAGTGAAGAAATTAGAGTCTTTTCAACAAATGGTGCATAAACAACTGAATAACAACTGAATAATCATGCTGGAGAGGGAAGGGTTTCAACCCATACTTGTGGCAGGCAAAAAGCCCTCCCCAAGAGGTACACACCCTAATCCCCTCAAACCCCTAACATGTTAAGAGAGTAAAAAGACAAATCACAGGCTGTGAAAATGCATGCAAATCATATATCTGATAAAGGATTTTTCTCCAGAATGTAAACTCAAAACTCAAAAACAGCCTGGCAAACTTCTCATGCAGTTATAAAGGCCTCAGGAAAACATCTTTAAACATACTAAAATCCAAGAATTAAAGTTGCTTAAAAATTTAGAACTGACAGGAGGCTGAGGAAGGAGAATTGCTTGAAGCTGGGAGGTGGAGGTTGCAGTGAGCCAAGATCGTGCCACTGCACTCCAGCCTGGTGCCTGGCAAAAGAGCGAGCCTCTGTCTCAAAAAATATATATATATATAAAACTGACCTTAAGTCCAGCCAATAAAGATATAAGTCAAAACAAGCAAAAAATAAAAATTAAAAAAAAACCCTCAACAGCAGGAAAATAAAATAAAAATTAAAAATATGGGCAGAATAGACACTTTACCAGAGAACATACATGGATGGCAAATAAGTACAGGAAAATATGCTCAAAATCATTAGTCATGGAAAAATGAAAATTATAGCCACAGGAGATATCACTACACAAGTGTTGGCAAAGATGTGAAGCAACTGGAACTCTGGTGGGAATGTAAAATGATGTAACCACTTTGGAAAACAGTTTGTTAGTTTGCCAAAAAGTTAAATGTGTTTTTACTGTACAATCTAGCCATTCAACTCCTAGGTATGTACTCAAGAGAAATGAAAGCATTAAGTCTACACATTTATACAAAGACTTGCAGATGAATGTCCATAGCAGCTTTATTTGTAACATGCCCACACTGGAAGCAACCCAAATGTCCATCAACAGTGTTGGAATAAATGCTTATTCTCCAATATCTCAAGGAAGAATCAGCACTCAGACAAAAGGTTTCTCAGCAAGGCTGTCTTTACTTTCTGCAGAAAGGGCACCACTCGTCAGCAGTCTTGCCACGAGAGCGCAATGAACAAAGAAAAAGCAGGCATATTTATATCTAACGCATCTGGCCCCTACAGCTGTGTCCTAATTCCATTGGCTAGAACTGGATCTCACAGTCTAGGCTACACCCAATTGCCTAACAGCTTAAAACTTTCCTAAAGACGTAAAGGCAGAGGAGAACAAAGGAAAAAGAGGAAGTAACTGGTGGAATGCCGAGAAATACAAAAACACTTCCAAATAAGGAAGAGGAGGAAACTATGATCTAAGGCTTGACTGGGCTTGTCCAGACATGTCCGGGCAAATATCTGGGCTAGAATGCAAGAATCAAGAACACAGAAGACACCAATTTCCTTATTATAACTGACAGCTACTTAGGAATATCAGCAAAGGTTTTGGGGTAAATTAATTTTTAAAAGAAGCTACTGTCTACTGTCTATTCTTAATAAGCTAAGAGGAAAATTTTGAAGAGGAACTCTCAGTTATTTCGTTTTTCACAAACAGGTGAATGGATAAACAAACTCTGGGATGGCCATACAATGGAATAACTACCCAGCATCAAAAAGAAATGAATTATTGATAACAGAACAACAGATGGACTTCAAAATAGTCTATGTGAAAGAAGCCAGACCAAAAAAAAAAGGGGGGTACACACTATATGATTCAATTTACATAAAATTCAAGGAAATGAAACTAATGAACAGTGACAGAAGGTAAATCAGTGCCTGGGAAATGGGGTATGGGGATAGGCAGGAGGGAGGGATTACAAAGGAGCTGGAGGAACTTTTTAGTAGTAATGGAGTTTTACTACCTTGATTGTGACAATGGTTTATGGGTGATTTCATATATCCAAAGTTGTCAAATCCACTGCTTTAAGTATGTGTGGTTTATTGTATGTCATTTCTATCTTGCAAAAAACTGTTTTTAAAATACAAGAGAATTTTTCATATTTAAAAGGCAGGATATTTAAACTAAAATATGTTAAAGTCAGTGGTACTAACAGGTTGTATTAGCAGGAGACAAGGGTAAGATGGGGTTTCTTTGGCTCCCTTGCAAAGAGATGCTGAATAAAGTAAGTGCCAGTGGCCAACAAGAGCGGAATTGCTTGTCCCCTTGGGTCACTTGAGGAGCGTGGGTGGGGGCTGGGTGAATACCGGGGTGAGAGGAAAGCCGTCGCCAAAGAAGAGTGGGGGGGCGCTCAACGCGGGTGCCCAGGCAGGTTCTTCGTCCTCGCTTCTTGGCCCTGTCTCACGAGTCCAGGGACTAAATGGATCCTCTCGAGCCTGCTTTCTACTTCTGAACACGATGAGCGGTTTGTGTTTCAGGGTTTGGGGAGCGGGTGTTGCTTTCTACGTTTTGTGTCTTAGTTGGGTGGCATAACCCACACGTAATCTGCGACGTCCAATCAACAATGAAAATAACCCCTCACAATAAGCGATCGGGAACTACCTGCCACAATCATTAGGGAAATGACACAGCAGAGAAGCTCCGCCCCTCACGCCCCCGCGCGCTCTCGCCCTCTGCAGCCCCACAGCTCGCCCCGCCCCTCTCGTTCCGGAAACCACCCCGGCGAGGGCGGAAGGCGGGGTTGGCCCTGGCCCCGCCCACAGCGTTCCCCTTCCTAGGCCCAGCCCCACAGCGATCAGCTTCGGCAGGGTCGCTTTACGGCCGGAGAAGACGGTGGCTCCCAGACTTGAAGTAGGAAGCCGAACTGAGGGGCGAGGAAGAGGCTTTTTGCGGCAGGACGTAAGTGACGGCGAAGACAGCGCGACAGCAGCTGGAGGGCAGAGGAGGCGGGTTTGTGTTTCCCGGGCCGAACCGGGTTGTGCGGGGCGCGGGGCCTTGGCCAGGTGGCGGCCAAGGCCCGCGGTGGCAGCATGAGTGAAGGGGAGCGGGGCGGAGGAGGCCTTGGGCTGCTCTGGGCGGCGGGTAGGGGCAAGGGGCTGGTGGGCCGGAGTCCCGGGTCCAGGCCTGGACTTTGAACCGCGGTTGGTGTTTCCCCGATCCCGCAGCGCGGCCGGTCCCGTCCTCGCCATGAGGCCGCAGCAGGCGCCGGTGTCGGGAAAGGTGTTCATTCAACGCGACTACAGCAGTGGCACACGCTGCCAGTTCCAGACCAAGTTCCCCGCGGAGCTGGAGAACCGGGTACGCCACCTGGCTCCCCACGCCTGCCCTGGGCGAGGGGGGAGACTCACCAGGGACGGGAGGGATGTGGGCGACACCCGGGCCGCTGAGGGCCCCGCGGTTCTGGGGAAGGCCAGGCACAGAAGGGGCCTTGGCCAAAGGTGTGAGAAGAGAGCCACTAAGCAAGACAGGTGTTTGGAGGAGGAAGAATGATAGGCCGGTCGCCGGGGTTGACGACCTTACAGAAGTTTGTTGCCAGGTGCTGGAAATCTGGACCCAGCAGTCTTCTGCACTCCCCCAAATCCAAACCCCGGGTTTTTGTCGGCAGCAATGAGGAGCCAATTCCTGAGGCTCCAGGCCACCTCAGTCACCTGGTTGTAAACTATATTCTCATATCTTTCCGCACATGAGGAATCATCATCATTCTCATGACTGGTATTTGCCGCCTCTGTGCTGGTCCCACTGTTTGGTTGAAGGGGTTTATTAAGTGCATTGCCAGGCGATACATTGGAACCTTGAAGACACAGAGCGTTAGATAGGCCTGGACAGGAAAATACCTCAGAACAAGGCCTTAAACTTGTCACATCCACTGGGAGCCACCTGTTTTGTCTTGCATATCAAAATGGTCATCAGCATATAGGTCTTTTGAGCAGCATTGCGTGCAAAATGGAAGAATGGGATTTGTTTCCCCTTTCTTCAGACTTAGCAAAACGTTTTTTTAAAAAAATCATTGTATCTTCTTGTAGCAGTAATGGAGTGTGTGCCTGCCTGTGTTTTTGTTTGCCCACATGTGTACACTCAACCAAAGATTCTTTTGGTCTTGACCCATGTTACTACGTAGATTCTGTTTCCTGTTAAGGTATCAATTTCTGGTGAGCTGGGAGCAGGTTTTGTGGCTCTCTCCTCTGTGACAGGGAGGGCAGGGCCTGAGAGGTGATTAGGCATTCCTTGGGTGTAGGGCTGAGAGATGCTGGTCATGGGATAAGTGGGTGTGGATGAGTCTGTATAGAGAAATGTGTAGCAGTTATTTACAGTCAGTTTACAGTGAGGTGGGTTGTACTGCCCTATTGCCATGGTTGGGAAATCAGCAATGATCCATTATAGCTTCCTTCATTTTGACATAATAATTGGCAGGTTAGTGGCCCAAATATGTTTCTTTAACTGCAAATTAATCAAATATGCCTTTTAAAGATGGTGAAGCGACTTGTTTCTGAAAAGCCATTTAAATGGTGCAATATGTTGTCAACTATGTTCTGAGTTAACTCAGCTTGACAGTAGGTGAAACTACCCACAGTGGTTTGAAGAGGTAGAAATTGAGCAACTGGCCAGTTGGATAGAGCTACTGAATGTTATTTTAAAATAATTTAACATCACAATTGATGTGCTTTACATGTTAAGATTTACATGGAATCAGGCTGGGCCCTGTGGCACGCCTGTAATCCCAGCATTTTGGGAGGCCAAGGCGGGTGCATTTCTTGAGGTGAGGAGTTCAAGACCAGCTTGGCCAACATGGTGAAACCTTGTCTCTACTAAAAATAGAAAAAGTAGCCAGGCATAGTGGTAGGCGCCTGTAATCCCAGCTACTCAGGAGGCTGAGGTAGAAGAATTGCTTGACCCTGGGAGGTGGAGGTTACAGTGCGCCAAGATCATGCCACTGCATACCAGCCTGGGCAACAGAGCAACACTTGTCTTGAAAAATAAATAAAAAGATTTACATGGAATCAAACAAATGTTTTTTATTTTTAAGCCTCTGATGGAAACTATAACATATAATTTATGTACTTCAAACTCAGAATATATTCTTTTTCACCACCATTATTTGGACATTAAAGATTCCTTTGCTTTAAGGTTTTAAAGCAGCACTTACGACTCATATATTTGAGCTAAATGTGTGTATGCAGAATCAGACATCAGCCTTCCATTCTGTGTGTGGCAGAACCTTTATTTTGTAATCTAAGTACAAAAGTACAGTGTAGTTACAGTGCTCCACTGATCTCAGGAAATGGATGTTTCTAAATTCTGGAGTCCTTTTACCTCTTTGACTTCATATAGCCCAGAACTGCTTGTGGTACTGAGTACAATATGGAATGTTACATGGTGCTACTCAATTGTGCCTTTGAATTTGTTTTTTTCTTTTTAAATGTTAGGGTTAAAACACTAGCTTATGCTTTAATCCACCAGAAAAGCTTTGATTGTGTGTGTATGCATCTATGTGTGTTGAGATTAAATTTAAATTACAGGTTTAAACTTTCCTTGCTTTGATGAAAAACTGAAAGATATCTGTTTCTCTACTACTTACCCCAGAAATTTTACTGATCGCTCTGCCATTGGGGCTGATTTTCCTTTTGTGAGAGCATCACACTTGGCAACGTAATAGAGAAAGAGACGAATATGCAAGTGTTCTGTGTTATTTTAAAGCATTTTTTAAAAATACACACACATTTGTGCCCTTTAATTTGAGAGTAAAGGACAGGTTCTGTCTGTTAACAAGTTCATTTTCTCTGCTGCCTGTTAGAATGTAATACTTTGATGCTTAAGCGTTTTGTTGCCAGAACAGTTCTTTAAAGGAAACTTTATTCTCATTAGCCAAAATACAGATCTCTTAGTTACCCTTGGTCTGGGTAGAAGAATGAGTGAACTGTAATTGAGGCACTTGTTCCCTTATTTCCCTTTAAAAATAAGTCTCCCCATCTGGTTAGTAATTACCTTAGACCTGCCACCCTTGATACATGATCACTGGAGGCTTCACCATGCTTTCTACTGTATAGTTCAACAAGAAACAAAAATTTGGGGAAAATGAACCTGATTTCTCTCCATTCTGACATTTGATGTTTGTGGGTTCCAGTTTTATTTAGCGCTGACTTCTTGTATCTCTAAATTTTGATAGAGCTCCTGTATCAGTGCCCAGGAACCTAAGGGAGAACACTGGCCACTGTTTTTCATAGCCTAACGGTAGTGAGATACAGATGCCAACATTTTGTTCTCATGAGCCCTTTCTTGTGAAGTTTGTCATTTGCCTTTACTGATGCCTTCTGTGATTGTTACCCATTATTTTCCTTTTTAAAAATAACCTTTCAAAAACTTGTTGGCATTTACTTTTCTTTAACCATTTAACTTTTTTTTTAAATTAGCCTTTTTGTTTGTTTGTTTAACTGACATATGATTTGCCTCTATCCTATAAGGCATTGTAATCTCGAAATAACTCATAAGAATTAGTGTTTCTGGCTCAGCATGGTGACTTGCACCCAGGTAATCCCAGTTGCTCTGGGAGGTTGAGGTAGGAGGATCACTTGGGACCAGGAGTTCAAAAGCAGTCTGGGCAACATAGCAAGCCGCTGTCTCTAAACTTAAAAAATAATAATAATTAGGGTTCCTGGGATAAATAGTAATTCTAATATGGAAGAAATAAGATGTTTCTGGGTTGAATCCATGATTTTAAATTGTATTGTACATAAAGAAAGAGAAATAATTCAAGGAATTATAGGCATATGAAATGTGATTGGAATTATTTAGACTTTTGTAGACTTATCAGTGGACAAACTGAAGGCATTAACCTAGGCATAATTAGGTGAACATAACAGCTTACCATTTTTGTTCACTGGGCTCTCCTCAGTCTGTTTTCAGGAATGAGAACTCTGACTTAGGTTCCCGGATGACCAGCTTTGACACCACATCTTCAAGGGGTAGCTCAGTGAAGAATTGCTTAAAGGCCATCTTTACCCACCTAGCCTTTGTCCAAAACTCTAATATTCCTGGAAATTTAAGATAACTCCTTTTGAAAAATGGGTAGAGCCAACACCACTTTAGAGGTTACATTAAACTAATGCATGCCACTGGCTTATTGACTCCTCACATTTTCCACACAAAGGACAAAACAATGACTGCAACAGCTTCTAATATAAAGAATTGTCATAGCTTATGGATGGTCACGAATTGTTTTACACTTTAAAAGATTACGTTCTTGGCCTGGCATGGTGGCTCATGCCTGTAATCCCAGCACTTTAGGAGGCCAAGGTGGGTGGATTGCCTAAGGTCAGGAGTTTGAGATCAGCATGGTCAACATGGTGAAACCCCGTCTCTACTAAAAATACAAAAATCAGCCAGGCGTGGTGGTGTGCACGCCTCTGATCCCAGCTACTCAGGAGGCTGAGGCAGGAGAATCACTTGAACTCGGGAGGTGGAGGGGTTGCAATGATCCGAGACCCTGCTGCTGCATATGTTCTTGGGGCCAGGTGCAGTGGCTCATGCCGGTAATTCCAGCACTTTGGGAGGCCAGGCAGGTGGATCACGGGAGGCCAGGAGTTCCAGGCCAGCCTGGCCAACATGGCGAAACCTCGTCTCTACTAAAAATACAAAAATTAGTTGGGAATGGTGGTGCATGCCTGTAATCCCAGCTACTCAGGAGGCTGAGGCACAAGAATTACTTGATCCTGGGAGGCAGAGGTTCCAGTGAGCCAAGATTGTGCCTCTGTACTCCAGCCTAGGTGACAAGAGTGAGATATGTTTTTTTTCTTCTTGTGAGAAAGGGTCTCACTCTGTCACCCAGACTGGAGTGCAGTGGTGAGATCTCGTTTCACTGCAACCTCCACTTTCCAGGCTCCAGCAATCTTCCCACCTCAGCCTCCTGAGTGGCTTGGACTACAGGCTTGTGCCACCATGCCTGGCTAATTGTTGCATTTTTAGTAGAGACAGGGTTTTATTGTGTTTCCTAGGCTGGTCTCAAACTCCTGAGCTCAAGTGACCCACACACTTTGGCCTCCCAGAGTGCTGAGATTACAGGCGTGAGTCACCACACCAGACGATTTTTTTTTCTCTGGAGTCATTTCTATTATAAAGAAAGACTTAATAGGGTTCACAGCAACCAGGAAAGTGGGGAAAAGGCCAAACAAAAAGTATTTTTAAAGAAAGAATACAAAAGAGAGAATTAGTAAATAAGTACTTATTAATCTTAGAAATAAGGGAATCCTTATGTGAGAGAAGGCCTAGAGTGTGAACAGATAAGAATGGCAGTATTGGATGAATGCTTTCCTAATGGCCCTTGAAAGTCCTGGGATGAAATAGTGAAATTTGAAATCTGTCACACAAAGTACTATTAGAAGGCAGTAAAGTAATATTGGAAGAATAAAGTAAAAGCAGATGATTGAGTGAAATGATGGGTGACAGTACAGATTCTTATGTGAAATGTGTGGAACCAAAAGTATTTCAGATTTTGGAATATTTGTTTATACTAGTGAGTTATCTTGGGGATGGGACCCAAGTCTAAACACAAAATTCATTATGTTTTATATCCACCTTCTACATATAACCTGAAGGTAATTTTATACAATATTTTTAATGACTTCACAAGACAAAGTGTGTGTACACTGAACCATCTTATCACCCTTTGAGAACATGCTTGCATGGGAGAATCTGGCTGTGCATAGAAAAGATACTTGGCAGCTGACCTGGGCTGGAAGGGTCTTTTTTCCCTTGGGGACACTGAATAAACTGTGTGTTGTGCACCTGCATTTTGACTGTGACACCTCACATGAGGTCGGGTGTGGAATTTTCCACTTGTCATATCAGTGCTCAAAAGTTTCAGATTTTGGAGCCTCTCTGACTTCAGAATTTTAGATCAGGGATGCTCAACCTGTAGTAGTATTAGTGTAAATTTAAGATAATGGTGTCACCAAATAGGAAGAAGTAATAAGAATGACTTTATTTGAAAAATTGTGTGTTAGCTTGAGATTTTACCTTAACCAATTTTACCTTATTTAGTAACAGGATAGTTACTTTAAAAGAGATAGATTGACTAAACAGAATATAGAACTTAGGCCATTTCATCATTCTGCTAAAATGCCATTCCCTTTGGCCTAGTAAATTCCACTGTTTGGTTACTCAATTTCAGATTACCTGCTCTCCCCAGATAAAGGAAACTTAGCCTTTGTATGTGCCCCCACTAGACTTTATATTTGCCCATGTCATAGTATCTGATAGTAGGTGCTCAGTAAATGTGAATCTAAATCAATAGAAAGAGGAATAGTCTAAAGTTACTTGAAATTCAGTAGAAAGAATAAAAAAGTAAAGAAGTACCTTATTGAGCCTTAAAGCTATCCAGTATTTATAAAAGGGATAAAATTAAACAAACTAAGCAGTTTCAATAACTTAGGCCCAGATTTAATCACCAAAAAATGGTCAACTGTTAGCTAAGAATGGTGACAAAACAAGATAAATTAGTGAGACCATGCATTAGTACGTTGATTTTTTTTTTCAAAACTTACTTTTAAATTTTTTCTTCTCTACAGATTGATAGGCAGCAGTTTGAAGAAACAGTTCGAACTCTAAATAACCTTTATGCAGAAGCAGAGAAGCTTGGCGGCCAATCATATCTTGAAGGTTGTTTGGCTTGTTTAACAGCATATACCATCTTCCTATGCATGGAAACTCATTATGAGAAGGTAAGGCTACATTGTTTTCACAGAAATCTCTTAAAATCATGAGAAAGGCAAGTTTATTACATATTGATGCTTACATAGTGATAGTTGCCATAACATACGTAGGGGCATTTATCATTCAAATTGTGTTGTTGCACCTGTGTACAGAGCACATAGTCCTGAGTCTTTCAAAACAGGTCACAATTGGTGTGTTCAATTGCAGGTGACATGTCACTGTTCAGACTGGCTTACACTTAAGAAGAATGTAGAAAATCTATATGTTCTCCTACTCAGCTTTCTGGGAATGTTTTTACTTTATTTCCCTAAGTTTCACTCTGTCCTCCCACCTGAGTTCTTAACTTTTCTTTCCAGCTGCCTGCTAGCTCCCAAATTGCTGATTTCTCAACCTAAGGTGACCAGAAGTCAAACTTCCCACCTCCCCATTTTGTCAATGGCACCCCTGTCTTTTCAGTACCATCTTTGGGCGTGGGGGATAAAGAAGAGGGAAAGACTGCAGTGTCTTCCATTTTCCCGGTCATTAAGTTTTTGTGATTTCCTCTGCCACTATCCTAGGGTACGCCTTTATTCTCTCTCTTCTAGACTTTTGAAATAGTCTGACTTGTCTCATCTCTTCCCTCCTTTTGCTTTTCTGAACTATCTGCTGCAGTGTTCATAAAACAGATTTACTTCCCCTACTACTTCTGCCAAGTCAGAGAACTTCCCTGGCTTCCCATTTTTTTGCCACTGAGTAAAGTTCAAGGTCCTGCTCAAACTGACCTGTTTACCTTTCTAGCTCTACCTCATATTCCTTCCTTCACTTTCTTCCTCAGCCAAACTCCATCCCTCCCTGGTCAGCAAACATAGCCACTGTGGTTCTCCTCCACCTGGAATGCCATCTTCCCAGGTTCAAATCCCACCAGTCCCTTAGGTCTCACTTCCATCTAACTTTTTCTCTCTTTCAGTCAGAATTCTTTCTCTTCTCTGTGTCCCTACAACATTTTATTTTTATCTGTTTTCTGGTACTTGCCTCACTCTTTTTTGGAGTGTAGCAATTTATGTTCTTGTCTTACTTGCCCTTAAAGTATGTATTTTTCTTGAGGACAATGCCTTAACCATTTTGTATCCCTCTTCATGCCTAACATCATGCCTTTGGTATATCAGGCACTCATTTAATATATGTTAAATAAATGACTGTAAATTAATCAGTGAATTTTGACAGTGCTTAGAAAATGAAATGCTATGGGAATATATTTTACCCTATCTGATAGAAATGTCTTACACTCCATGTAGTGGAGAGTGCATGTAGTTGCAGCCAAAGCTTTTGGGGCTTGTAGCTGAAAATGCTGCTGCATTCTTCATTACCATGCTGTTACTATAATTCCATCTCATATAAACAGGTATATTTAATATAGTTATTTATATCCTTCCCATGTTGAAACGGGAAAAGTTCTCTTGCCCCCACCCCCCATGTGGGGCCTGCGATGGGGGTGTGGTTTGCTTCTTGAGTGCCCCGCTGCTCAAACATCTAGGGGAGCATACAGATGGGCAGACTGTGGGGCTCCAACCCCATGGCGGTATCTAGGGGTGAATGTGTTACAGCTCCTGAAGCCCCAGTGGGCGTGTGTTACAGGGTCCGTAGGCAGCTCGTGTTAGCTCATTAGACCCCTGCCTTATCGCAAGGACAGAGGGCTTTCTGTATCCCAGAGTTCTTGCCTTGGTGTACTGGAAGAATCCGATCGCATGTGGGCTTGGAGAATGAGTGGAAGGTTTTGTTGAGTGGAAGTAGCTCTCAGCAGTTGGGGGAGCCAGGAGGGAGATGATCTTCCCCTGGAGTCAGGTCGCTAAACAGCCCAGCTCTTCTCTAACCACCCTGGCCAAACTCCACGTCATTCCGCCAGTTGATTGCCTACCAGCGATCCAGTGGGCTCTTAGGCCAGTGTTTTCCTCTCGACATCCTGTGTGTTCCTCCACCGATGTACACCTCTCCACATTCAACCACCTATGTGTCTGCCTGCTAGGGTCTTGGTTTTCATAGGCACAGGATGGGGGCGTGGCAGGCCAGGGTGGAAATGCAACATTTGGGCAGGAAAACAACAATTGCTGTCCTCACCTACTGGGCACTGGCCCGAGGCGGAGCGCTAGCCAGGGACCATGCCCTCCTCTACCCAGCACTTTCCTGCCCCCTTCTGTATCATTTAGAGAGACCACGCTCTTCCCTTCCTTATCAATACCACACAGAGAAGCTAACTTTCATTCCTGTTTAACTTTCAGAATCAGAAGTTACCAAGGCTCAGTGTCAGCTTTCTGTTTTAGTGTATCTCCTCTGTAATAATATGTTTAGTGAGTGAGGCTCAGGGGATTTGTTTGCTCAATAACTGTTGAAAGCCTACTATGTGCTAAGCAAAGTGCTGGCAGGGCGAACGTGGTTGCTGACCTTGTGGGGTTCATAATTAAGTGGTGACAACTGATAACAAGGAAACATAAATAAAGCCAACAAAATTATACATTATGATAAGTGCCTTGAAGGAAACAAACTGGCCTAGGATAGAAAATAATAGGCGGGACCTAATCTAGAATGTATAGTCAGAAGAGGCCTCTGAGGTGGAAACATTTAAGCTGTTGCATGAAGGTTGAAAAGCCTGGGGCATTGAGGCAGAAAGATGAACATACACAAAGGCCCAGAGAGCTTGATGGGCCCTGGGAACTGAGAGGGGGTGATAATTAAAGGCATGAGCCTCAGCACCCAGCAAGATTTTCATTTTAAAGAGATCTCTTTGCTTTGTGGAAAAAAGGCATAAGAGTAGAAGTAGGGAAACAAAATAGGAATCTCCACAGAAGTCCAGGCAAGAGTGATATAGCCTGGACTAGGAAGGGAATAGGGGAGGTGTAAAGAGGTGACCAGCTCCAAGGGATATGCTGATAGTCGGCCCTGAATGTAGGAGGGGAAGGTAAAGCTGATTCATATGGATAGAAACTCGATCATCGGGAATGGCTATTTACAGCAGTCCATAATATTGCCAATTTAAGGTAGAAGTACATCTCTTGAGTATTTTATTCATGCTTAGTGAAGTATTAAAGGGCTTGTCATTACTTTTGTTGATAAAATTTTAATTAATTTGTATTTGTCAATGTATATTTGCTGAAATGGATAGAAGTACTGATGTCATTTGTAAAAAAAAATTGGTTATTGGTTGCTAGTCAGGGTATGCCAATTATGAGATCTTGGACAAATTAATCTCTCTGAATTCTCTCAAATGGATATTAGAATTAATAATTTGCCTCAAATGTGGTTAGTGCTTAATAAACAGTGTTTTCTTGAGGTGCAACCTCCACCTCCTGGGTTCAAGTGATTCTTGTACCAGTAGAGACGAGGTTTTGCCATGTTGGCCAGGCTAGTCTCAAACTCCTGGGCCTCAAGTAATCTACCTGCCTTGGCCTCCAAAAGTTCTAGGATTACATATGTGAGCCACTGCACCCAGCAGCCAGTCTTTTTTACTTTAACTTTAAAAAAAAAAAAAAAAAAAAAAAAAAAATAGAGATACGGTCTCATTATGTTGACTAGGCTGGTCTCACACTCCTGGCCTCAAGCCATCTTCCTATCTTGGCCTCCTAAAGTGCTAGGATTACAGGCATGAGCCACTGTGCCCAGCCGAGATAGATTTTAAATGAAGTTATCTACGTAAATTTTAATCAGATATTTGTACACTCATTTACAATTTTTTATTTTCAAGTATAAGTAACCTTTTAACCAGCTGCTCGTTTATTTGGATATTGAAAACACTTAGCAGATCTCAGTTAAAATCTTTCCAGTCAATAGTCTTGGAAGATGGTCCTTAATACCAGAAACACAATGGTTATTGGTTGATCACAATATATGTTTTAACTTGGATTTGTAGACACTGTGTAAGGTACTATTTTATAGGTGTAAGCAAGGCCCCTTTCTTTTTATAGAGCCAATATTATAAAGCCAGTAAAGACCAAATAAAATGAATCCAGAAAGCAAATTTAAGGCATCAAAAATAGGTGGTATTTTGTAGAAACTGAACATGGATAACTGTATTGTGCAACATTAATAACTGGAATGATCATAGTTAAGATATGATATACTTTAAATGGAAGTATGTATTTGTATTTCTCATAAAATTATTAAAATGTAAGCACAGCTGCCCTCTCCGTTCCCCAGTTTGTCTCTGAGGAATTTTTGTGCTATTATTTTCTACTTACGAAAGTATGGGGTTGAGTCATTTAGTCCCTATTGTTTTAAACATCAAAATTCCTAGTCTGCAAACAGTAAGCCAAATATAATAGTGCTTATACTTTGTCATGTGTGTTAAATTTATTGAAATTGTAAATAGGCCTTTTAAAACTCACTAGAACAATCATGCATTTTTCCCTAGAATGTGCTATTTATTGATTTAAAATGAAGATAAAGACTTCAGTGTTATTTCTCTATTGTTGCTACCCATGATAATTAGGGAACAAATGGGCTCGTAGAAGGTTCTCCTCTCAGTATCTCTCTGCCTTGTTCATGAACTAGAAAACATCCCTTCTGCCTATGTGCTGTAATCTTTAGAAGGAAGACAGGCGAGAACTCGAATATGTTCTGAAAACACTGAGACCCTGGTGCTCCTTAGCCTCATCAGGCTGTTTTTCTTGAAGGTCTAGTAGGCTTTCTCCAGTTTAATATTCTCAGGGAGGGCAGTAATTTTTTCCAAGGTTTGTGTTTCACTTTGTAAATATTATACAAATTGAAGTTTTATTGAGGACTTGAGAGTAACAGATAACTTTGTTTAATATTAATATTGTGGTTTGCTTTGACATTGATTTACCAAAAATAAAAAAGTGTGAATAAAATGTCAACATGAGGTTTCTTGGAGGTGAGAATGGTGCTTTGTCCTTTCTGAGATCATGGTATGAGTTTACACATATTAATGCTTTTCCGCTACTAAAGAGACTACGAGTTCTATTGTTTGTTTGTTTTAATTTTAATTTTATTTTTATTTTGAGACTAAGAGTTTTAAAGCATCTTGTTAAGGACAGTGTTGCCTTCACCGACATATTATAAGAAGATTTAGCCCTTATATGAAAAGAAAACTAATTGTTTTCTTTCTGAACTGATACCCAAGCGCACATCAATGTTACTAAAGTTTATTTTTAAAAAAATCCTTGCCCAACGAAGTTATGCTTGAACCAAATAAAGGAATGATGTTTCTTTGCTAGTAACCTGTACCCAGAGAAAGGAGGAGGAAGGCTATTCTGAAGGAATCCTTTCTTTGAAACCAGCCATGCAGGCATTTTTCTGAGTGTCTTCCCTAGTATTAATCGACTGGAGTGAAGGGAGACTGAGTCTCCAGTTTCCAGTTCTGGCAGGTGAGCTGAGGAGGAAATTGGAGAAAAGATTGAGAGGCCTGAGTTGGACACCTTTATGGGCTGCTTCCTTCTATTCATTATTTCAGGATGATTGACAAACTCTGATGTGAAGTTAGTGCCTAAGGGGTTTTTTTTGTTCATAAAGACCAAGCACAGCTCAAATGTTTTGAGTGCTGAAAGTAGGAGAATGATACATGCATTGCTTCAGGTAATTAAGATGAAAAAAAAATCTTTTCTTTAGAAATAGTACTCTTTTAATTTATTATATAAGAACCATGCAGACTGCTCTTTCAATAATCTTAAGCTTTCTTAAAGAAGCATAAAACATGAGATTTTTTTTATCCCCAAAGAATACTTGAATAAACTGTTTAAATTACTTTCCTTCAATAAGATTTTATACAAAACATGTAGAGTTTTTACATTCTAAATCGGTTTATACCAAAGCATCTAAATTGTAACATCCTAATTTGTTAGTTTGGTCTGTATGTTATATAAGCCACACTTAAATCATTGCTTAATTTCCAACTTTATTTTCATACAGTTCTTTTTTCCCTTTTAAGTTGTGATCACATTTGTGACTTTATCATTTCCTAATAGTGTGAATTTAAGGAAATATATAGTAATTTAAAGAACTGGATTAAATCCTCTTTGAACATTAGAGCCAGGAAAAGGTTATGATGACTTTGAGCCTGAAGTAAAACATGTAACTCTTTGATTTTGGATATAGCTATTAAGATTTATTTTCTTCTAGCTTATCTGTCTCAGAATTGCCCTTATTAAAGCTGGAGATTTGGCAATTTCCAGAAGTTCCTTTGTATCCTATCTGGTTTTTGTCTACATTTGCTTTGACTTTTACAAGCTTAATACTAAACTTATAAATTGTGGTTCCTGTCTAGGAAACGAGCAAACTGCAGAATAGTACTACATGCACTCATGGAAATGACATAAGACACTTGTAGTTATCAGAAACTCCCTGGCAGCTAATGCCCACAGGCTCTCCAAAGGAAATAAACTTTTTAGTTTTGAAATAACGGGACTACCTTTTGTTATAGGCCAACCTTTCATCATTACTTTAAATCGATGAACATGTACAAAGGAGAGAAGCAGTCCTTTAAGTTTTGTAAATAGTCCTTTAAGTTTTGTAAGGCCAAGTACTGTCCTTGATTTTAGACAATGTCATTAACAACACTTTATGAATAGGGAAAGAGAAGCATGAGCAGCCATTGTGTATATAACCATCTGTGTTTCTCTACGTGCAGGATTGAGGTGACTGGGAAGTGGGAAGTAGGAAGGAGGGGGTTAGTTCTCACTGTGCTGTGTATGCGTTTGCATTTATTTACATTACATCGAAGATATTTTTGACTTGAAGAGTCCCTAACACTTTGCTATATGTCATATGTAACTCATGTGAGCCAAGTAATCACAGCTGTATTCCGCCATATGAATATCCATGTGACTTGCCTTGAAAACGAATTCCTACTGCCTGAATATTTTGAGATCTCACTAACACTTAAAGGGAAATCTGATGAAGTTTGTAAAAAGCTGTGGTGTTTCTTTTTTCAGGTTCTGAAGAAAGTCTCCAAATACATTCAAGAGCAGAATGAGAAGATATATGCTCCACAAGGCCTCCTCCTAACAGACCCCATTGAGCGAGGACTGCGAGTTGTATCTTTTTAGTCCAGATCATAAGGTCTAAATATTATAAAAAGAAAATGTTGGTATTGTTTGGCATCAGTTAGAGAGAATTAACTCCCATCCTGTATTTGCCTTAGGAAGTTTCTGTGTGAATTGCATACCTACTGTAAACCCCCTGTCTCCAACATTTTTTTCTATTAAGGCATGTCTCTCCTTCCATTGCATGGTGCAGGTCTCTGTGGTTTGTATACTATCTGGGCACCATCTTTCCTGGTGGTTCTGAGGGCATCTTGTAGTAATAATGGGAGTGGTTTGAGTAATGCATTTCAGCTGCAGAAATCCTGAACCTGAAGCCCCTTTGAAATGGATAAACTCATAGTGTGTGGTGAGACTTGTCATCCTAATGAATTGCAGTTCCGTGGGTTCATCTGACTAGTTGAAATCAGTTATAGCTGCCAGATGTATAATTTCATTACCTTTGACATACTGTGCATATTTTTACAGGCAGTAAGCTTTGAAAATCACTATGTGATTTTGGTAAATAAAATTGCAAAAAAGTAATTTAGCTTGATAACTGGAGCAATGAGTAAATGATTATTTCAAAAAACCTAGGTCGCATAATCCCAGGCCTTCCTGCTGATAATAATTTCAGCAGTTTTATTATACTCTGCAACAATAGTTCTTTAACTTTCAGGGGTCATGAACCCTTCCTTTCCCAAGAAAAAAGTTTTCATATAATTTCAGGGCATTTTAAAATCCCTGAATTCATTACCTCCGTGGATTCTCAGTTAAGAGCCCCCTAGTTCTACAAATAAAACATCTTTTTCAGAATTTTGTTTTGTTTTGTTTTGTTTTCAAAACATAAATCATCGGTGTTTGTGAAGGAACTGCATGTGGACTACTATAAATAATTACATTTCTTAAAATTTTCAGCAAATTGAAAGCAAACTTAAGTAGGAAAAAAATTTAATAATTTAAAAATAAGCAAAGCAAACTGAAAGCAAAGTCTGCAGATCACACCATCCACCTTGCCATGTCCCCTTTATCTGTTGTGTCCTGTAGTGTGTTTTCTTAACAGCCATGCTGTTTAGATTGAAATTACCATTTATGAAGACAGAGGCATGAGCAGTGGAAGATAAACCATAGAATTAAAGGTAAATATGAAATGATATGGCCTGTATGTAGCTTTTGCAATTTTAGAGGATGCATGAATATTCTTCCCCTTATGGTAAATAAGTCATTAAATCATGCAGTTAAATAGTGATGTATTTGCTGTGTTAACTTAAGCTAGTCACCGTATCAGCTTGATATTTAAAATGCTTATTCAACCCAAGTTCTATTTGGTGATAGAGAATTTAATTCTGATTTTTTTCCTGCTGTATTGTGTTCAGAATGGTTTTGTTGTTACTTTGGTGGGGAACTGAGGGATGGCGGTTACTTGGCTTGTTTTAATATTTCAAAACTATCCTAGGCATATAAATACTTGGGTTTTGCATATAAAAATCAGTTGAGAGATGTCTGCCTATATGACAGATGGCTTTAATAAGTAAAGGAACATTTCAGAGGGGAGTGGGGAGATTCTGAATATTCCATTTATTTTATTTAAGTAGCTTCAGACCCTTGCAGAAGAAATGTTACCTACTGAGTAGAAACATAAATTTCATTCCTTTGTTTAAAGTGTTAATGTCCTTAGATATTCAGATACTACCCTTTAATGAGTAAGAAACAAATTAATACTGATAATCTCTAGGCAGAGTCATGTTGAAGCCGTAAGCACTTTAGCATAGCCTTCTAAGTGACAGGAAGTAGCAGATCACTATTTCTACCAATTTCAGTTACGTGGTCTTCCTACCGAAAATGTTCTGCTGCTGTGCTTTTCCAGTTGACTGTGCTTACAGGTCTCTGTCACTAATTAATAGACAGCACAGACACAGAATGTATCAAAGCAGACATATGTCTTCCTAGGGCTACATTAATAAAAGCTATGATTTTGAGGGCACCTACTGTGTGCCTGGTATTATACAAATGATACTTCTGAATCTCACAAGAAACGTGCATAGTATTTCCCCATTTTACAGATGAGCAAACTTGACTACAAATAGATGAAATGGTGTTCTCACGGTCACACAGTTAACAAGTATTGGGATTGGAACACAGGTCTGATTGACCATTAAACCCCTGTCTTCTACACCATACTTCCTCTCAGTACTTGCAGCAGCAGGAATATGAAGAAAGGGAAGAGTTCATCAGATTATTCTAGAGGTTTATCCCCTTCTCTTGTTCAATACTTAAAAAAAAATACACTTTGTCTGCTCCTGCATAGTTTATTCAATCCTGCAAGCCATGCAGCATTCCAGAGCTGCCTTCTTTAGCACTAGTGAATGTGTCACCTGAATTCCTGAAAGCCAAATATCTAAATCATGGTATCCTCTGCCATATGTTTTATTTCCTTAAAAAGGCTTTGTTGGCTGGGCACAGTGACTCACGCCTATAATCCCAACACTTTGTGTGGCCGAGGCGGGTGGATCATGGTCGGGAGTTCGAGAACAGCCTGACCAGCATGGTGAAACCCCGTCTCTACTAAAAGTACAACTATTAGCTGGGCATGGTGGTGGGCGCCTGTAATCCCAGCTACTCAGGAGGCTGAGGCAGGAGAATTGCTTGAACCCAGGACACAGAGGTTGATTGTGCCACTGCACTTTAGCCTGAGTGACACAGCTAGACTCCGTCTCAAAAAAAGGGCGGGGAGGGCCTTTGTTTTGGAATACTTAGTGTTGCTTGTCCATATACTTTCTCATGTACAATTTTCAAACTGATACTTCTCAAACAAACAACCAGGAACCTTCTGTGTGGCTTTTGTTCCACGCCATGGGATAAGTTTTTATATCAATTGCAGCTGTGATGACTTGGCACAGCCCATTTATTGTGACTCATTTTGCAACTATTATTGTGTAATCATGTGTTGGGGTTTGAGCAATTACACACCAGAGGCTAATCTATCAATATTCAAATAACTGTGGAATTTTACAGTGGGAAAGATTTACATTAAGAACTTCTGGATACCATCTTTCAGGAATGCAGATATATTTATTCAGCACAGTTTCCTTTTTGGAGTATGTGTTCCCAAGGTCCAGGATGCAGTGTGGGCTGAGATCTTGGAGAAGGGAGGGAAACTCTAAGCATAATTTATTCAGTTCTTTTTTTCTTCAGTCTGCACGTTGTCTACAATTTGAAGCAATATATGGGAATTAGTGACTTAACAAAAGACTATGCAAACATGAAGAGGGCCATTATTTTTAAAAAGAGCTTTAAACCAAAACACCTTTCTTTAAGCTTAATTTTTATAATATCTTGCATATATCTTTATTACATCTTTATTGTTAGATACACTGGTTTTTTCTCTGTGAATTAAGATTTCGATGTTTATATAAAAATAGAATACATAAGGCCAGGCGCAGTGGCTTATACCTGTAATCCCAGCACTTTGGGAGTCTGAGGCAGGCAGATCAGAAGATCAGGAGTTTGAGACCAGCCTGACCAAAATGGTGAAACCCCGTCTCTACTAAAAATATTTTAAAAATTAGCCAAGCATGGTGGCACACGCCTGTAATGCCAGCTACTCAGGAGGCTGAGGCAGGAGAATCGCTTGAACCCAAGAGGCGGAAGTTGCAGTGAGCCGATATTATACCACTGCACTTCAGCCTGGGTGACAGAGTGAGACTCCATCTCAAAAAAAAACGGGAATACATGATTATTCCATCACAATTAATTAGTGACAATAAAAACAGCTAATGTTTGTTGGCACATATGTGCCAGCACTATTCTAAATGCTTAATTTTAATCATCACAACAACCGTGTGAGGTAAATACTGTTATCTAGATACTGTTATCCCTGTTTTTCAGATGAGTTAGCAGAGGCAGAGAAGTTGCTGGCCCAAGGATGAACAGCTAGTAGACAGCAGCCTGGCTCCATGGTGATGTGCTTGGTCAGAGATGCGAATGTGTAGGACTTACAGATTTGTAGCCTTTTTAGCTGTAGACTCATTTAGACAAATAGTACCAAGATATTTTAGTAGATAAAATCCTGGGTTAGTAGAACATAGAGCACATATAAGCTCATATTAGTTGATAGAAGAAAAATGGTTTTACAAGTTAGGCCGGGCGCGGTGGCTCAAGCCTGTAATCCCAGCACTTTGGGAGGCCGAGATGGGTGGATCACGAGGTCAAGAGATCGAGACCATCCTGGTCAACATGGTGAAACCCCGTCTCTACTAAAAATACAAAAAATTAGCTGGGCATGGTGGCGCGTGCCTGTAATCCCAGCTACTCAGGAGGCTGAGGCAGGAGAATTGCCTGAACCCAGGAGGTGGAGGTTGCGGTGAGACGAGATCACGCCATTGCATTCCAGCCTGGGCAACAAGAGCGAAACTCCGTCTCAAAAAAAAAAAAAAAAAAAAAAAAAAAAAAAAAACAGAAAAATGGTTTTACAAGTTATCTTCAACATCTCTCTCAAACCTTTACCCCTTCCTCTAATTACAGATTCCACTTCCAGCCGGGCCCCTCATGTATCCACTGGCCGACCGCAGGGTGTCCCTACCTCCTCTCCAGAGCATCATTCCCTTCTATCTGCTGCCAGAGCCACGGTGCCATTTACTCCAAGGACTCACTTTCTACAATTCCACACCTGGAGTGACCTCTCGTCGCTCAGCATCCACTTTGTGTTTCCAAATTGTGTAGGACTCTGTAATCTTTTGATTAGTTCCTGGGAAAACACAATGAAGCATTTTACTTTTTTATTCAGAGCCATTTAATAAAACACGCAGTTGGTCAGCCCAGTGCAAAGCTTATTTCTTACCTGCCACCAGTATGTACCATTGGTTCTCTTCATTCCTTGGGCCAGCTTCTCAGGTGGCTTTAGACCTCAACAAGTCGTATCTTAGCCAGTGTTCCCTCTTGTTCCCCTAAATTAATAAAATGCTTTTCTCCAGGATTTTGGTGAGGGGTTGGCTGTGACTGTGGTTTTGCTAATTCATCTCCCAGATTTCAAAGAATTACCAGTTTTGCCATGACTCAAATCTTAAGATCTGTTTCTACTATTTAGTTTCTCAAACCGAAGCTCATTGAAAAAATAATATATAATGTTATTTGTTTTATTATAGCAATTATTCCTAATTAAAGCAGTATTTAATGCAATTTCCAGTTATGTCGTTGGAGAATTTTATGTCATCGTTGCATTACCCTGAATGTTGAGAAGATGTGATGTGTGTTGCTTGTTCATCAAAAATCAGTAAGCACAATAAAGTGGATGCCAAACCATCAAACACTTAGATGTTCCTGCTGTGTCCCTGGATATGTAATAAGCAAGTATAAAAAATAATTATAGTTTTGTTATAAATATAACTTATGAGAAAAAAAAATTTGATAGGAATAATACTGTATATTACTAATTTTTAACTATCCCTACTGGCAAACCTTATAACTCACAGAATTTTCTCATATACAGTATTCAGTGCACAGAAATCTTATGATTGGGTCAAGTACAGTAAGTTACTTCTAAGAAAAACTCTCAAGTCTGAGTCAATATTTGTAGCTCTCCTTGTGTGTTCCTAGGATCAGGGCCGCTTATGCCTTTCATTCATCCTTGGAGTTTGAGAGCACTGTATTTTGGAGAGAGTTTAAAAATACAATAGGAGAGGGAAACCATTAAAAGTTTCACTGTCAGAGATATTGTAGGTGCTAATACTGGATTTCGTCTTTCCGATTTAATTTCTTTTATGCGTCTGTTAGTCATTCAATAAATCCCGTAAGTATGTGTAACATTTTAATTGTGTAAAACTTGTTTGTTACCTTACAGCCTGTAATAGTGTGTCTGCATTTTCAACCCGTTGCAATAACTTTGCTGAAATATTAACACATTAATAAAACTTTTCTTAAACAAAGTGTCTCTGTGTCATATTTGGTGGGATTTGGTGGTAAATGATGGTAAAGTGGTAAATGATAGGACACTAAATTTGGCAGATAATACTAGAATTGTAGTAGTGTAGTATTCAATGTGTCAGTGTTTTTAAATATCTTACATTTCTATGTCATACCTCTCAATTTCTTATGTTTTATCTTACAAGAGCTAGTATATTATAGGTAAAAACCAAGGAGTAGTCATTGGCAAAGCCTGAGTCCTGTCCTGCCGCTCTCCTCCCTGGATAGCATCAGCTTCACCACTCGCTCCACCTTCTCCACAAACTACCAGCAACAGGGCCAGCGTCAGTGCGGGTGCTAGGGACTCAGGCTCCCAAATCTCTGTGTCCTGATCAACCGATTTCTGGGGTCTGGGGGCCTGGCCACAGGGATGGTCAGGGGTCTGGCAGGAATGGAGGGCATCCAGAATGAGAGGGAGACCATGCAAAGTCTGAACGCTTGCCTGGCCTCCTAACTAGACAGAGTGAGGAGCCTGGATACCGAGAACCAGAGGCTGAAGAGCAAAATTTGGGAGCACCTGGAGAAGGGACCCTAGGTCAGAGACTAGGGGCCATTACTTCAAGACCATTGAGGACCTGAGGGCTCAGATCTTCACAAATACTGTGGACAATATTCACATCATTCTGCAGATCTACAATGCATACTTTACTCCTGATGACTTCAGAGTCAAGTATGAGACAAAGCTGGCCGTGTGTCAGTCTATGGAGGGTGACATCCATAGGCTCCACAAGGTCATTGATGATACCAGTGTCACTCGGCTGCAGCAGGAGACAGAGATCAAGGCTGTCAAGGAGGAGCTGCTCTTCAAGGAGAAGAGCCACAAAGAGGAAGTAAAAGGCCTACAAGCTCAGGTTGACCATGGAGGTAGATGCTCCCAAATCTCAGGACCTCGCCAAGATCATGGCCGATATCAGGGCCCAATACAATGAGCTGGCTAAGAAGAACCAACAAGAATGGACAAGTGCTGATCTCAGCAGATTGAGGAGAGCACCACAGTGGTCACCACGCAGTCCACCAAGGTCAAAGCTGCTGAGATCACATGGAGCTGAGACATACAGTCCAGTCCTTGGAGATCGACCTGGAGTCAATGAGAAATCTGAGGGCCCCCTTGGAGAACAGCCTGAGGGAGGTGGAGGCCTGCTGTGCCCTGCAGATGGAGCAGCTCAACGGGATCCTGCTGCACCTCGAGTCAGAGCTGGCACAGACCTGGACTGAGGGACAGCACCAGGCCCAGGAGTACAAGACCCTACTGAACATCAAGGTCAAGCTGGAGGCTGAGATTGCCACCTACCGCCGCCTGCTGGAAGACAGCAAGGACTTCCATCTTGGTGATGCCCTGGACAGCAGCAATTCCATGCAAACCATCCAAAACCATCAACCGCCAGATAGTGGATGGCAAAGTGGTGTCTGAGACCAGCGACACCGAAGTTACAAGACGGTAAGCCAGCAGAAACGGTACCCTTTGGGGAGCGAGAGCCAATAAAAAGTTTAGAGGTGGAAAAAAAAAAAGGGAATAGTCCATGGTAATTAAAAAATGTATATATTCTTTTGAGATGGAGTTTCGCTTTTTGCCCAGGCTGGAGTGCAATGGCACTGTCTCGGTTCACGGCAACCTCTGCCTCCCAGGTTCAAGTGATTCTCTTGCCTTAGCCTCCCAAGTAGCTGGGATTACAGGCGCCCACCACCACACCTAGCTAATTTTTGCATTTTTGGTAAAAACTGGGGTTTCACTGTGTTGGCCAAGCTGGTCCCGAATTCCTGACCTCGGGTGATCCGCCCACCTTGGTCTCCCAAAGTGTGGGAATTGCAAGCATGAGCCACAGTGCCCGGCCTAAAAAATGTATTTAAAGAAATAAGTCATTGGCATGTTTCATTAGGAAAAAGGTGTCACAGTTATTGTTACTATCTTGGATCACCTGGTGACTCAGGTTTTTTTTTTTTTTAATTTTTATTTTTTTGGGCACATAGGTGTCTATATTCATGGTGTACATGAGATATTTTGATACAGCCATCCAGTGCATAATAATTACATTATGTCAAATAGGCTACTCATCCCCTCAAACATTTATCCTTGTTACAAACACTCCAAATGCAGACTTTGTTTTTGTTTCTGTTTTGTTTTTTGAGATGGAGTTTAGCTCTTGTCACCCAGGCTGGAGTGTAGTGGTGCAATCTTTGCTCACTGCAACCTCTGCTTCCCAGGTTCAAGCAATTTTCCTGCCTCAGCCTCCTGAGTAGCTGGGATTACAGGTTTGCACCATCACGTCCGGCTAACTTTTGTATTTTTAGTAGAGATAGGGTTTTGCCATATTGGCCAGGCTGATCTCGAACTCCTGACCTCTAGTGATTCATCTGCTGTTGCCTCCCAAAGTGCTGCCATTATAGGCATGAGCCACCACACCCGGCCCAGACTCCATTTTTTTTTAATGGGGTAGATTTGTAGAAAATTAACAACTTAGAAGTTACAGTCTATATTGCAACTTTCTTTTATAAGCTTATTTTCCTATACAAAATGTTCAGTGTCTCTCCTTATCCAGTGAAACTCATAGTAGATAATATATACAACCAGGAGTCAAAAAAGAGGTCATAACACCTCAATTAAATTCCTTCATATTCCACTTAGCCCTGGCTCCTAGCATAAGGTAAAGTTACAGTTTCCGAGGATTAACATGCTTTGTTTGTTGTTATTTGTTTTCATGTCAAAGGAGATCAGCGTGTTGGTGCCATATCTGATTTAGGTACTTACCTCCCCTCCCAACAAAGGAGATTGCACATTCCATGAGGGCAGAGGTGGTTGCCTACCTACCTTTTCATCCACTGCACACTCCATGCATCCTCATACACAGTGCTACAGATTCTTAGCTCTCACATATTTGTAAAGTGAATGAATGAATGAGAGGTGAGTTGACCCATCAGGTCATTAACAACAGAATAGAATTACTGTGTTACACCTGGATTGGTGTGGTGTTAGTCTGGCTTTTGATAGGCAGTGATTTGTGTGCTCCCTTGGTAAAGTCTTCTGAAACTGAGAGGAGATTATCTGTGGCTTATCCTCCAATAGAGTGGACTTCTCCCTGGAGATAAGTACCTTGATAATTTCAATGCCCTTTAATTCTAGATTAGGAATTCCCAGGGAAAGGAAAAGAACTGCATCCAAACCTCTGAGTTGGGTAATGTAAATAATAAATAAGCCTCCTGTTCATGCTTTGTCTTTTATTATTCTCTGTGTAACGTTAAATCTAGCTATTCTTTTAACTTATTTAGTCTTCTGATAAAAGTTTATTTTCACTGTAATCTACTCCGGAGGCTGAGGCAAGAGAATCACTTGAACCCGGGAGGCAGAGGTTGCCGTGAGTCAATATCTCGCCACTGCACTCCAGCCTGGGCAACAAGAATGAAACTCCATCTCAAAAAAAAAAAAAAAAAAGTTTATTTTCAGGCAATTTCCACTTCAAAATTCTCTAAGAACCAAATAAAGCACAAGCAATACTTTGTACTCATTTGAGTTCTTGCTACTGAATTTCTCTATGTAAAATCGAAGTTACAATAACAATATGAAAAAGGTGCTTGTTACTCATTAGGTAAAATGAATCAAATAGGCTTGTTGTCTGACATCACCAGAGAATACTCTGTCGTGCAAATACCAACTGAAACAGGCCAGTCCCCGTCCTCATGTGTGCTTTCCAGAGGATAAACATCGATAGCTATAACCATTACACAGTGACCAGCTTTTAATGTATGAGGGTGTTAGTGTGAAGGATTTTATTCTCCCTCACCCCCAAGAGCTAGAATAAATGGCTTTATGATAGTACTCTCCGGTACTGTACTCAAAACTTGGAAATGTATAGAGAACAGAAAACATCTGATGAACATCCTATTTGCTGTAAATTGTTGGAAATGCCAAAATGGGGATTGTGGCCCACCTACATGCTAGGATTGTTAGGGGTACAGCAATACATGTATTTTGCTCCAAAATGAGTAGACACAGAATTACAGAACCAGAATAAAGACCTTAGCTCTCCTGAATTACATCCTAAGTTCTTCCCATATATGCATCTCAAATGCTGCAGACACGAAGTTCTGTGAAATCCTGCCTATAACCAGGAAGCCCTATGGGAACTTAACAACTACTCTTTACATTTTTTGTTTATTTGTTTTGAAATGGAGTCTCACTCTGTTGCCAGGCTGGAGTGCAGTGGCACAATCTTGGCTCACTGCAACCTCCACCTCCTGGGTTCAAGTGATTCTCCTGCCTCAGCTACCTAAGTAGCTGGGACTATAGGCGTGCACCACCATGCCCAGCTAATTTTTGTATTTTTAGTAGAGATGGGGTTTCACCATGTTAGCTAGGATGGTCTCGATTTCTTGACCTCGTGATCTGCCTGCCTCAGCCTCCTGAAGTGCTGATTACAGGCATGAGCCACCACACCCGGCCTACTCTTTACATTTTTAAGCCTCCACTTTGAAAAGAAAAATAATTTTTATAAGTTAGGCACTACCAAAGATCTTTGGTTAAGGGTTATTGTCAAGTGAAAACAAGTTTATGCTAGCAGGATGTTTTGGGTTTTTTTAAAAATAATATCTGAGCAATAAAAGGATTTATTGGCCTAGTAACTTATCTAACTTTGTGCCATCACATTTTACTTTGCTAGTGAAATCTTTAATCTTCAGAATTATAAACTATCTTTGAAGAAATTCTTTGTTTCACCCACAAAGAGTTCTTTTAAAAAAGAGAGAGAGAGGCCGGGCGCAGTGGCTCAAGCCTGTAATCCCAGCACTGTGGGAGGCCGAGGCGGGTGGATCACGAGGTCAAGAGATCGAGACCATCCTGGTCAACATGGTGAAACCCCGTCTCTACTAAAACTACAAAAAATTAGCTGGGCATGGTGGCACATGCCTGTAGTCCCAGCTACTCAGGAGGCTGGGGCAGGAGAATTGCCTGAACCCGGGAGGCGGAGGTTGCGGTGAGCCGNCGAGGCGGGTGGATCACGAGGTCAAGAGATCGAGACCATCCTGGTCAACATGGTGAAACCCCGTCTCTACTAAAACTACAAAAAATTAGCTGGGCATGGTGGCACATGCCTGTAGTCCCAGCTACTCAGGAGGCTGGGGCAGGAGAATTGCCTGAACCCGGGAGGCGGAGGTTGCGGTGAGCCGAGATCACGCCACTGCACTCCAGCCTGGGTAACTAGAGCGAAACTCCGTCTCAAAAAAAAAAAAAGAGAGAGACAGACCTAAAAATCCACTCATTCGCTGCCATATCTGTTCTTGATCTTTGTTTCTGTTCATGTATATATTCTCTCACCTCATGTTTTAACAAACCAGTTTGCTGCCAGGAAATGATAATAATTTGTATTGAAAATGTTTTGGTAATGACTCTTCAGAGAGCAGCTGAGTGTCAAACAACATAACTAGAAGCTGAGATTCTGGGATGCTGCAAGGACTAAGAAACATGGATGTGATCTTTCCTCCCAGCGAAAAGATTCATGTGCACGACCTGCACATCTTTGTTTACCTCATAAAATCTATAAATGTTTTTACTTAGTCCAGTTTCTACTTTCTTAGATGTTTGAAGGATTATGTGCTTGAAAATCAACATCTGTGGCCAGGCGCGGTGGCTCACGCCTATAATCCCAGCACTTTGGGAAGCCAAGGTGGGCTAAGCATTTGAGGTCAGGAGTTCAAGACCAGCCTGGCCAATATGGTGAAACCCCATTTCTATTAAAAATACGAAAATTAGCTGAGTATGGTGGTGCATGCCTGTGATCCCAGCTACTTGGGAGGCCAAAGGAGGAGAATTGCTTGAACCCAGGAGGCAGAGGCTGCAGTGAGCCAAGATCGCGTCACTTAACTCTAGCCTGGGTGACAGAGACTCCTCAAAACAAAAACAAAAAATTAGGGGTTCACACCTGTAATCCCAGCACTTTGAGAGGCCAAGGTGGGTGGATTACTTGAGCCCAGAAGTTGAGAACAGCCTGGGCAACAGTGAAACCCTGTCTCTACAAAAAATACAAAAATTAACTGGGCGTGGTGGCCCATGCCTGTGGTCCCAGCTACTTGTGGGGCTGAGGTGGGAGGATCGCTTGAGCCTGAGAGGTCGAGGCTGCAGTGAGCCGAGGTCATGCCACTGCACTCCAGCCTGGGTGACAGTGTGAGACCCTGTCTCGAAAACAACAACAACACACACACACACACAATTAGGAAAGACCAAACACCATGTTTTTGGGCATTTTTAATACGGCAGAAAAGATCTTCACTTAATATTTATTGACATGGAGGGACTATTTCAGGATAGGAAAAATCACCTTTTAAGGTGATTACTTAAAAATAACTTAAAAGTACTTTTAAGTATTTTTACTTAAAAGTAACCAGAAACCCCATAGCAGCCATCTGACAACAGAAACTTCACCAGCCCCTGCCAGCAAGAGTAAAATAATCAGATCCCTGATAGGGACTTCCTGAGAAATTCTGAAGAAACTTGCTTGTGACTGTTGTTTTCTATTCCCCAGTGCAGTATAAATTTTGAAGTGACCACAAGTTTTCCTTTAAGGAAACGTGTGTTGCCAGAGTAATACACAGCTGCATATTACCTTCATGCAGCAGTTAAGACAGCAAGTAAAGATGCCTCTGAGACCAAAGCCAGCATTTAGGCTCAGAGGATAAAATTTGATCTGACCATTCATTTAACAGATAAACTTGACTGGACTCAGTGGCTCACGCCTGTAATCCCAGCATTTTGGGAGGCCGAGGCAGGCGGATCACAAGATCAGGAGTTCGAGACCAGCCTGGCCAAAATGGTGAA
>NW_016107841.1:1095099-1106984 GCF_001604975.1 Cebus imitator
TAAAAATTGAGAAAAATATTTGCCTGGCAATCCAGGTCCCAACAAGGTTTTCCATGGAACTTGACATGCTGGTTCTAGAAAAGGTGAAGAGACATGCTCTGTATCTAGCAAGACATAAAGCTGTAGCAGCTGAATGCAGTAGTCTCATTGGTGCAAGAGTAGGCTCACGGATGATGGAACAGAAGAGCGACCTGCATGCAGACCTCAGCACGCATTCATGGTGTTCTGAAGCACCTCCTTTTGTCTCTCATGTCTTTTTTCCTTCCCTGTGCTTCTTATGTTCTAGAAGACTAATCTGAGCAGGCTGCATCAACCTGGCTCCCTTGTCCTGTGGCTTCTGGTAGGGTTCAGGCAAGGGAGCTATCAGCAGGGGACCAGAGCGTGGGACACTGCGTCATGGGAGTGGCTATTTAGACAGCTGCTTAGGGATCTGGAAAGACACAGCTGGAGGCTGGCAAGGAAGAGGAGAGGAACCCTATGTGGATGGACCTCTAGAAGTGGGCATAGAGGGTGAAGAAATTCATATGCCATGTATGCCCGCTGCATAGCATGCCCGTAGCAAGGTTCTCACTGCAGGAAAGGAAGTGGAAAGTCCTCTGATATCAGTCAGCCTCTTTCCCAGCCTTTCTGGGGCTGGCTCAGTGGGTCCATGTGAAAAGATGGACACAGCAAGGATGAAGCCTACACGGGGCTCTGCAACATGGGCTTCCTACCATCATGGCTGACCTGGCCGCTGCTACTGCTGGGAGCCCAGTTGGCCAATGGAGAGCCATGCTAAGCCCACAGTGTGGCATCATTTTCCAGGAGGGAGTTTTGGTTATATATTTTAATTACTGAATGTGTTATGTATAAAATTGTTCTTTTGGTGCTGCAAAGAAAATTTGTACTGGGACAAAGGATCTCTCAGCAAAGCAATTCTTTTTACTTCCTGCGGAAAGGGTACTCCCATTAGCGATCTTGCCACAAGAGTACAATGAACAAAGGAAAACAGACAAATTTATCCCTTATGCATTTGCGGTCATCCTTACTGCTATATCTGATCTCCGTTGGCTGAAACCAGACCTCACAATCTAAACTAAAATTCGATTGGCTAATAACTTAAAACTTTTCTAAACAGGTAAAAGCAATGGAGTGCTGGGGACGTGACTTTGAGCGCGTCCAGCACAGATATCTTGGCTAAAGCACAAGGGTTAAAGCACTACGTGACTATAAGCATGGCATGTCTAACAGCTACACAGGATAGGGCTTAACAAAGTTATTAGCACACTTGTTCTTTAACAAGAAAGGAAACTCTAAAAAGGAACTTTTCTACTTCCCACAGAATGATACTTAAGGAGATAATGGAACTCTTTTTTTTTTTTTTTTTTTAAGCAGAGTGACAAGAGCAATCAGTTTTTGTCCAGGGGCAGGGGAAGAACTATCCTCAACAAATAAATATAGAGACAAAAATAAACTTGTTTTATGAGCACGTGTCCTGAGTTATGCTAATTGATGCCATGAGTACACACACACAGAGCTCATATTACCATATTATGTTGGGATACATACTTGGTCAAATTTAAAAACATTTCTGGAAACAGGCCAGGCACAGTAGCTCACACCTGGAATCCCAGCATGTTGGGAGGCTGAGGTAGGAGGATCAGTGAGGCCACGAGTTTGAGACCAACCTGGGCAACATAGTGAAACAAAAAACAAATCAGCAGCCGGGCACGGTGGCTCACACCTGTAATCCCAGCACTTTGGGAGGCCAAGGCAGGCAAATCACGAGGTCAGGGGTTCAGGACCAGCCTGGTCAACATGATGAAACCTTGTCTCTACTAAAAATACAAAAATTGCTTGGGTGTGATGATGTGAACCTGTAAGCCCAGCTACTCGGGAGGCTGTGGCAGGAGAGGTTTGATCCCAGGAGGCAGAGATTGCAGAGAGCCAAATTCATGCCATTGCACTCCAGCCTGGGTGACAGGGTGAGACTCCACTTCAAAAAAGCCCAAAAAAACAAATTACACAGTCATGGTGGTGCACACCGGAGTCCCAGCTACTCAAGACAGTGAAGCCGGAGGATTACTTAAGCCCAGGAGGTCAAGGCTGCAGTGAGCTGTGGTTGCACTCTGGCCTGGTGACAGAACGAGACCCTGTCTCTATTAAAAACAAAACAAAACAAAACAAAAATACTATTTATAAGACCAATAAGCACCACATCGAGGATACTGGTTACATCTAAAGAGTGAGGAACAGGAATGAGGTCAGAAACAGGAGTGAAACAGACTTAGATTGAGTTCGTGGTGTTAAAAGGCTTCTTAACATTCATGCTCTTTCAAATGCCTAAAAAGAACCAACAACTTGCACTTGTCAGCATGTATTACCATATCCTAAATATTATGCACACCAGTTAATATCTTCAGTGTTCTGATTGGCTTTGATCATGTGGATGCAATAACCACCACCCCCTAGGACTCCACTCAGGTCTCCAGCCTGTTTCCTCTAAGCCTCCAGGCCTGCTCAGCTCATTGATTCCATTGATTGTCAATAGGGACTAGCCTCTGAGCCCCCCAGTTCTAATTATAACCCCCCCAAAAAGGTGGAAAATGTGAAAAAGTGGCTTTTTCTTGCTTACAAGTATATGAGTAGACCTCTAAAATAAATGAATTAAACTTCCAGCCTAGAAGCAGCCTATAGCCAAGGGTAAAGTTCAGAGTCAAGCTGAATTTCTCACTGAAAGTAAACATGTTTAAGATAAAGCAAAGAGGAAGGGACTAGGAAAGCATGATCTCGCTTCACAGAGAGAAGTCAAAGGCAACAGCAGCCCTTACAGCTCCACGGGCCACATTCATTCAAATCTTACGGATTACAATGCGTTAGCAGCTCAGAGCATGACAGCTGTTCACAGCAAGATCAGCAATAACAGACCAAATAACCCAAAGCTTCTGGTTCTTATCTCAAAAAATGAGTTAGCAGTACAATACTCAGATAGTGGTATGTGGCATGGAACATAATCGTCCTGTTCTCCGGCCTTCTGAGAAATAGAGGGTGAAAGTCGAACTCAATTAAGGTATTTATTTTTACCAGTGAGAAACCCGTGTTTCAGTGAAGAAACCTGTCATAACCCACAAGTTTTTAAGATGTCACAAATTTAAAATTTCACAGTTTTCTCCTGTTAGGCCTCTGTTTCTTTTTTGTTGTTGTTGTTTGTTTTTTTGTTTGTTTTTCAGACAGTCTTGCTTTGCTGCCCATACTGGAGCGCAATGGCACCATCTTGGCTCACTGCACCCTCCGACTCCCAGATTCAAGGGATTCTCCTGCCTCAGCCTCCTGAGTAGCTGAGATTACAGATGCCAGCCACCATACCTGTCTAATTTTTGTATTTTCAGTAGAGATGGGGTTTCACCATGTAGGCCAGGCTGGTCTCAAACTCCTGACTTCAGGCGATCAGCCCATCTCAGCCTCCCAAAGTTCTGGGATTACAAGCGTGAGCCACCACACCCAGCCTAGGCCTCTTACTCCTTATGAGTTCAAATATTGACATCTTAAGAGGTGTATAATTCATAGACACTACATGTAGAAGGAAAATGATGACAACAATTATAATTATAATTCCATCTTTGTAACACTAATTAAAAAGCTTAGAACTTAGGAATAATTTTATTTTATTTTTTTGAGACTCCTCTGTTGCCCAGGCTGGAGTGCAGTGGTGCAATCTCAGCTCACTGCAACCTCTGCCTCCCAGGTTGAAGCAATTCTCGTGCCTCATCCTCCTAAGTAGCTGGGATTACAGGCATGTACCACCACGTTCAGAGGTCAAAAAAAAAAAAAAATAAAGGAATCATCCATGGTAATTAAAAAATGTATATATTCTAAAGTTCTCAAAAAGCTGGGCACTATGGCTCATTCCTGTAATCCCAGCACTTTTGGGGGCTGATGGGGGCAGATCACTTGAGGTCAGGAGTTCAAGACCAGCTGGCCAACATGGCAAAGCCCTGTCTCTACTAAAAATACAAAAATTAGCCAGGCATGATGGCAGGCACCTGTAATCCCAGCTATTTGGGAGGCTGAGGCATAAGAAACGCTTGAACCAAAGAGGTGGAGGCTGCAGTGAGCCAAGATCATGCCACTGCACTCCAGCCTGGGTGACAGCGAGAACTTAGCTCAAAAATAAATAAATAAATAAAACTTTAAGAAATTTTTTAAATATTCTCAAAATGGTGCCCATGTCTATGATTCATGAACACACACAAAAAGAAAGACATTAAAATTAAAGACAATAGTGAAAGTTTGATACAGCGCATGTTCTTGAGCAAGGCTACCCTTTAGCCTTTACTTTGACTATAATCAGACCTTTTCCTATCACTATAGGAAAAAAGAGCAACTACACATTGCCCTAAGCTGCAAGCATTTAGAAATACTGAGTTTGGGCCAGGTGCAGTGGTTCGTGTCTGTAATCCCAAACACTTAGGAGGCTCATGCAGGAGGATCACTTGAGGCCAGGAGACTTCAAGACCTGCCTGAACAACAAAGTGAGACCCCGTCTCCACAAAAAATTTTTAAAAATTAGCCCGACATGGTGGCGCACTCCTGTGGCCCCAGCTACTTGGGAGGCTGAGGTGGAAAGATTGCTTGAGCCCAGGAAATTAAGGCTACAGTGAGCCATGATTGTGCCACTGCACTCCAGCCAGAGAGAGAGAGAGAGAGAGAGAGACAGAGAGAGAGATTGAGTTTGGCCTGGCTTTTATTTAGACCTTAGGATGAGCCTCTGAAGGTCTCTCAAGTAAACTCTATGGACTATAATAAATCTGCAGACTTGCCCAGCACTTAGGCACATATGCATCTCATCAAAGATGCCCATGATGTAAAGGCACATGAATTTCTTTATGGAAAGGTCACCTTTCTCTTGGCTTGACATATTCAGAAAACCATTAGGAAAATAATCTTCAATTTGCTAAATGCTATGTTGGCCAGTGTTTCAAATGATGGATTTAATTTTTTAAAATTTAATGATTATTGTATATTCTGCAATAAGCAAAGGGACAGATAGTTCTTATAACTCCTTACAGAGTTTCAGAGGAGCTAGGATTTGAGGAGAGCAAAGGAATTAGGAATATCACCAATTGCCCAGATTTTACATTTGTAAGGGAAACCCAAGCCTTGCCCTGGCTTCCTGAGTTCTCCAGCATCCTGGCCATACAGCAGGTATTGGGTGTTATCAGTGGCCAGAAAAATCCTTATAAGTTCACCAGCCAATAGCTTTCCTTATGAGGCTAAGAGAAAACACTCTAAGAGCACTTTTCTGCCTTCCTTAAAGCACTTTGGGAGACCAAGGAGGGTAGATCATGAGGTCAGGAGATCGAGACCAGCCTAACCAACATAGTAAAAACCCCATCTCTACTAAAAATATAAAAATCAGCGGGGTGTGGTGGCACATGCCTGTAATCCCAGCTGCTCAGGAGGCTGAGGCACAAGAATTGCTTGAACCCAGGAGGTGGAAGTTGCAGTGAGCTGAGATCATGCCACTGCACTCCAGCCTGGCAACAAGAGCAAAACTCTGTCTCAAAAAAAAAAAAAAAAAAAAAAAAAAAAAGAAAAAAAAAAAAAAAAAAAAAAAAAAAAAAAAACTGAAGTACAGATAAGTGACTTGTTTAAAGTCACATCACTATTAAGCAATGAAGCAGAAGCTGGACTCCAGCTCCCCAATCAATGAAGAAATGGGGGAGACTGGAGAAGGTGGTTGGTCCCAGAGAAGGGAAGTCTTTAAATCAATAAACTACATAATCGGCACTTGTGTAGAGAAGTTATCTGTGCTTGGACTCAAATCTGTAACACTCAAGGAGTATTAATAAACATCACTGAAAAGCTATTTGGTGCTGAGAATTATGGAGGAACGGGATTGTGCTCAAAGACCGCTGTTCCAGTCATGTAATGCTACATAACAAACCACTCCAAAACATAGGGGCTTAAAAGTACAACAATATTTATTTTGCTCACAAGTCTGCCATTTGGCAGGGCTCAGCAGGGAAGTTCATCTCTGCTCCCTTCCATCTTAGCTGGGACAGTTTGAAGCCTCAGAGCTAGAATCACCTGAAGGCTCCCTCAACCCAGCATCTGGAGGATGGGACAGCTGGGGTGCTGCCGTTCCTCCGGTATAGCTCCCCATCTCTGCCTGGCATCTTCACATGAACTCTCTCGTACAGCAACTGCAGGCTAGCCAGACTTCTTCCATGTCAGCCCACAGCTCCCAAGGGATAGGGCTCCAGAAAGGAGAGCGAAGTGGGGGCCGAATTGCCTTTTATGACTTAGTCCCAGAAGCCAGGCCATATCACTTCTGCCAAATTCTCTTGGTCAGAGCAGTAAAAAAGGTCTTTCCTGATTTAAAAGGCAAGAACAGGGCCAGGTGCAGTGGCTCATGCCTGTAATCCCAGCACTTTGGGAGGCCAAGGTGGGTGGATCACTTGAGCCTGAGTTCAAGACCAGCCTGAGCGACAAGATAAAACCTCATCTCTACCAAAAATACAAAAAATTAGCCGACATGGTGGTGCACACCTGTAGTCCCAGCTACTCATGAGGGCTGAGGTGGGAGGATCACCTGAGCCCAGGGAGGGCAAGGCTGCAGTAAGCCGAGACCACACCACTGCACTGCAGCCTGGGCAACAGAGTGAGACCCTGCCTCTAAATAAATAAATAAATAAAAAGGTGAGAACACAGACCCTACCTCTTGACGGAGGAGTGTCAATGTCACATGGTAAGAACAGTATGTGGGATGAGATCCATATCAGAGCAGCTATGTTTGGGAAACATACTCTGCCACAACCAAAAACCACTGGATTACCAAACCATTGAAACACAGCGTTGAAACAGACCTCAAAATGACCACCTATTTGCCACTCACAAATTTCATTTTGTAAGACACAGCTCAAATGTCCCTTCCTTTTGGGAGTCCCACACTGATATGCCCCCAGCTTATACAGCCCTTTGTAAACATGCCCACTCTCTCACTCAGCTTATTCTATTCTCATTTTTGTAATAGGATTGTAATCAGACAGATACAATCTTCCTATATTAGCCAATCATTTTACTAGTCAATCAATATGACGTCATAGAGCAGCTTCACAAAGAGCCTTCAGATTGATGGAGAAGAGACACTTTTAGGGAAGTCAGAAGCAATGCTTTGCACAGAAAACACAGGGCAGCAAAGAGAAAAGAATCAGCAATTCAGAGAAGAAAAACTGACTCACACAAAGATGGAAAAAATATATACATATACAAACATGGGGTTTTTTTTGCTTTTCCCCTCCAGAAGCTGAGTTGGAAGCATTGCCCCAAAGCAGTGATTCTCAAACCTCACCTGCGTCAGGGTCACCGGGAGATGACCAGAAACACCCCCTGAGTTTCTGATTCAGTGGGTCTGGGTGGGGCCTAAGAATCTGCATTTTCGCGGAGTCCCAGGAGATGCTGCTGCTGGTCGTCCGATCCCAGGCTTCAAGAACCACTAGCCACTTTGTGAGGCCAAGGTGGGAGGACCGATTGAGTCCTGGAGTTCGAGACCAGCCTGGCCAACATAGGGAAAACACTCCACGCTCTTCCTGCCCACGGCTCTATTTAAAAAAATAAAAATAAAAATAGCTGGGCGTGGTGGCGCTGGCCTGTGGTCCCAGGTACTGGAGAGGCAGAGGTGGGAGGATCGCTTAGAGCCCGGGAGGCGGACGTTGCAGTGAGCTGTGCTCATACCACTGCACTCCAGCCTGGGTACCAGAGAGAGACCATGTCTCAAGAAAGGAAAAAAGAGATTCTGAAGGCAATTACCATAGTGAGCTCAGCTGAAACCCTGCAAAGACGAAGGAACCCAAAGAGCCACGGGAGCTGTGGATGGAGACGACCCAGGAGGTTGCAGCGGCCTGCTTCCAACAGCGCACTTCTGGGTGGGACCCGCCAGCGCCCCAGGAATTCAGTACCCGGGCGCTGGCACCCTGCTGGCCCCGGGACGGACACCGCTGCTCCTCTCAGCCGCGGTGGCGGGGCGCCCCCTCCCGACGGTCCTGGGTAGTGCAGCCAGAACCACACACCCGAGCGGCCGGCCCAGTCGGGCGGGACCAGCCTCCCACCGCCTCTTTTCCGGGGGTTTCTGGGACCACGGGCAGTTGCGAAGACAGTCCCCGCCCCTCAAGTGGGCGGGCCAATGACACAGCCCCGTTCTTCCCCCCGCGCCGTGATTGGTCAGCGTCGCCCATGCGCGGTGACGTGCTGCATGGGCGGAGAGTTTCCGAGAGCAGCGCGGGAGCTGAAAAGTCCGGTTGGTCCCGGGCAGGCCTTGAGCAGTTCGCGCCGCTGTCTTCCCGCTTCCAGGTGCCCCGACTGCGTCCCCACGAACTCCCCGTCCTTACCGCCTGCTGCTCTGGAGTGCCTCGCTGTCTCGCAGGTCGTCGAGTGAGACCTCTTTGTGGCGAGGGTGGGCCTGTGTGGGTGGCACGGAGAGGGAGGAGGGGAGGGGGATGCTTGCAGTTTCCCTGCGACCCCAGGGACTTTCCTCGTCCCCGCCACCCACCTCCTTAGGCCTTTGGGGTCACCGACTGGTCTGTGTCGCCGGGCCCTGTGGCTCTGGGAAATTAGCATTGATTAATCCTCCTAACAATTTTTATTTTTATAGAGACAGGAACTCCCTATGTTGCCCAAGCTGGTCTCGAACTCCTGGGCTCAAGGTAACTTCCTGCCTCGGCCTCCCAAAGTGTTGGGATTACAGGCGTGAGCCGGCCAGCTCCCAACGATGTTAAGTGCTTGATAGGGGTCAAACACTGCTGAGCGCTGGGGCTCCCCCCCCAGGTCATTGCGTCCCCAGTGCTTAGTGCCAGGCACTAAAACGAACCCCGACTCTTAAGAAACAAGACCTTTACCAGGAAGTCAAAGAAATGAATAGTGATTGTATGATGTGATGGGTACTCAGCTCCTGGCGGACAGTTATAAAGGGGAGGCCCGTTTGAGAAACCGATACCTGACCGAAGCCTTGGAGGAAGAGGCAGACACTGGAAAACTAGAGTCCCTGCGTTCTCTTGCCACTTGCTAATGGGCCTCTACAACCCCAGGAAACCGCAATAAACCTTTACCTTCTCCAAGTAGATGTCTGTTCTTGCAAATAAATGGAAAACGCATTGCAGAGTATTGGTTCTTTCCTTCTCATCAGGTTCCTGGTCTCAGAGAAGATGACAGAAGAACCAGATTTCCTGGGGCAGGACTCTGATGGGGGTAGTGAAGAGGTGGTCCTAACTCCTGCAGAGCTCATTGAAAGACTGGAGCAGGTAAGCATCCCAGATGGAATCCCTTTGCTCCAGTCAGCTTTTTATTTAGTCCACCTGTAAGTATCAGGGATCACAAAATGAGGAAATGGAATTCAGGGCTTATTTCAGGAGAACAGGGACTGGATCTTACCGTCTACACAGAAACGGGAGGCAGGAAGGACATTCGCTGTTAGAAACTTAATCATATCAAACACAGCATCCCCAAGTGGGGTCAGTAAGGGACAGCTTTGGGCACATTCAGTGATCAGTTCACCGAGCGAGGGTGCGGCAAGGATCTGCTTGATATTTTCAGGGACTGTAGAGGTGTGATGGGACTTCTAACATCTGTACCTTAGTCCCTTCAACATCTGCTGTTTGCCTGGAGACTGCCTGTTTAGCAATAAAATGCTGGAATACCTTTAAGGGAAAACTGGTCATATTCTTCCTTTTTCTCCCATGTGTTTTCTTGAATCACCTGTTTGCCATATGTCCACTGCTTATCTAAAATCCTCTCTGAATTATTTCTCCCTTTAGTTACAATAGCTGTGACTTATTACATATTTCCCATGTGCCAGTAACTGTGTTCTTTACATGTATATCTCAGGAAGCTCTGGTAACAGGAGTTCAGGCCATCTGGATTTAAATCTGTCTGTGTCACTCCTCTGTTACGTGATCTTAAGCAAGTTAGGGAGTTTGTCTCAAGCGGTTGCTTGACTTTAAAATCGAGACAATAAGCTTTGTGCAGTGGCAGTATTGTAGCCAGTGAGGTTTATCCAAGGCACCATTATCATTAACTGAAAACTTTTCCCAATACCCCGCCATGACAACTTGCAATATAGTCGGCATTGGCAATTTTTGACAATCTCTATGGAGACTGAATAAAAATTTTTTTTTTTTTTTTTGAGACGGAGTTTCGCTCCTGTTACCCAGGCTGGAGTGCAATGGCCCGATCTTGGCTCACCGCAACCTCCGCCTCCTGGGTTCAGGCAATTCTCCTGCCTCAGCCTCCTGAGTAGCTGGGATTACAGGCACGTGCCACCATGCCCAGCTAATTTTTTGTATTTTTAGTAGAGACGGGGTTTCACCATGTTGACCAGGATGGTCTCGATCTCTTGACCTCGTGATCCACCCGCCTCGGCCTCCCAAAGTGCTGGGATTACAGGCTTGAGCCACCGTGCCCGGCCTGAATAAAAATTAATTAATTAATTGATTAATATGGAGACAATAGGGCCGCAAGCAGTGGCTCACGCCTGTAATCCCAGCACTTTGGGAGGCCAAGGTAAGCAGACCACCTGAGGTCTAGGAGTTCAACACCAGCCTAACCAACAAGGCAAAATCCCGTCTCTACCAAAAATACAAAAATTAGCCAGGTGTGGTGGTGGGCGTCTGTAATCCCAGCTAGCCGGGAAGCTGAGGCAGGAGAATTGCTTGAATCCAGGAGCCGGAGGTCGCAGTGAGCCAAGATCCTGCCATTGCACTCCTGCCTGGGTGACAAGAGTGAAACTCTATCTCAAAAAAAAATAATACAGCGGAGACAGTACAAGTGTTTACTTCCTGGAGTTTTTGGTTGGAGTTTTTGGTTGATGCAATGAGGTAGTGTGTGTAAAGTGCTCACTACATAGGAGCTGTTCATGCTAGTTATCCTTACCCTCTTGCTCTAACTGCCCCTTTCCAGAACTCTCTCGTGTTTGCCTCTTTACTATTCATTCTTTCCTGCCGTGCGTGGTATCATGAGTGACAAAACCAAACTAAAATCATGTTTAAATTATACCTTATATGATAATCCTTACTATTTTTTTTATTGCATTTTAGGTTTTGGGGTACATGTGAAGAACATGCAAGATTGTTGCATAGGTACACACGTGGCAGTGTGGTTTGCTGCCTTCCTCCCCATCACCTATATCTGGCATTTCTCCCCATGCTATCTCTCCCCAACGCCCCACCCCCTGCTGTGCCTCCCCTATTTCCCCCTACAGATCCCAATGTGTGTTGCTCCCCTCCCTCTGTCCATGTGTTCTCATTGTTCAACACCCACCTATGAGTGAGAACATGCAGTGTTTGATTTTCTGTTCTCGTGTCAGTTTGCTGAGAATGGTGGTTTCCAGGTTCATCCATGTCCCTACAAAGGACACAAACTCATCATTTTTTATGGCTGCATAGTATTCAATGGTGTATATGTGCCACTTTTTCCCTGTCCTGTCTATCATCGATGGGCATTTGGGTTGGTTCCAGGTCTTTGCTATTGTAAACAGTACTGCAGTGAACATTCGTGTGCACGTGTCCTTATAGTAGAACGATTTATAATCCTTTGGATATATACCCAGTAATGGGATTGCTGGGTCAAATGGAATTTCCATGTCTAGGTCCAGTGAGGAATCACCACACTGTCTTCCTGCAATGGTTGAACTAATTTACAATCCCACCAACAGTGTAAAAGTGTTCCTATTTCTCCACAGCCTCTCCAGTATCTGTCTCCAGGTTTTTTAATTATCGCCATTCTAACTGGCGTGAGGTAGTATCTCAATGTAGTTTTGATTTGCATTTCTCTGATGACCAGTGATGATGAGCATTTTTTCATATGTTTGTTGGCCTCATGTATGTCTTCTTTTGTAAAGTGTCTGTTCATGT
>NW_016107841.1:1108144-1114508 GCF_001604975.1 Cebus imitator
TTGGCCTGAAGTTTTCTTTTTTTGTTGAGTCTCTGCCATGTTTTGGTATCAGGATGATGTTGGTCTCATAAAATGATTTGGGAAGGATTCCCTCTTTTTTGGATTGTTTGGAATAGTTTCAGAAGGAATTGTACCAGCTCCTCTTTGTACATCTGGTAGAATTTGGCTGTGAACCTGTCCAGACCTGGGCTTTTTTTGGGTGGTAGGCTCTTAATTGCTGCCTCAACTTCAGACCTTGTTATGGGTCTGTTCAGGGTTTCGGCTGCTTCCTGGTTTAGGCTTGGGAGGATGCAAGTGTCCAGGAATTTATCCATTTCTTCCAGGTTTACTAGTTTATGTGCATAGAGGTGTTTGTAATAATCTCTGATGATGGTTTGTATTTCTGTGGAATCTGTGGTGATATCCCCTTTATCATTTTTTATTGCATCTATTTGATTATTCTCTCTTTTCTTTTTTATTAATCTGGCTAGTGGTCTATTTTGTTGATCTTTTCAAAAAACCAGCTCCTGGATTTATTGATTTTTTGAAGGGTTTTTCGTGTCTCTATCTCCTTCAGTTCTCCTCTGACCTTAGTTATTTCTTGTCTTCTGCTAGGTTTTGAGTTTTTTTGGTCTTGCTTCTCTAGCTCTTTCAATTTTGATGACAGGGTGTTGATTTTAGATCTTTCCTTGCTTTTCATGTGGGCATTTATTGTTATATATTTTCCTCTAGACACTGCTTTAAATGTGTCCCAGAGATTCTGGTATGTTGTGTCTTCGTTCTCGTTGGTTTTGAAGAACATCTTTATTTCTGCCTTCATTTCATTGTTTAACCAGTCAACATTCAGGAGCCAGTTGTTCAGTTTCCATGAAGCTGTGTGCTTCTGAGTTAGTTTCTCAATTCTGAGTTCTAACTTGATTGCACTGTGGTCTGAGAGACTGTTTGTTATGATTTCCGTTCTTTTGCATTTGCTGAGGAGTGATTTACTCCCAATTATGTGGTCAATTTTAGAGTAGGTGTGATGTGGTGCTGAGAAGAATGTATATTCTGTGGATTTAGGGTGGAGAGTTCTATAAATGTCTATTAGGTTTGCTTGGTCCAGGTCTGAGTTCAAGTCCTGGATATCCTTGTTAATTTTCTGTTTCATCGATCTGTCTAATATTGACAATGGGGTGTTAAAATCTCCCACTATTATTGTGTAGGAGTCTAAGTCTCTTTGTAAGTCATTAAGAACTTGCCTTATGTGTCTGGGTGCTCCTGTATTGGGTGCGTATATATTTAGGATCATTAGCTCTTCTTGTTGCATTGATCTTTTTACCATTATGTAATGCCCTTTGTCTCTTTTGATCTTTGTTGGTTTAAAGTCTATTTTATCTGAGATAAGAATTGCAACTCCTGCTTTTTTTGCTCTTCATTTGCTTGGTAAATCTTCCTCCATCCCTTTATTTTGAGCCTTTGTGTATCCTTGCATGTGAGATGGGTTTCCTGGATACAGCACACCAATGGGTTTTGGCTTTTTATCCAATTTGCCAGTCTGTGTCTTTTGATTGGGGCATTTAGTCCATTTACATTTAGGGTTAATATTATTATGTGTGAATTTGATACTGCCATTTTGATGCTAGCTGGCTGTTTTGCCCGTTAGTTGATGCAGTTTCTTCATTGCATTGATGCTTTTTACCATTTGGTATGTTTTTGGAGTGGCTGGTACTGGTTGTTCCTTTCTATGTTTAGTGCCGTTTTCAAGAGCTCTTGTAAAGCAGGCCTGGTGGTGATGAAATCTCTGAGCACTCACTTGTTCGTAAAGGATTTTATTTTTCCTTCACTTACGAAGCTTAGTTTGGCTGGATATGAAATTCTAGGTTGAAAGTTCTTTTCTTTAAGGATGTTGAATATTGGCCCCCACTCTCTTCTGACTTGTAGGGTTTCTGCTGAGAGATCTGCTGTGAGTCTGATGAGCTTCCCTTTGTGGGTACCCCGACCTTTCTCTCTGGCTGCCCTTAGCATTTTCTCCTTCATTTCAACCCTGGTGAATCTGACGATTATGTGCCTTGGGGTTGCTCTTCTTGAGGAATATCTTTGTGGTATTCTCTGTATTTCCTGGACTTGAATATTGGCCTGCCTTGCTAGGTTGGGGAAGTTTTCCTGGATAATATCCTGAAGAGTATTTTCCAGCTTGGATTCATTCTCTCCGTCACATTTTAGGTCTTTTCACAGTCCCATATTTCTTGGAGACTTTGTTCATTCCTTTTTACCCTTTTTTCTCTAATCTTGCCTTCTCGTTTTATTTCATTGAGTTGATCTTCAACCTCTGATATCCTTTCTTCTTCTTGGTCAGTTCGGCTGTTGAAACTTGTGTATGCTTCGTAAAGTTCTCGTGTTGTGTGTTTTAGCTCCATCAATTCACTTATATTCCTCTCTAAGTTGTTTATTCTTGTTAGCATTTCATCAAATTTTTTTCAACGTTCTTAATTTCTTTGCATTGGGTTAAAACATGTTCTTTTAGCTCACAGAAGTTTCTTATTACCCACCTTCTGAAGCCTGATTCTGTCAATTCATCACACTCATTCTCCATCCAGCCTTGTTCCCTTGCTGGTGAGGAGTTGTGATCCCTTGGAGGAGGCGAGGCATTCTGGTTTTGGGTGTTCTCGTCCTTTTTGCGCTGGTTTCTTCCCATCTGTGTGGATTTATCCACCTGTCGTCTTTGTAGTTGTTGACTTTCAGATTGGGTCTCTGAGTGGACGTCCAGTTTGTTGATGATGAAGTTATTTCTTTCTGTTTCTTAGTTTTCCTTCTACCAGTCAGGCCCCTCTGCTATAGGACTGCTGAGGTCCACTCCAGGCCCTGCCTGCCTGGGGATCACCTGCAGCAGCTACAGAACAGTAAGGATTGCTGCCAGTTTCTTCTGCTATCTTTGTCTCTGAAGGATACCCGCCTGATATCAGTCTGAGCTCTCCTTTATGAGGTGACTCTTTGGATATACAGGGGTCAGGGAGCTGCTTGAGCAGACAGTCTGTCCTTTATAGGAGCTCAAGTGCTGAGCTGTGAGCTCTGTTGTTCATTCAGAGTTGCTGGGCAGGTACTTTTAAGTCTGCTGCAGCAGAACTCATAAACCCCCTTGTTTTCCCCCGGTGCCCTGTCCCAGGGAGTTAGGGCTTTATTTATGAGTTTCTGTTGTGCTGCTGCCTTTTTTCAGGGCTGCCCTGCCCAGCGAGGAGGCAGCCTAGTCACTGTCTGCCTGCAGAGGCTTTGCTGAGCTGCTGTGGGCTCCACCTAGCTGCCGTGTGAACTTCCCTGCAGTCCTGTTTATACAGATGTAGTTAGAACTGCCTCGGCAATGGCGGCCCATCTCTGTAATGGCGGACTCTCGGGCTGCCTTGGCAATGGCGGGCTGCCTCAGCAGTGGTAGACTGCCTCAGTAATGGTGGACACCCCTCCCCCACAGAGCTGGACTGTCCCGGGTTCAGCTGTGCTTGCTGTGAAACTCTAAATTCAGAGCATTTCAGATTGCCGTTTTTTTGTGGGGGTGGAACCAGCCAAGCCTGATCACCTGGCTCCCTGTCTCAGAGCCTTTTTTTTTTTTTTGAATGGTCGACTCTCTCCCAGGTATTCCAGCCACCTGTTGAAAAGGTGCCCAGATCAGTGTGATTTCCTGTGCGGCAAGCCACTGTGCCAGCTGAAACAGCCGCGCTGAGATTCGTGGCACTTTTTTGCCTGGGAATCTCCTGGTCTGTGGGCAATAAAAATCCATCTGGAAATGCGGTGTCCACTCACCCTCCACACTTTCGCTGGGAGCTGCAATCCTGGGCTACTCCTAATCGGCCATCTTGGATCGATCTCCCCAGTCCTTACTATTTAGTAGTGATTCTTAATCTGTTTTTGTATCACAGATCTTTTTAAGAAACTGTTGAAAACTGGTGTTTCTTCCCAGAGGGTTCATTAAACAAAAATCAAAAGGCACAAAGCATAAACAAAAAAATGGATACATTCTATTCCATTAAAATTAAGAACTTCTGTTTGTACTTTTTCTTTCTTTTTTTTTTTTTTTTTGAGATAGCATCTTGCTCTGTCGCCTAGGTTGGAGTGCAGTGGCGTGATTTTGGCTCACTGCAACCTCCGCCTCCCAGGTTCAAGCAATTCTCCTCAGTAGCTGGGACTACAGGTGTGCGCCACTACAGCCAGCTAATTTTTGTATTTTTAATAGAGCTGGGGTTTCGCTGTGTTGGCCAGGCTGGTCTCAAACTAAACTGCTGACCTTGTGATCTGCCCCCCTTGGCCTCCCAAAGTGCTGGGATTACAGGCACCAGCCACCGTGCCCGGCCTGTTTGTACTTCTGGATGTGAGTAAGACAGGCCACCAGGCTGGGAGAAGATATTTGCAAAATATTAGTATGTAGCTGACATAAGATGATTATCCACAGTACATAAACAGCTCTTTCAGACTGCCCGATACAGACTGATACCTCGAAGAAGAAAACAAGATGGCCAATAAGCTTACAAAAAAGATGTTCAACCTTTTGAGTAATCAGGAAAATGAAAATTAAACTCACGAGATATCATTTCATATCTATCAGATTGGGAGAACGAGAAAACATGAGCAATATAAAGTATGGCAAGAATGTAGAGCAGCCAAGCGCAGTGGCTCATGCCTGTACTTCTGGCTGCTTGGGAGGTCTGTTTGAGCTCAGGAGTTGAGACAAACCTAAGGAACATAGCGAGATCTTATATTAAAAAAATAAAATAAAACTTAAGAATGTAGAGCAGGCTGGGCATGGTGACTTATACCTGTAATCTCAGCACTTTGGCAGATCACCTGAGGTCAGGAGTTCGCGACCAGCCTGGCCAACATGGCGAAACCCCGTTTGTATTAAAAATACAAAAGTTAGCTGGGCATGGTGGCATGCCTGTAATCCCAGCTACTTAGGAGGTTGAGGCAGGAGAATGGCTTGAACCCAGGAGGTAGATGTTACAGTGAGCTGAGATCATGCCACCGCACTCCAGCCTGGGCAACAGAGCAAGGCTCCGTCTCAAAAAAAAAAAAAAAGTAGAGCAATTCACACACTTATATACTGCCGTGGGATATAAATAGGTATAATCACTTTGGAAAATAATTTGTTACTGTCTAGTAAAGATAAAGGTGCACATAGCTGCGGCCCTGTAGTTCCGCCCCCAGGTACATACCTAGTGAAAACTTGCACGTGTACTCTAGTAGGAGACATGCACAATATGTTCACAGCATTGCTGGCAATAGTTAAAAATGAAAGTCACCAGATATCCGTCAACAAATAGCATGGATTTGAGAAAATATGCCATATACAGGGGGAATAAAACCACAGTGAAAATGAGTGAAATAACTCCTGAAACAGCATGAGTAACAGGAACATAATGTAGAACGATAACAACCATAAAACATGAGCTGCCAAGGAAACACTTTATGTAAAGTTCAAACTTGCAAAATTATTGTTCAAGGCAGAGCCTGCCACCTTGGGTGGTGTGGCACACTGCTATGCCACAGATGCCTCAGTGTGGATCCCTGCACCTTCCAGGACAGCTGGAGCCCCAGGCTGGTTGCCTTCTCAAGTGAGCAGCATCAGGGGTCCTGGAAAGGCAGCTAGATGATGGGGCAGGGGGAGTCTGACAGCACAGCTCCAGCTTGGCAGTGGGTAAGCTGGAGTAACATCTCATGCTTGATGCTCTACTGCATTGCCCTGAGTACAGCCAAGGAAGTGAGCCACCATCCACATGGCTGCCACAGCCAGATCCAGCCTCTTATGCTGTGTAGCACGGCCAAAGGTACAGCCTGACAGAGCCACTGATGAGCACAGCTCCAGGAGAATGTATACAATACCCTTTAATGCCTATAAAATGATTTAAAAGTTATTACCCGTAGTGCAGAGTTGCTCATTTTGTGATTGTTTTAGTTTGCTAGAGCTGCAGAGCAAAGTCCCAAAAACTGGGTGGTTTAAATATAATTTTATTTTCTTAATTCTAGAAGCTAAGGTCAAAGTGCTGGCATGATTAGCTTCCTCTGAGGCCTCTGCCTTGGGCTTGTAGGTGACCATATTCTCCCTGTGTCCTCACATGGTCTTCCCTCTCGTGTGTCTGTGTTGAAATTACCTCTTATTAGGACACCAGTCTTACTGGATTAGGGGCCATCCTAATGACCTCATTTTAACTTAATCACCTCTTTAAAGACCCCCATCTCCAAATACAGTCACAGTCTGAGATCCTGGAAATTAGGTTGATTTTTGAGGGGGGACGCAATCTAGCCCATAACAATAATGAACAGGCCGGGCGCGGTGGCTCACGCCTGTAATCCCAGCACTTTGGGAGGCTGAGGCTGGTGGATCACAAGGTCAAGAGATCGAGACCATCCTGGTCAACATGGT
>NW_016107841.1:1115093-1117436 GCF_001604975.1 Cebus imitator
AATAATGAACAGATTGGCATTTAGAATTTTGATCAGAAGCCAGGCACAGTAGATCAGCACTTTTGGAGGCTGAGGCAGGAGGATGTCTTGAGGCCAGGAGTTCGAGACCAGCGTGGGCAACATGGCAAAACTCCATTTTTATAAAACAAATTTAAAAATTAGCCAGGCTTTATGGTATGCACCTGTAGTCCCAGCTACTCTGGAGGCTGAGGCAGGAGGATCACTTAAACCTTGGAGGTCAAGGCTGCAGTGAGCCATTATGCCACTGTGTGATCAGGAACCTGATGTAGCCATATCAAGCATAAAACCTGATTTAAAAAAAAAAAAATGGATTTAGATGCAAGTTTCTCAGTACAAATTTTGGAAAGATTTATGTGAACGTTTTATATTAATATAAACTTCCACCTAATGTTTTATGCTTTATTGCCATAATTTCATAATGTGAATGAAGCTGTTCCCAGCACTACCCCAGTGTACCAGAAAAACGTTATCATTTTCTTTTAACATCCTGCCATGAACAAGTCGGGAGGTATTCTATAGAGAACAAATGTAGTGAGACCATAAAGGAAATTAAACAGGAAATTCAAGCTAATGATTACCTCTCAGGAAGGAAGGACACACAGGGACTTTTAAAATAATGATAATATTCTCTAATGAAGTCGTACACAAGTGTTTATATCGTTGTTCTTATAGTTTGGCCGGGCACAGTGGCTCACACCTATAACCCCAACACTTTGGGTGGCTGACGCAGGTGGATCACTTGAGATCAGGAGTTCGAGACTAGCCTGGCCAACATGGCGAAACCCCATCTTTAATAAAAATATGAAAATTAGCCTATAATTCCAGCTACTCAGAAGGCTGAGGCAGGAGAATTGTTTGAACCTGAGAGGCGGAGTTTGCAGTGAGCTGGTATCGTGCCTCTGCCTTCGCACCTGGGCAAAAGAGCTAGATTGTGTCTCAAAAATAAATAAAAATTCAATATTTAATAAAAGTCAATTAAAAAGAAATACTGCTTATAAGCCCTCCAGAAAATAGGAGGTTTTCTCATGCATTATGCAGGGATTTTTTTGTTTGTCTCTTTGTTTTAGTCTGAAGGACTGTTACACATGCTCAGGCTCTTCACAAATGCTTATGACAGTAGCGATACCTGGCATTTAGTAATATGTCTTGTTGGTGATCACAAGGAGAAGCAGACACTCAAGGACGTCAGAAAAAAATAAGTTGAGCCTGGTCCGCATGTAATTCTGAGCTATGCTAAAACTACATTTCCTGTAATTGAAAGATAAGTATAGCTTTCCTCAGTCACTTAGAGATATTTCAGTTCTCTAAGCCTTGGGAATCTCTAAAATGAACCAAACAGCTGGGCCTGAGTCATAAATTAGAGTTTTAACCTCTGGCTCCAAAACTCCATAATAGATGAGCGTCTGTTTCTATTGTGATCCTGTATACTTTGGGGCCGTTAGTAAATTACTCAATCTGCATTTTTTCAATAAGATGAGGATAACTATATCCACTTTCCCCGAGACATGATGATGATGAATGAAAAATATTTGTGAGGTGCTCTGAGCTTTAGGAATGAAGAGCTGTGTGGATTGTGGGGTGTTGCTTTCTCTCTGAATAAACGTGGTGTGGTGCTCCCCGTGGGGAAGGAGCTGGTGGAGTAGCAGTGTGCCTGGGCTGCCTGGCAAAGGCGCTGTTTGAACAGCAGGTGGTATCACTCAGCACCAGGCGTCATACTAACTGAAGTAAGCAAGGGTTTATATGAGTGTCAGTTGAATAGGTTGTGAACACAGCCTCCCTAGTAAAACAAGACACGAGAAAGCAATTACTAAACGTAGTTTGTCTTCAAAACACCTCCAGTGTTTCCAGCTGGTGGGCAGACAGTTTTCTCTGCCTGCGCCATCCCTGGTTTTCGTGGGTTACGTGCTGACTCACAGGGTTGTTTAGCTCCGTGGTGGGTGATGCTCACTTTTTCTGGCATTTGTCTTTTAGGCCTGGATGAATGAAAAGTTTGCCCCAGAACTGCTGGAGAGCAAGCCTGAGATTGTGGAATGTGTCATGGAACAGCTGGAGCACATGGTAAGAGCCGCTTGTCTTGGGCCGACAAAGGAGGAGGAAGGTAAAAGCATTTGGTCAACACACAGAGATTGCGGTCTGATAGCAAATCTGTTTTGTTTGGCTCAACCCACAGTCCAGTTCTTTAAAAAACATTGAATTAGTTGTCTACATTTATCAAGCTCGAGAGTTCTTGTAAATATCTGGCTTCCCATGAAAAGTCTAAAATCCTGCATTTCTGCATGAGAACAGTTGACCAGAGCCGCCCGTCCATGCACTCCCTGCTCC
>NW_016107841.1:1119429-1142871 GCF_001604975.1 Cebus imitator
CTCCCGTCCATGCACTCCCTGCTCCCACAGCCCCTCACTACCCACCCTGCTCTTGTAGCCTCGCCACCTGGCACCTGCAGACATTTCTGTTTGTGGTCCCTAGCCTAGATGATCTGAGCGTAAATCATTGTCACCTTCAGAGAAGCTCTAAAACGTGGGTATTACACAGTTTCTCAGCTGTTGTTTTAACACTGCTTTTTCCGTGTGCTGAATTATCTCCTTTACAATCAGATTGGAGTTCTTCTGGAAACCTCTGGCTGAACAGATTCTATTCAAATGGTCATTTTCTAAAAGTAAATGACTATTGTTGACACGTCATACAATGATAAAGAAAATGGAAACTCACATGATGATTTTTTTGTTTTCCTTGGACCAAAACATAGTCTGGGGTTCTCAACGTTGCCAGTGATGATGGTCAAACATGTTTTTTATCAACTTTAGTTTCTCGTTTAATAGGAAGAAAATCTCAGGAGAGCCAAAAGGGAGGACCTGAAGGTCAGCATCCACCAAATGGAGATGGAGAGGATCCGCTACGTCCTCAGCAGCTACCTGCGGTGTCGCCTTATGAAGGTTTGGCGTGGAGATGCCTGGAGGGATGGAGGCAGCGCAGTCTGGAATGCAGACTGAATGTCCTGGGGAGGAGTTGGGCTGGGCCCAGGAGGGTCCAGGACCCGAAGCCGCTGCTAAAAGCCCAGTGTCAGTGTAGTTAAAGTGTAAGGAGGGCAAGAGATTGCTCCGGGGAAGCACAGAGGAACATGTCTTGCCTACAGCAGGGACACCGCACACATTGTTAGTTTGTTCACCTGCCGTGTGAATGGGGCCCCTCCATGGCGTTGCTGAAGTGAGAGTTCTCGGCATTGGTGAATACGGAATGCTGACTAGAGGGTAACTCGTCTCCAAAACTATTTTGTCTGTCAAACGGCCAGTGTCAACGTCTAAAGAACCAAGATGACTTACATTCACCTATAGCTTTGTGGCCATCTGACTTACAAAACTGAAATGTGAAACATCCCTATTTTATAACCCTGGGAAAGTCTTAACTTCCTTGACATTTTTCATTTGGCTCTATGTGTCTCCTTAGTTATTACAAAGAAAATGCATTCTCTCTTCTGCATGAGAATGTTCAGCTATCTTAAGACTGCCCACAGTCTCTCTGAAGTCTTCTCCTAGGCACACATTTCAGCCATTCCAACCATTTCCTCTCCTGATCTCTTCTCTAAAAAAAAGTTCTGGTTTGTCTCTATCCTTCTTAAATTACACTATCTAAAACTAAACACAGTATCCCAGTTGTAGTTTGACCAAGTTTGTGAAGAACAGAACGATCATTTCTCTTATTCTGGATATTAAGCTGGTAAATGTCAGCCACATCACACGAGCGTATTTATCACGTGAGCATATTGACGAGTATGATGCCCAAGCTCATTCTTCACTCACATGGACACTAACCCCTTTTCAGATGATAATTTCTCCAGCCAGTCACCGTCCTCTATTTGTATGGCTTACATTTTGGCTCCTTAAGTGTAGGGCTTGATACTTACCCTCTTAAACTTTATCTTATCAAACTGGGCCATTTCCCTTGTCTCTGGAGCCTGATCTCATCCCCTAATGTATTAGCTGTCTCTTAATACTTTATGTCATCAGCCCCTTTGTTTTGTTTTTGTTTGGTCCTTCTTTTTGTTTTTGTTGGAGATGGAGTCTCGCTCTGTCACCCAGGCTGGAGTGCAGTGGCAGGATCTCAGCTCACTGCAACCTCTGCCTCCCAAGTTCAAGTGATTCTATTGTCTCAGCCTTCAGAGGAACTGGGATTACATGCTTCCGCCACCACGCCCAACCAATTTTTGTATTTTTAGAAGAGACAGCGTTTCATCGTGTTGGCCAGGCTGATCTCGGACTCCTGACCTCAGGTGATCCACACCCACCTTGGCCTTCCAAAGTGCTAGTATTACAGGGGTAAGCCACTGTACCTGGCCCACATAAGGTTTTTGATGACATGCTTACCAAAGCTGGTGATGACCAGCCAGTGTAGTAGCTCATGCCTGTAATTCCAGCACTTTGGGAGGCTAAGGCAGGTGGATCACCTGAGGCCAGAAGTTCAAGATCAGCCTGGCCAACATGACAAAACCCTATCTCTTCTAAAAATACAAAAATCAGCTGGGCGTGGTGGTGGGTGCCCGTAATCCCAGTTACTTGGGTGACTGAGGCAGGAAAATTGCTTGAACCTCAGAGTTGAAGGTTGCAGTGAGGCGAGATCGTGCCACTGCACTCCAGCCTGGGTGACACAGTGAGACTCTTTCTCAAAAAAAAAAAAAAAAAAAACTTTATGTGATAATTTCATTAATTGGACCGTGGCAAGGATCTTTCACGAAAGACTTCCCTGCAGTTTGACATCTACCCAGTGAGTCAGCTTTCTTTGTTCAGCCACTTAGGAGTCTCCCAATCTGAGCTGTCCCCCAGCCCCAGGTCCACAGCTTACCTGCAAGGGTGTCGCAGAGACGTTGTCACGTGTTTTATGGTATGCCTGTCCACCCACCCCACCCCACCTCCAGGCCACATGTCCTTCCTCAGGAGGATTGTATAAACCCTCTTCATGTTAACCACGTTCTTCTCTTTGACTTTTGCTGACGCTTCCATGAAGATTTTGCTTTGTCTTCACAGATAGAGAAGTTTTTCCCTCATGTCCTTGAGAAGGAGAAAACCCGCCGAGACGGGGAGCCTTCCAGCCTTTCCCCGGAAGAGTTGGCCTTTGCCAGAGAGTGAGTGGAGTCGTTGGCGTGTGGCATCTGGCTGGTTCAGCATGATGCCCATCCTGGAGGCCTGTGCACTGCTGCCATTGCCACAGTGATTTGAATTTGTTTCTTTCAGGTTCATGGCAAACACAGAGACTTACCTGAAAAATGTTGCCTTGAAGCACATGCCCCCTAACTTACAGAAGGTGGACCTCTTCCGGGCAGGTAAACAAGACATCTCCCTGCAGGTGGCCCAGCCATCGTCAGGTGCCCCAGGGTGGGATCCTGTCTTCACTGTTTTTACCCAAATATGGAAAGATAATTATGTAGATAAACAAAAAAGAGGAAGGATTCTGGCTAAAAACCAGAAAACTCATGCAAAGCAGATGCAATAGTAGGCGTTTGAGCATTGCTTCCATGTTCCCTGGGGTGGACTGAGCCCCATGGCTGCCCTGGTGGTGGTAGATGCAGGCATGGAGCCACGTTCGCCTTTAGCAGCCATCTGCTGAGCCCCGGTCAGGTGCCAGCCGTCCCAAGCACCAGTACTGCAGAGGCCACGCCAGCATTGCCCCTGCTCCAAGGGGCTGGCCATCTCTTCCTCACAGGTCCCAGAACACGCAGGGCCCGTCCGGCTGGAGGGGAGGGCTGAAACAGGAGGCTAGGGAGACCTCCAGTGATTCCCTGTGGCCTCAGAAGTGGAGCAGGGTGGAGGGTGTGGGGACAGGAGGAAGGGGAGCCAGGGAAGGGGAGCTTGGCCAGAGCCCCTCCTCCTGCCTCTTGGTGCCAGCTCCTGAGGGCTGCTGAGTGAGGAAAGGGAAGTATGGGCAGAGCCCTTCACCTCGGATCAACCCACTGATGGGCATACAAGATAAAGCCCATATTCCTCAGTGTTTCACAATGCCCCACATTCAAGCAAGACCTCCTTAGGCAAAATTGCCACGCCAGAACAAACGCCCACCAGGGGACTGGAGCCTGCCATGTCTACAAGCTGAGCTTAGTGTGCCGAGTCCACCAGCTCCAGTACACCTGAGCCCTGGAAGTTCACCTCTGCCCAGTCTGTGCTGGGGCTGGGGGCCACATGCCCACCCCTATGGCGATGGACCAAGGTCTTAGTCCCTTCGGCCGATCCGAGTTCTGGAGGCCAGGCAGTTCAGAATCCAGGCCCCCACAGATTCAGTGCCTGCCAAGGGCCTGTTCCTCATAGATGGCACCTTCCATGTATCCTCACAGAGAAGGGAAGGGGCAAGCAGACTCTCAGGCTACTTTTATAAGGTCATTAATCGCAGTCTCTGTGTGTCCTAGTCTCCTCCCTCCTGCTGCCTTTTTCTTCTGAGACCAGGTCTTGCTGCGTCACCCAGGCTGGAGTGCATTGGCGCTGTCATAGTGCACTGCAGCCTTGAGCTCCTGGCTCCAGAGATCCTCCCGCCTCAGCCTCCCAAGTAGCTGGAACTATAGGCGTTTGCCACCATGCCTAGCTATTATTTTTAGATTCTTTTTGTTAGAGAGAGTCTTGCTATGTTGCCTAGGCTGGTCTCAAACTCCGAGCCTCAACTGCTCCTCCAGCCTCAGCCTCTCAAAATGCTGGGATCACAGGCGTGAGCCACTGTGCCTGGCCTACTCTCATAAGGCATCAGTCAGATTGGATTAGGGCCCACCCTGCTGGCCTCATTTTCACTTAATTGCCTCTTTAAAAGCCATTTCTCCAAATACAGCCCCACTCTGAAGTACTGGGAGTTAGGGCTTCAACTTACGAATTTTGGGGGACACAGTTCAACCCATGACACCAGGAGCAAGTCAGACCCATAACAGACTTGTGGAACCCTGAATTGGTCAATTTACTGAGCCTGCATGAGGAAAACAAAAGGCCCCATCCATGTCCAGTTCTCTCCCTGGTCAGCCACTCTGTCTGCAGAAGTGGAATGGGCTTAAAAGAATTGGAATGGGCTGGGCTCCTGTCTGAACCCTGAGTGTGCCATACCATTCATCCCAGCAAGTTTTCCTTTATTGATTTCGTCAGCCAAGAATTTCCTGATCACATTATGTTTTCCTGGCAGTTCCCAAACCAGATCTAGATTCTTACGTGTTTTTGAGAGTGAGAGAACGACAAGAAAACATACTGGTAGAACCAGACACAGATGAGCAGGGGTGAGTGACATGCGTCTTTCGCGGTGGGCACATTCCTCCCGACGGAGGGCAGCCGAGCTCTGCAGGCAGATGTGTTTCCTTCTTTTTCAGGGACTACGTAATTGACCTGGAGAAGGGCTCACAGCACTTGATCCGATACAAAACCATTGCACCTCTGGTTGCATCTGGAGCCGTCCAGCTGATTTAAAACTAGACATAAACAAGGATGAAGACCTGGAACCCTAGAGAAAATACTAGAAAGCCCTCATTTCACCTTGTGCCAGAGGACAATAATAAAGAAGTTCACTAGGCATCAGACATTCCTCAGCAGTGCTGCGGGTGGCGGGCGTGTGGAGGAGCTCCAGGCAGGATTGCTCCTGCTGCCGCACGTCCTGTCTGCTGTTTCAGCCGGTGTCAGCAGGTGGGGCCATTGCTCTGTTTATTCTGCACACTTGGCAGAGCCGCAGAGGCTCTCGGTTCCTTTCCCCTTTGTAGTAGTTTCTGAGCTAAGGAAAGTCAGGCGGACATAGTTCCTAACAGGGCATCACTGCCTGTGATCGGGGCTACATTTAGCCCTGACCTGACAATGGTAGGAGAGTTCATTTAGCCTTTCTGCTGGGAAGATTGTAAATAAATTAAAGAAAACAGCTGCGGCCTTCTCCCGTCATACATCATTAGACTGTGTGAACTAACATTTTAGAGCCTCTGATATTGGACTTAAAACCAATTTCCGTCATGCTTAACTGAAAATCACAACTAAACCAATAAACCATTATTAAATTTCCATTCTGCGGCAGAAGGCACCTCTGGACGGCTCCGGCTTGTAGTCTAATGAAGTCTGTGCTCCCTGCTGTTAACCCACAGCCCTCCCCAGCCCTCCAGCGGCTTTGCCAAGCCAGCCTCCAGGCCATCTGGCTGTCCTTGGCCAAGGCGCTGTTAACAGTGCGACGTTAACCATCCTGTATTGTGACCTCTGTGGCTGCTTTTCTGGTTTAAGTCCTTCACTTTTTCAAGGGGAATGGATGAAATGAACCTAATGTGCATGCAGAGTCTCACAGTGATAGTGGAAGGAAGGATGTATAGGCAGTGAATGAACGATCATTCCATGAAACATGATAAAAAACAACCTGCACTCCATTCTTCCTTGATGAAGTTGGCAGATTTTCATTTGCAGGATATGGGCTACAGGGTAACACTGCTGTCATTTCCAGGAGAAATCAGTAGGGGAAAGCAAGGGAGGGTTTTTTGTTTGTTTATTTTTTGAGATGGAGTTTTGCTCATTTCCCAGGCTAGAGTGCAGTGAGCAATCTCAGCTCACTTCAACCTCTGCCTCCTGGGTTCAAGATATTCTGCCTCAGCCTCCCGAGTAGCTGGGATTACAGGCCCCCGCCACCATGCCTGGCTAATTTTTTGTATTTTTAGTATAGACACGTTTTCCATGTTGGCCAGGCTAGTCTGGAGCTCCTGACTGCAGGTGATACACCTGCCTTGGCCTTCCAAAGTGCTGGGATTACAGGCGCCAGCCATCTTGCGCGGCCTAATTTCTTGACAGAAGTATTTGATACTCATGCATTGTCTTTACCGCCTTCAGCTGTTTGTTAAACAAATGTGCACTGAGCACGCAGTGTGCCAGGCATAGTTCAAGGCACCAGTGCTACAACCAGGAGTAAGACATTCAGTCCCTGCTTGGATAGAGTGAGAAGTGCCTTGCAGAGAATTAGAACTGGGTGACTTACCAGGGACACTGGACTGGGTGGTCTGGAAGGGTCTCACTGGAGAGAGAACATGTAGGCTGAGATCTGATGAACAGGAAGGAGCTGCAATGCAGAAGTCAAAAGGAAGGGCATTCCAGGCAGAGAAGGCAGTCCGTGCAAAGGTCCTGAGGCAGAAGCAAGCCTGGCAGATGTGGGTGTGGGCCTGGCTGGAAAGCCCAACTCAAAATAGAAAGTGGTACAGGGTAAGGTCTGAGGCAGGCTGGACCCAGATCTTACGGGACCTTGGTAATACAGAGATCCCACAGTCCTGAGAAGTGGACAGGTCTGTGGGAATCAGGAATTTAGTGGTAAGCTTGAGATGAGAACCCAAGTCTCCATTTCCTAGTCATGTTCTCCCTGTGGTGCTAAGCCCAGAGACCCGAGCTGTTACCTAGACCAGTGCTTCCTCAGCCTGACTGTGCATCCCATCACCTGGAGCTCACCTTGAGATGTAGGTTCTGAAACAGTGGGGTCCAGGATCCTGCCTTTCTAAGGAGCTCCCACGTCATGCAGTTGCTGCTGGCCTGGGGACCACATTGAGTGACGGCTCTGTGTCCTCGTGCCTCCAGCTGCTGCTCTGTACATGCCCAGCTGCACGGAGTAGTTTACATCCTCTAAAGCCACAATAAATTGCTCAATTTCCTAAGTTACCTCTTTAAGGGAAGACTGGTTTTGATCTGTCATTTTTAAATAAAGAAGTTGAATTTCAAAACAAAGTGGAATAGGAAATGGTGTGGCTTGGTCGACATTGATTTTAACTTTGGTTCATGGTGAGTTTCGCTTTATTGTTAGCAACTCGCCACTGGAAGCATGACAGAACATTTCATCAAGTGATGGCATCATCCTTTACCATACGCTTGCCGCTAGCAAGTCCACTCTCCCTGAGATGTGCTTACAGGCCCCTGTGTGGGTTTCCCCACCGCAGTCATCGTCCGTCAGCTGTGACCTTGCTGTGTGTAGACACTCCATGCTCACACCCCAGCAGGCCGCCTGGCTTTGCATCACCCTCAGAGACATCAAACTTCCCCCTGTGGTGTACAAGTGTTAGCCAGGAAGCTTGCAGAGTGCTTCATTTTTGTTTTTGTGTTTTTGAGACGTCACCCAGGCTGGAGTGCCATGGTGCGATCTCAGCTCACCACAACCTCCCCCTCCTGGGTTCAAGTGATTCTCCTGCTTCAGCCTCCCTAGTAGTTGGGATTACAGGCGCATGCCACAACACCCAGCTAATTTTTGTATTTTTAGTAGAGACAGGGTTTCACCATGTCAGCCAGGCTGGTTTTGATCTGACCTCAAGTGATCCGCCTGCCTCAGCCCAAGTGCTGGGATTACAAGGCATGAGCCACCACGCCTGGCCACAGAGTGCATTTTTGAGCAAACATATCATATGTCAATTCTTCATATAGTGTTCTTTAGGTAATTTATCTTGGGAAGCCAAATATCCCATTTAGAATTATTTAAAAACTGATTTTTCAAATGCATCTAATCAACTAGGTATGAAAGCCCTTTCATTGTATTGTCCAAAAAAACCTTTGCTTTTTAAAAAATGCAAAATCAATATTCTGTACTTATTTAACAGATTTGGTTTCAAATACCATAGCTATTTCCGAAAAATTGGGTATTTATTCAGTGGCTAAAAAACAACTATTGGGGGTATTCAACGAGATGTACTGGCCCATGCTTGGGGCTCACACCTGCAATCCCAGCAACTTTGGGAGGCCAAGGCGGGAGGATAGCTTGAGCACAGGAGTTCCAGACCAGCCTGGGCAACATAGTGAGACTCTGTCTCTACAAAGAATAAAACAATTAGCCTGGTGGTCTTGTACATCTCTGTAGTCCCAGCTATTTGAGAGGCTGAGGTAGGATTGCTTGAGCCCAAGAGGTTAGGTTGCAATGAGCTATGATTTCACCACTGCAATCCAGTTTGAGTGACAGAGCAAGACCTTGTCTCAAATATATATTGGAGATTCTGCAGGCAATTAGAATATTTAATTTACCAAGTTTATGCGTTAAGCTGTTTTTAAAGTAGATTAACTTGTAAATTCCACAACAAACCTATGCAAGGAAAACTTTGAGGTCTTGGAATGAGCAAAAGATTACTGGCTATCCTTCCACCTAATGCATGATCCCTGTGGGTTGTGTGCCTGTGTCTTTAAATAGATTATTTTACAACTCTATAGGGGTACAAGTTGATTCATACAAAACTTATAATGATGTATTTCTTGTCTTGCTATGCAAATGATTCCTGCCCTTGGCAATACAAATGAATTTTGTCCTGTTGAGAATAAAGTCAACCCCTCATTTGATTTGCTTTTGGGGGCGGGGGTGGGACGTAGTCTTGCTCTGTTGCCCAGGCTGGAGTGCAGTGGCACGATCTTGGCTCACTGCAACCTCTGCCTACCAGGTTCAAATGATCCTCCTGCCTCAGCCTCCCGAATAGCTGGGACTACAGGCATGTGCCACCACACCTGCTAATTTTGGTATTTTTAGTGGCGACGGGGTTTTGCCATGTTAGCCAGGCTGGCCTCGAGTCATCTACCTTCCTGTGCTTCCCAAAGTGCTGGGATTACAGGTGTGAGCCATGGCGTCCATCCTCCTTTTAGAGTTGAGATAGCAGACTCCCTTGCTGAAGGCCACATCGCTTCTAAGTAGAGGAGATGTGATCAAACCCCAATGAGGCCAGGACACCTGAGTCCATCCTTTTCATCTTACCGTAATCTTTCTTTCCGCAAAAGAAAAGAACATCCAAAAATGTTTTAAGCAGCGATAGCTTTACTGGAACAAGTTCTCATATTCCAAAAAGACTCATTTGAGGGAAAAACCACCACTACCATTCATATTGCTTTAGAAGAGGTGGCATTTTTCTCAACATAGTTTTCTGATTTAAGCAGGTCCTAGTCTATCTAACACACAATGCTGACAGATTCTGCCCAGCTTGTTAAGACAAGGAAAACCACTGGGAATAAAGTCAGCACACAGTTACCTAAGTCTTGCTTCTTGTCCAGTTCTGTTAGGTTCTATGGAAATAAGAATAAAAGTAAATGACTATTTTTGCATCTAAGGAATTTACAATTAATCCTAAGAAGATGTCTTAAGTGTAAACCTAAAAGTATGAGATTCTTTGGCTCAGAAGAAAATTTTCCTAACGGCCAGGACTAAGGTTAAGAGGAAGTTATTTTCTTGGGTTCAGAGATTTGCATATGAATGTTTTCAGCCTCTTAAGTGGCTTAAAACAACTTGGGACCCACAGTTGCTGCCAGCTCAAAGGCAAATGTTTTTAAACTTCAAATTGCTGCTTCTGTTATTGCTGAACCTATAATTTTCCTTAAACAGAATTCTGACCATTTCATTGCCTCTCTTAAAAAGCTTCAGTGGGCCGGGCACAGTGGCTCACGCCTGTAATCCCAGCACTTTGGGAGGCCAAGGCAGGTGGATCATCTGAGGTCAGGAGTTCAAAACCAGCCTGGCCAACGTGGAGAAACCCTATCTCTACTAAAAATACAAAAATTAGCCAGGCGTGGTGGCCAGCGACTGTAGTCCCAGCTACTCAGGAGGCTGAGGCAGGAGAATCACTTAAACCCGGGAGTTGGAGGTTTCAGTGAGCTGAGATCTTGCCATTGTACTACAGCCTGGGCAAAAAGAGTAAAACTCAGTCTGAAAAAAAACAAAAACAAAAAAAAACTTCAGTGGTTACCCATTGCCTACAGAAAAGGAAACGGTAAAGGAGATTAATATTAATCTGTGTCCTGGACAATACGCAGATTGCTTTTCACAAATTATCTTGTTTAATCCTCATAACGGCCCTAAAGCACCAGCTCACCACCGTACCCCAGCTTCCTCGTCAAATTGTCCTTTCTCTTTCCCTAAATAGTTTCTAATCCCTTTTTTAATACCTACAGTTTTACTATTTTATCTTTATTAAAATCCCACCAACATTCTTTAGGGAATTAAGTAAGGTGTACAAGTTTTATATTAGAAATCCTGGAGTGATTTGGGCACACACAGCTTTCTGGTCTGCCTGCAAGCTCGCTTCCAGAATGGGTCATGAAAATAACTGAAAAATGGTCTCTCCCACACCCAGCTTCACATGTTAAATAAAGCATGTGCCATCCACTCCCAGTTCTGTTTGCAGGGTTGCCTGCCCTCAACCTCCGGACGAGTGGTTTGGCCCTCAACCTGGGTGAGACTGTGGCAGGCCTCCCCTGTTTGTGCCATCTTCTGGCATCTGAAGCTTTCTAATGTCCCGTCAACAACATAACATGTCTACACTTTGACTCCTCTTTAGTGAGCTCAAGAGTAGGCCGCTGCCCACACTCTTGTCAACAGGTTAACAAATGACACGAGAGAGCCTAGCTTTGCGCAGTGGCAGTATCATAGCCAATGAGGTTTATCTGAGGCGCGATTATTGCTAATTGAAAACTTTTCCCAATACCCCGCCATGACGACTTGAAATATAGTCGGTGTTGGCAATTTTTGGCAGTCTATACGGGGACTGAATCATTTAAGAAAAAAGAGAGAGAGAGAGCCTAAGGGCTGTTTCATTAGTCCATTTCTCTTGGTTCTCCAACTTTTTTTTTTTTTAGACAGTCTCACTCTGTTGCCCAGGCTAGAGTGCAGTGGCATGATCTTGGCTCACCGCATCCTCCACCTCCCAGAGTTCAAGTGATTCTCCTGCCTCAGCCTCCCAAGTGGCTGGGACTACAGGCGCACACCACGATGCTCAGCTAATTTTTGTATTTTTTGTACAGATGGATGGAGTCTCACCATGATGCCCAGGCTGGTCTCAGACTCCTGAGCTCAGGCAATATGCCTGCCTCAGCCTCCCAAAGTGCTAGGATTATACGTGTGAGCCACCGCGCCTGGCCATCCAACTTTTACTTCTATATCAAACTGGATCCCCTAAGTCAGTATTTCTGGATTGATGTATTAGCTCTTTGCTTTTAGCAAAGAGAAAGCTATGTAAACAACATTTCCATGTTTTCTGAAAATTACAACTGAAGGCATTATCAAATAGATATCCATTGTTTCTATATAAAGATCCCTGTAATAACTTATTCTCAGAATTTAGTGCAGTAAAAGTTGATATCTTCAAATTTTATGGTTCATTTTATCAGACAAATGAGTCCTGTGTGTTGCCCTTCTTGGTCTCCTTACCAGGAACTCGGAGCCCCCTGCCTGCCTCCCAGTTTCCTCGTGTCTGTCCTTGAATAGTTTCTGATCACCTTATGATACCTACAGTTTCACTTTTATTTTGTCTTAATTTTAAAAGCTACCCCAAATTTGGGGAATAATTACATAAAAGATATATAAGTACATTTTAGTAACTTGAGTATATATTAGTAGTCTCAAGTTCCCACTTCTTAAAACATATATGGAAATGAGTGATTTATAAGCCATTTGACAGCATACGAATTCCTAAGTGGGAAAATTGATAAGCAAAAGTAGTAATGAAGACAAAAGGAATAGTGTTCTCTCACTCCAGCACTTGTTTAAAAAGAGTGGCCAGGCCAGGCACGGTGGCTCACGCCTGTAATCCCAGCACTTTGGGAGGCCGAGGCGGGTGGATCATGAGGTCAAGAGATCGAGACCATCCTGGTCAACATGGTGAAACCCCGTCTCTACTAAAAATACAAAACATTAGCTGGGCATGGTGGAGCGTGCCTGTAATCCCAGCTACTCAGGAGGTTGAGGCAGGAGAATTGCCTGAACCCAGGAGGCGGAGGTTGCGGTGAGCCGAGATCGGGCCATTGCACTCCAGCGTGGGTAACAAGAGTGAAACTCCGTCTCAAAAAAATAAATAAATAAATAAATAAAAAGAGTGGCCGGATCAGGTTAGTGACCCAGTAACAATAGCAGGGTGTCAGGTAGAGCTCCATTAACTTTAGTAAATAGACAGGTGGGCTGGCCGGGCACGGTGGCTCACATCTGTAATCCCAGCATTCTGGGAGGCCAAGGCAGGTAGATCTCTTGAGATCAGGAGTTCAAGACCAGCCTGGCCAACTTGGTGAAACCCTGTCTCTACTAAAAGTAAGAAAGCCAGGCATGGTGGTGGGTGCCTCTAATTTCACCTACTCATGAGGCTGAGGCAGGATAATTGCTTGAACGCCAGAGGTGGAGGTTGCAGGTGAGCCAAGACGGTGCCACTGAATTCCAGCCCGGATGACAGAGTAAGACTGCATCTCAAAAGAAAAAAAAAAAAAAAGACAAGGGGTCAGACACTGTGGTATGTGCAGCAGATTCAGAGAAGAAAGCCCCTGTCTTAAAGCAGCTTACAGTCTAGCAAGGGAGACCAACAAAAACCAAATCACAGGATATTGTGCTTGTATAAAGGTAGGAATGGGCTGGGCATGGTGGTGCACACCTGTAATCCCAGCACTTCGGGGGACCAAGATGGAAAGATCGCTGTAGCCCAGAAGTTCTAGACCAGCCTAGGCAACACAGCAAAACCCCATCTCTACCAAAAATACAAAAGCCAGGTATGGTGGCACGTGCCTGTCAGCTATTCAGGAGGCTGAGGTGGGAGGATGGTTTGAGCCTAAGAAGTGGACATTGCAGTGAGCCAAGATGGCACCATTGCACTTCAGCCTGAGTGACAGAGCCAGACCACGCCTCAAAAAAAAAAAAAAAAAAAGGAATGAACACGGGGCATTATGAAAAAACACAGGAAGAACTCGAAAGGCTGAAGGAATCCTGAAATCTTCCCAGAAGAGCTGATACCCAAGCCAAGACCTGAAACACTGGAGGGCCGAGCCAGGCTGTGGAGGGAAGAGAGGATGGCTACTGGAGGCAGAAATGTCACGTGCAAAGGCACAGAGCCGCAGGGCGCATCCAGTACTCTGGAAACTCCCAGGAGTTGGGAATGGCAGGAGCATCAGACAAGAGTTGGAGGTGGGAGGAGAGGGAGTTTCCTGTCGTGGAGGAGTCTTGCAGGAGTATCATGGGAGACAGATTTTCAGACAAAAGTCTTCAGGGGTCTGATTTGTCATGCTAAAATGTATGGATTTTGCACAAAAACATTTGGGAGTCTCTGAAAGACTTTAAGATGTGATAGGATCAGTTTTTTTGTTTTGTGTTTTTATTTTTTGAGATGGAGTTTTGCTCTTGTTGCCTAGGCTGGAGTGCAGTGGCGCGATCTCGGCTCACTGCAACCTCCGCCTTCCGGGTTCAAGCAATTCTCTTGCCTCCGCTGCCTGAGCAGCTGGGATTACAGGTGTGTGCCATCATGTCCAGCTAATTTTTGTGTTTTTAGTAGAGATGGGTTTTCACCATGTTGGTCAGGTTGGTCTTAAAGTCCTGACCTCAGGTGATCTGCCTGCCTCGGCCTCCCAAAGTGATGGGATTACAGGCATGAGCCAGTGTACCCGGCTGATAGAGTCAATTTTACATTTTTATTTTATTAACTTACTTATTTACTTTTATTTTTATGGTTTTTTGAGATAATTTTGCTCTGTAGCCCAGGCTGGAGTGCAGTGGCATGATCTTGGCTCACTGCAACCTCCACCTCCCGGGTTCAAGTGTCTCCTGCCTCACCCTCTGGAGTAGCTGGGACTACAGGCATGTACCACCATGCCCAGCTAATTTTTGTATTTTTAGTAGAGACAGAGTTTTGCTATGTTGACTAGGCTGGTCTCGAACTCCTGACATCAACTGATCCGCCTGCCTCGGCCTCCCAAAGTGCTGGGATTACAGGCCTGAGCTACCACGCCCAGCCCAGTTTTACATTTTTAGAAATCCAATTCACACAGAAATTCTTCTGGTGACTGTGGAGAGTGGAGGTCAGACTGGAAGGTCAGGAGTCTGGGCTGTGTGGGCAAATCCAAGCAAGGAGGAATGTGGGCCTTGTAGTACATGCAGGCAGAGGTTACCTGGCAGTGGGCAGGGACTTCTGCTGCTGTAGTGGTGGACTGGGCCATATGGATCCATTCTCAGTGAATACTGGGTGAAACAGAAAAAGCGCTTTTCTAAAGACATCAAAAAGCTAACAAACTAGTGAGGAATTATTGCACCAAGATCTAAAAGACCACAGTGAAGAGAGGTGAATACAGCATTTGCCCAGGCCAAGTGGTAGCTGAGAGATAGCAGTGTTTCAACAGCCTCAAGCAGTGATTTTAAATCTGGATTTCATGGACCGTGCAATTCAGGAGATCCATGAACTTGGCTAAGAAAAAATATATATATATTTTGCACTAACCTCTAAATGAAGCTTAGACTTCCCTTCTATTATGAATCTAGGCAACAAGCCACAGTAATATATATAAATATTGTATTTAATTATTTATATAAGAGGGCGAGGTGGTGGGGGGACTCTCGCTCTGTCACCCAGGCTGGAGTGCAGTGGTGCAATCTTGGCTCACTGCAACCATTGGCCAGGCTGGTCTCGAACTCCTGACCTTCAGTGATTCACCTGTCTCAGCCTCTCAAAATGCTGCAATTACAGGCATGAGCCACTTAGCCAAGTCACAGTAATATTATCAGTTGGGGTGACAGAGTCACAAGTACTGATAAGCCACAGTAATATTATCAGTACTTGTGACTTTTTCACCAACCGAAATCAGATATTTTCCTACCACATTTACGATTGTTGCAGATATCTCAAAACGCCATTTACATTCCACGCTATTTTGAAATTTCAGTCATCATTAGACCTGCTGCCAGAACATTATATAACACATTAATAAAGAAGCACATACACTACTGTTATTGAAAATATGTTTTTTCATGTTTTGATCACTGTATTTCAACATAATAGTTTTCCTTTGACATTACATATTTTATTTATGCTTTAAAAAATATTGTTCTCACTTTGGGAGGTCAAGGTGGGAGAATCACTTGAGCCCAGGAGTTCGAGAGTAGCCTGGACAACATACACCCCATCTCTACAAAAATACAAAACTTAGCTGGGCGTGGTGGCATGCACCTGTAGTCCCAGTCACTCAGGAGGCTAGGGTGAAAGGATCACTTGAGGCCAGGAGGTCGAGGCTGCAGTGAGCAGTGATCATGCCTGGGTGACAGAATGAGACCCTGTCTCCAAACACACACACGCACGTGTGCATGCGCATACACAGACACACACATATATATGTACATATAAAATGTATATGTATAGGTGCATAGTTCTGAGAAGGAATCAGCTTCATCAGACTACCAAAGGGGTCTGTGGAACAAAAAACAGGAAGCACCTCCAACCCAGTGGAATTAGAGGAGCAATGCTAGAGTTTAGTGCCTATGAAGCCTGGGAGTTCTGTTAAACCACCCTGCAGAATTACTATGTATTTGCAATACATAGTATTACATTGTATAAATGTATAAAAAATGCATAGTATTACATTGTATAATATAAACTAGGAGTAAAAGTGAATTAGAAGTCAACCAGCCCTCACATGCATAGATGTTAGCCCAGGTTTGAATCATGTAGATGGCCCTGAAAATCTCAAAATTACAAATTGGATTAAAGCTATGCAGATTGCTGGTGCCTCCAAGAAGTAAATTAAAATCATCTCTGAGGACAGACGACATCTCACTTTGTTGCCCAGGCTGGAGTGCAGTGGTGTGATCTTGTCTCATTGCAACCTCCGCCTCCCAGGCTCAAGTGATTCTCCTGCATCAGCCACCTGAGTAGCTAGGACTGCAGGCACGTGCCACCATGCCTGGCCAATTTTTGTATTTTTAGTAGAGATGAGGTTTCTACTAAACCAGACTGCTCTTGAACACCTAACCTCAGGTGATCCACCCACCTCAGCCTCCCAAAGTGCTGAGATTACAGGCGTGAGCCACCATGCCTGGCCTCAAATGACCTCTATTAGTAATTTTTCAAATACAATGTCTAGCATAAAGATAACTGGGCACATATGGAGAAAAGACAATATGAATGAGAACCAATAAAAGCAACAGATAATACAAACAGCTACTCCAGATAGTGGAATTACTAGACACAGCCTGGAAAACAACTATGCTGATGGAGATAAAAGATGAACTCAAGAATTTCAGCAAGAAACTAGTAGCAATAAAAAGTGGCATTGCAGATTTGAAAAAAATGTTAGCAATGGGCATGTCTGAGAGGAGAGGACAGCCAGGCACAGTGGCTCACGCCTATAATCCCAGCACTTTGGGAGGCTGAAGCGGGCAGATCACGAGGTCAAGAGATTGAGACCATCCTGGTCAACATGATGAAACCCCGTCTCTACTAAAAATACAAAAGTTAGCTGGGCGTGGTGGCACATGCCTGTAGTCCCAGCTACTCAGGAGACTGAGGCAGGAAAATGGCTTGAACCTGGGAGGCGGAGGTTGCAGTGAGCCGAGATTGCGCCACTGCACTCCAGCCTGGCGCCTGGCGATGGAGCAAGATTCTGTCTCAAAAAAAAAAAAAAAAAAAGAGAGGAGAGAGAGACGTTTCTCGGAGGACGATCCAAGATGGCTGTTTAGGAACAGCTCAGGATTGCAGCTCTCAGTGAAAGCGCAGAGGGGACATGGATGAACCTGGAAACCATCATTCTCAGCAAACTGACAGAAGAGCAGAAAATCAAACACCGCATGTTCTCACTCATAGGTGGGTGTTGAACAATGAGAACACATGGACACAGGGAGGGGAGCACTACACACTGGGGTCAGTTGGGGGGATATAGGGGAGGGACGGTGGGGGATGGGGAGCTGAGGAGAGATAGCAAGGGGAGAGATGCCAGATGTAGGTGATGGGGAGGAAGGCAGCAAATCACACTGCCATGTGTGTACCTATGCAACAATCTTGCATGTTCTTCACATGTACCCCAAAACCTAAAATGCAATAAAATAAATAAATGGGGGAAAAAAAAGAGAGGAGAGGACAACTATTTAGTTTGGAGGTGAGTGAAAAATTAAAGGCAGAAGAGTCTACAGTGATATCTGAGTGCAAATAATAATCACATTAATCAGTGCAGTGATGTGTAGAAAAAGATATGAGTTGGAAGAGGAGTCAAGTGATGTTCTAGATTTCTCTTTCAGCTACATGCAATCTTTTTATTTTTCTTTTTTATGAGACAGAGTCTCACTCTGTCGCCCAGGCTAAAGTACAGTGGTGCCATCTTGGCTCATTGCAACCTTCATCTCCCAGGTTTGAGCAATTCTCCTGCCTCAGCCTCTAGAATAGCTGGGACTACAGGCGTGCACCACCACACCCAGCTAATTTTTGTATTTTTAGTAGAGATAGGTTTTCACTTTGTTGGCCAGGCTGGTCTTGAACTCCTGACCTCAGGTGATCCACCCACCTCAGCCTCCCAAAGTACCGGGATTATAGGTGTGAGCCACCATGCCCAGCTGAGCTACATGCAATCTCATTGTCTACATATACCGTACTTTACTTAAACAATTATCTGAAAATGATTATTTAGAGTGCTTCCAAACTTTTGCTACTACAACCACTGCTACATGGAATACTCTGTATATGTGTCATTTCATTCATGCCTAGGGATAAAGTAGGATTATTGTAATATACCTTATATATTGTGCATACTAATCCTTTGTTGCTGGTCACATGCATCGCACATATTTTCTGCAATGTGTCTTTCAGCTTTTTTTGGAGACAGGGTCTCAGTTGCCCAGGGTGGAGTACAGGGGCACATGATCCTCCCACCTCAGGCTCCTGAGTAGCTACAGATGCGCACCACCTGCACACGCACACCACCACACCCAGCTACTTTTTTGTATTTTTTGCAGACAGAGTTTTGCCATGTTGTCCAGGCTGGTCATGAACTTCGGGGCTCAAGTGATCTGCCTGCCTTGGTCTCCCAAACTGCTGGGATTACAGCCATGAGCCACCACGTCTGGCCTAGCTTTTCTTATTATGCCTTTTATCCCATAGAAATAGTCAACTGAATATAGTCAATTTTCATGGTCTTTGATTCTTATATATTACTTAAGGAGTCTTATCCCAAGGACATAAATATAGTTTCCAATATTTTCTTCCAAAACTTTAGTTCTGCTTTTTCCATTTAGGTATTTAATCCACCTAAAATTAATTCAGGGATGTGGTGTGATCTAGGAATTGAACTTTTCTCCATATGATAGTTAATCATCCCATTTTATTCCCATCTTATATGTACATATATATGTGCTAACCTACCCTGTGTTAGCTAGACATACTCCATCTTAACCTCCACCTTACCCCTCCTGCCATTTCTCCTTTGAGTGCATATCTGAGTGATGTTCCTGTGCTGGGTCATGTTGTACTTAGAGCTATAGAAATGTATTACCATTGTAGCCATACACTGCTTGACAAGCCCACTCGCTATTGTGAATACCCCCTTGATTGATTCTTTGACAAGTACCAAATGCCCGCCCCCACCCCCCACTTGGTAACCAGCATTCATGGGAACTGCTTGTGTATACCCTCCTTAGTTAATCAACAATCATGGGAGCCCCCTACCTCCTAGTTACCAGCCTCCTCCCCTAACTTCCTTGTTCTGCGTCTGTAAAATTCCGCTTCAGCTAGGCACCCCCTCCCCTTTCTTAAGCAAGGTATAAAAAGCAATCAAGCCCCTTCCCCGGGGCCGAGAGATTTTGAGCATGAGCTGACTCTCAGTCGCTGGCTAATAAAGGACTCACAGTCAGACTTCAGAGAGTGGCGCTTTCCTTACAACTTGCTTGGATATAACACACACACACACACACACACACACACACACACACACACACACACACACACACGTACTTATGAGGCAAGGGGTCTCACTCTGTTGCCCAGGCAGAAACGCAACCTTGTCCTCCTGGCTCAAGCAATCTACTCACCTCCACCTCCTGAACAGCTAGGACTACAGGCTGCACCACCATATCCAGCCAATTTTAAAATTGTTTGTAGAGACAGAGTCTCACTATGTTGCCCAGTCTGGTCTCAAACTCCTGGGCTCAAGCCATCCTCCTGCCTTATGCTCCCAGAGTGAGCCACCATGCCAGGCCCATTCAGGTATCTTTTATTGAATAGTCTATTCTTTCTTTCTGACTTTTAATGCTATCAAATGTGTGTGTGTGTGTGTGTGTGTGTGTGTGTGTGTGTGTGTGTCTCTCTTTGGCTGTTCATTTCCATTAGTCTTTTAATTTGTTCTAAATCTAAAACCACATATTTGTTACAGCTTTTAGTTTTAACTATTTAAATTATCAAAATATATATGTCATTGTCAGTAGCGTAGAAAGAAAAAATGAGAGAAGAAAGCAAAAATCACCTAATGTTTCATCATCTTAAAATAACCACCAATAAAATGTTAGTGTTTGTGCTTCCTTCTTGATGGTGGAGTTAAATGACTGAGCAAAACAATAACATGTCTAGAACACAGGCCTAGTGCAGAAAAGGCTTCATTGGCCTAAGCAGGGAAAGCACAGAAAAAAATGTAAATTTGTTCTTCATTTTTTATTTTTTATTTTTTGGAGGTAGAGTCTCGCTGTTGCCAGGCTGGAGTGCAGTGGCACCCATCTTGGCTCACTGCAACCTCCACCCCCTGGGTTCAAGCAATTCTCCTGCCTCAGCCTCCTGAGTAGCTGGGGACTACAGGCACACGCCACTACACCTAGCTAAATTTTTTTGTATTTTTTGTAGAGACGGGGGTTTCACCATTGTGATAGTTAATACTGTCAACTTGAATGGATTGAACGATACAAAGTATTGATCCTGGGTGTGTCTATGAGGGTGTTGCCAAAGGAGATTCACATTTGAGTCAGTGGCCTGGGGAAGGCCGACCCACCCTTAATCTGGTTGGCACAATTGAATCAGCTGCCATCAAATATAAGCAGGCAGAAAAATGTGAAAAGGAGAGACTGGCCTAGCCTCCCAGCCTACATCTTTCTCCCAAGCTGGATGGATGCTTCCTGCTCTCCGACATTGGACTCCAAGTTCTTCAGTTTTGAGATTCAAACTGGCTCTCCTTGCTCCTCAAGCTTGCAGTCCATTGTGGGACCTTGTGATCGTGTGAGTTAATACTTACTAAACTCATATATATATATAAAATTAGTTCTGTCCCTCTAGGGAACCCTGACTAATACAACCATCTTGGCCCAGCTGGTCTCGAGTTCCTGACCTCAGGTGATCACCCATCTCGGCAGCCTCCCAAAGTGCTAGGACTACAGGTGTGAGCCACTGTCCCCAGCCTGTTCTTTAAATTAGACGAATTTTTAGAACAATGCTAAACAGTTGTTCATTTTTTAAAAGACCCAAAGAGGAGTAAAACTACTTATTGAACATGAAGCAAGCCCCTTTCTTCGCTCCTTCCTTTTTTCTTTCCTTCCTTCCTTCCCTCCTTCCTTTTTTCTTTCCTTCCTTCCTTCCCTCCTTCCTTTTTTCTTTCCTTCCTTCCTTCCCTCCTTCCTTCCTTTTTGAGACAGGGTCTCTGTTGCCTAGGTCAGAGTGCATTGGCATGATCCTGGCTCACTGCAGCGTCAACCTCCCAGGCTCAGTCGATCCTCCCACCTCAGCCTTTCAAGTAGCTAGGACTATAGGCATGCACCACCATGCCCAGCTAATGTTTTTGTATTTTTTGTAGAGTTGGGGTTTCACCATGTTGCCCAGCCTGGTCTTGAACTCCTGGACCCAAGCAATCCTCCTATCCCAGCTTCCCAAAGTGCTGGGTTACAGGCATGAGCCACTGCACCCGGCTGAGGCAAGCCTCTTGACTTTGGAGAAGATAAAACAGTGGACAGCCCAGTCAAGAGATTCCTGGACATTCCCACCGCTGGGACACTGTAAAATAGATGTCGCTCCGTCCTCTTTCGGGTAGGAAACTAGGCCTTCCTTACTACCTGTCATTCACAGCCACCCAAGACACCTTAGGCTACACTCCAGTGATTTTTAAAATTAAACTGCTTAATTTTAGTGGATTAACCAGAACAGCCAGGAGTGGGTCACGATGGCCTGGGAGGAGACCAGCAGTTTGCCTATGGTTATAAACAAGAGCTGATGATCCAATCTGGTTCTGGCTTTTAGAAACAAATTAGTTTTGTGGGATAAAAAATTCAGGAGAAAAAGTAAGAAAGGAAGAGGGAAGGAATTAATCAAGTTGGGTTTTTAGAATCAATGTTGAAAAACCAAACTTCAGGCTCACGCCTGTAATCCCAACACTTTGGGAGGCTGAGGCAGGCAGATCACTTGAGGTCAGGGGTTCAAGACCAGCCTGGCCAACATGGTGACACCCCATCTCTACTAAAAACACAAAATAGCCAGGAGTAGTGGTGCATGCCTGTATCCCAGCTACTTGGGAGACTGAGTCAGGAGAATTGCTTGAACCTGGGAGGCAGAGGTTGCAGTGAGCCAAGATGGAGTCACTGCACTCCAGCCTGGGTGACTAATAGGAAGAAACCAAAGGAAAAGAAACTGGGATTCTCATAAAAAGCAAGCTGCTTTTCTAACCTAAGTCAGCATACCCAGAACATTATACAAGGACAGAAGAGTCAGTGAAATGACAAAGCCAGTCCTAGAGCTATTTATGAAGAACATAAAGACCTATTAGTTATGTCATGAAGAAAAGGTAAACACAGTGCCGGAATGGTCTGCCAAAGAAGATTGTAAAAGCTTTAGTCTTAGACACGACAGAAAAATGACTAGATATTCTTCTGTCCTGAAAGGTTTAAGCAGCTGCTCACTCAACATTTGCAAAAGACAGGATCAGAGAATCTGGTGTTTCCTTCCAGTTTCCGATCTGCCCGCATGCAGCTGTCTTCTGAAGATTTATGCATAGTTCCACACATCTCTTCCAGAATATTAATGCTAATTCCTTACATTGTGAGGTACTTTGTGTTTTTCAAGATGTTTTCTCAAGGAGCAGGGTACAATTAAATGATCCCGAGATTTGGAGCCAGAAAATGAAGCTCGAGTCCAGAATCTGCATTTTTAATAACTCAGCAGCCTTCAAGAAATTACTTCCTTATCTATAAACTGGAGCTAATCATAATACCAACTTAAAAAGTTTGCCATAGGGAAAAAGTAAGATGAAGTATTAAAAGATTTTTGGCTGGGTGCAGTGGCTCATGCCTATAATCCCAGCATTTTGGGAGGCTGCGGAGGGAGAATAGTTTGAGGCCAGGGGTTCGAGACCAGCCTGGACAACATACCAAGACCCCATCCCTACAGAAAATTTTAAAAATTAACCTGGTGTTGTGGCATGCACCTGTAGTCCTAGCTACTCAGGAGGCTGGTGGGGGAAAATGGCTTTAGCCCAGGAGTTGGAAGCTGCAGTGGGCTATGATTGTACCACTGCACTCCAGCCTGGGTAATAGAGCCAGACCCTGCCTCTAAAACTCAAAATAAAATAAGGTACTAAAAGGTTTTTGAGGCCAGGCATGGTGACTCACACCTGTAATCCTAGCACTTTGGGAGGCCAGGGCAGGTGAATCACCTGAGGTCAGGAGTTCGAGACCAGCCTGACCAACATGGTGAAACCCCATCACTACTAAAAATACAAATATTGGCCAGGCAAGGTGGTGGTCGCCTGTAGTCCCAGCTACTTGAGAAGCTGAGACATGAAAATCGCTTGAACCTGGGAGGCAGAGGTTGCAGTGCCTGAGATTGTGCCATGCACTCAAGCCTAGGCGACAGAGGGAGACTCCATCTCAAAAAATAATAAAATAAAAAAAAAAAGAAAAAAAAACCATCAAAAAAAAAAAAAAAAGAAAAAGGTTTTTGACTATAGTCCCGGCTACTCAGAGGCTGATGTGGGAGGATCACTTCAAGAGGTGTTTGAGGTTGCAGTGAGCTGAAATCACACCACTGTGCTCCAGCCTGGGTGTCAGTGTGAGACCCTATTTCAAAGAAGGAAAAAAAAAGAGGTTTCGAGAAGTCAAAGTATCACACATATATAATTTGTCTTCATCTTTTTTTTTTTTTTTTT
>NW_016107841.1:1143888-1151512 GCF_001604975.1 Cebus imitator
AAAAAAAAAAACAAACAAACAAAAAAAAAACAAAATCACACTCTCTGAATGCTAGAAAGCAAGACCCTTGTGGTCAGCAATCTTACTAGTTTTGTTTACCTTTGTACTTCAGCACCTAACACATTGTTTAGCAAAAAGCAGGGATCCATAAGTATTAGTTACATAGGGGGAAGGTAGGCTGACAAAGCAACTTAAGGCCAACTTGAAAAAGATATCCTCCTCCCAACAGGATCTCTCACAAATTTTTTTTTTTTTTTTTTTGAGGAGTCTCGCTCTGTGTCCCAGAGTAGCTCTGGAGTAACTGGTATTACAAGCACCCGCCACCATGCCCAGATAATTTTTTGTATTTTTAGTAGAGATGGGGTTTCACTATGTTGGCCAGACTGGTCTCAAACTTCTGACCTAGTGATCCACCTGCCTTGATCTCCCAAAGTGCTGGGATTACAAGTATGAGCCACCATGCCCGGCCAATCTCTTACAAATTTTTATAGTAAAATAATTCTTGTGTCAAAGAGAAAACAAATATGCAAATGAGAGCCTGTTTAGCAATAAAGCACTCTGTCTTAAAACGTATAGGTTTTCTTTTAGAAAATATACAATCTCAAATGCATTTCTTGGGTAACACAACAGATTAAAAATAAAGGAAACAGAGCATTCCACTGAAGAAGGGAGAAACAGTAGAAAAATGGAAGGGGAAATCATAAAATGAAAACAAAATAATTAACGAGGAACAAGGAAATCAATATGCCTAAGAAACTGAATAACAAATAAATAAGGAAACCTCAAGTCTGACCATGAAAAAATAGAAAACACATATAAAGCATATTAGGAATAATGAAAGGGCGCTGTCGCCTAGGCTGGAGTGCAATGACACAATCACGGCTCACTGCAGCCTCCACCTCCTGGTGTCAAGCAGTCCTCCCATCTCAGCCTCCTGAGTAGCTGGGAGTAACTGGGACACACAACCACACTTGGCTAATTTTTGTATTTTTTGTAAAGATGGGATTTCACCATGTTGCTGAGGCTGGTCTGGAACTCTTGAGATCAAGCAACACCCTGGCCTCAGCCTCCCAGAGTGCTGAGATTTCACAGGTGAGCCGCTACACCCAGCCGAGGCTTTTTAATAACTAGAATAACTCAGCGCATAACTTCATAGTAAATTTAACATTTAAAGGAAATGGATGATTTTCTAAGAAAATATAAGCAAAACAGACTCAAGAAGAAGTAACATCTTGGTTGGTCAGTCTTTTTTTTATCTGTTTATTTTGTTTATCGTGCCATGTAAAATTTCTCCCACCTCCAAATTATGCAAATATTATTCTATAATTCTTCCTTATAATTTACAGGGTTTTTTTTTATTAAGCTCTTCAATTATTTTTGTTGTGAGATTGGAGTCTACCCTTATTTTCTTCCAAACAGATAATACATTTGGTTGATACCATTAATCTCTGCCTGGCACGACCTCCTTATTCCCAGCAACCCAAGAAGCAAGTTGTGTTTGCTGATTCGAAGCGGCTGTGGTGCACAGGTTTGAAGCCATTTACTATCATTAATTGACCAAGAGCTACTACTACCTACAATACTGAAACTATACAAATGGCTTAATTTAAAAATAGGCAAAAGGTTTGAATATGTCATTCACAGAGAAGGAAATGGAAATGACAATGATATATGAAAAAAAACCCTACCTGCCATTTTAAAAATGTAATCGAAACCATCATGAGATGCCTTTTTTCACCTATCATATTGACAATTATTTTAAAGTTTGATTGTTTTTATTAAGATGAAGATGGGAAGAGGACAACCTTTTTTTTTTTTTTTTTTTTTTTGAGACAAAGTTTTGCTCTTGTTGCCCAGGCTGGAGTGCAATGGCCTGATCTCGGCTCACCGAAAACTCTGTCTCCCAGATTCAAGAGATTCTCCTGCCTCAGCCTCCCAAGTAGTTGGGATTACAGGCACCTGCCACCACACCCAGTTAATTTTGTATTTTTAGTAGAGACGGGGGTTTCTCCATGTTGGCCAGGCTGGTCTTGAACTCCTGGCTTCAAGTGATCCACCAGCCTCAGCCTCCCAAAGTGCTGGGATTAGGGTGTGAGCCACCATGCCTGGTCAAAAGGGCAACATTAATTTCTTATTTATTTAGAGATGTAGTCTCTCTCTGTCACCAGGCTGGAGTGCAATGGCACAATCTTGGCTCACTGAAACCTCCACCTCCCAGGTTCAAGCTATTCTCCTGCCTCAGCCTCCCTAGTAGCTGGGATTACAGGCGGCCGCCACCACGACCACCTAATTTCTTTTCTTTCTTTCTTTTTTTTTTTTTTTGAGACCAGTTCTCACACTGTCACCCGGGCAGTTTTCGGCTTGAGACAACCTCCACCTCCTGGGTCGAAGTGATTCTGCTGCCTCAGCCTCTGGAGCAGCTGGTATTACAAGCGCCTGCCGCCACACCTGACTAATTTTTTGTATTTTTAGTAGAGATGTTTTACTATGTTGGCCAGGCTGGTCTCAAACTCCTGACCTAGTGATCTGCCCACCTCAGCCTCCCAAAGTTCTGAAATTACAGGCGGGAGCCACCGTGCCCAGCTAATTTTTGTATTTTTAATAGAGACAGGGTTTCACCATGTTGGCCAGTGTGGTCTTGATCTCTTGACCTTGTGATCCACCCACCTGGGCCTCCCAAAGTGCTAGGTACCAGTGTGAGTCACCTAGACCGGCCCAAAAGGGCAACTTTTAAAGGCTACTGGTTGGGCTGGGCACAGTGGCTCATGCCTGTGATCCCAGCCCTTTAGATGGCTGAGGTGGGAGTACAGCTTGAGCCCAAGAGTTGAAGACCAGCCTGGGCAACAGTGAGACCAAGTCTCTATTAAAATAAAAATAATTAAATAAGTAGATACAACAAATAGTGCGGGCATGGTGGCTCACGCCTGTAATCCTAGCACTTTGGGAGGCCGAGGCTAGGCAGGTAGATTGCCTGAGCTAAGGAATTGGATACTGGCCTGGGCAACACGGTGAAACCCTGTCTCTACTAAAATAGAAAAAATTAATCAGTCATGAGGGTAGGCACCTGTAATCCCAGTTACTCAGGAGGCTGAGGCAGGAGAACTGGTAGAACCGGGAGGTGGAGGTTGCAGTGAGCCGAGATCTTGCGACTGCACTCCAGTCTGGGCGACAGTGGGACTCTGTCGCCAAAAAATAATAAATAAATAAATAAATAAATACAACAAACAAACAAGCACAAATCCTGTCTGTCCCACAGCTGAGAGGGTTTCCAGTTTCAACATTGCCCCTGTTGTCCCTGCTGCCCTAATCACAGACTCCCATCACTGGGGAACCCCAGAATGATCCCAAGTGCTGCCGAGGACGACGTGCTGGGGGCCTGAGGCAAAGTGTCTTATTCTTATCACACTTCTTATCAGTATTATACTGTGCTTTTTTTTTTAGAGATAGGATCTCGCCATCTTGCCCAGGCTGGTCTGGTAACTCCTGAGCTCACGCCAGCCTCCCGCCTCGGCCTCCCGAGTAGCTGGGACCTACTGAGTCACACTCGTGGCCACATCCTTTTCCTTCCTCTTCCTCCAACCCACAGTTTAATCATGAAAGGCTCTTCTGATTGGCCGCCTCCAGGGACTAGTGCCTCTGCTCGGCTGGCCCTCTAGGAGTCGACAGCAAATAAACAATTCCCGACAGCAAATAAACAATTCCCGCTGGGAAGCTGGTCTCAGACAGGAGCATCCACACCCCTGCCACGCCTGCCGCCTGGAGCTGAGTGGGGTAAGCACGCCGGCCTCCAGCAACCGACAGTGCCACGTGGCTCCCCTTCCCTTCTTGCCAGTGCCTCTTCTCCAGTTTCAGGGGATACCGTGGGGTGGGCAAGCCAGGCAGAGCGCAGCGAAGGGCGGGTTGGGATGCAGGTGGGAATGTGCGGTCCTTCTGCGCTCTCATCAGAGCTTCCTTCTCCTTTGCCAAGGTCCCTGTGCCGCCTTCAGCGCACCTCCCTAGGCACCTCTGCCTCCGCCGCAGCGCACCGCTCCCGCAGCCCCAGCAGCCTGCCTGAGAGGAACAGCGGCCTCGGCTGTCCAGCCCCTGCCCGGCACGACCTCCTGATCCCCAGCTACCCAAGAAGCAAGTTGTGTTTGCAGACGCAAAGGGGCTCTCGTTGGCATCCGTGCACTGGTTTGAAGCCGCTGCGGGCAGAGCCTTAAGAGGGCGGGTGTCCCGCTTGCAGCTCCCCACGGCCCGGCCTCCACCTGCTGCAGAGCCGCCCCCATGCCCCAGGCTGCTGCGCCCCAGGGGAGCTAGCTGGTATCCAGGGAGGCCTGCACTATCGGCGGATAGCCTGCAGCCGTGGGCCCTGCAGGGGCTTCCTGCGGGGCACCGTGCACGCAGGCGGGGTCGGGGGCGGTGCAGTTGCGTACCCCCGGGTGCCTGGGTCTCCTTCCAAGAAGACCTGTGTTGGAACACTGGTCTCCGCGGAGGTGAGAAGGTCAGCTTCGCCTTCCAGGTGTTGCCGCTGAGTCCCCTGGCCACGCGGGCCACCATCCGGTCTACTTCTCTTTAGAGAGTGCTCAGTAGCCAGCCTTTCGGGGACAGTAATCAAAGGCAAAACTGCAGCTGGGTACTGGGTTCGCGGTCCTACTCATAAGAATAAAGCCAGGCTATGTGAGGGCGCACAGAAAGCCTGCCTTTTCTGCCTGGGCAAAGCGTGATTTCTTGTCCAGCATGTGCGTGTTTTCTGCGTTGGGGAACTTTGATCAGTCTGTTTTCTTGCACCTGAATTCATAACCGGGAAACCGGACTGATTCAACTCGTAGCCCCTGCAGAAGGCCTCAAACTCCTTGCATTCTTCTCTCATTTCCTGACTACAAGGGAGGAGGTTTTCTTTAGGAAGATTCCTGGAATGGAGTGGGGAAACGGAAGAAATATAAATAAAGCACTTATATGTAATTATTGAAAGGGCTTAGCAGAGAGTGTCTAAGGGCCGGGGGTGATGTGTGCGTGCGCTCGTGTGTTCCTGTGTTTGTGTGTGTGTGTTGCAGAGGTTGGGGGGGCTTCTTTACATTAAAGACGGGAGCGGTGCAGCACAGAACTTTGCTCTTCTACTTTCTCTCCATCTGGGATGGGCCCGTTTCCTGGTAACTTGAAATAGTGCGGCTTCTTCAACTTTTGCCAAAAGGAATGTTCATTAAAGCATCTTCAACAGCTGATATAAAAAACTTCTTCTCCCTCTTCATCATATCAGAATGTGGGGAGACTGTTTCTGTGCATTTCAAAATGTGGAGTACTTTTTAAAACACTTATTTTCAGTAGTTTAGTACACTTGAACTTTTTAATTTTAGATTTTTATTATTATTTTTTCAAGACAGGATGTCACCATGTTGTCCAAGCTGGTCTTGAACTCCTGGGCTCAAGTGGTCCTCCTGCCTGAGGATCACCAGAGTGTTGAGATTACAGGCGCAGCCAACATGCCTGGCTACTACTTGAGTGCAATTTACCAGAACCCAGAAGCCTGACCTTTTTTCCCACGGCCCCCAAGGCTACCCATTGTGTATTGATGGCTGGTATTGAAAGCGGCCACTGAAGTGTTTGCCTCCCCCAGGATGGGAGAGAACGAGGACAAGTCAGCCTTGGACACAGCTGGTCCCAGGCTGGCCACCCCCATGGCGCTCAGAACATGTGGGTTAGAATAACACACGAGGATGTGTGCGAAGTGTGTCTCTAGTTTCAATTTACAGTGTTCTGAGAGTTTTGGACGTTGGAAATCTTTCACCTCTTTTCAGGGACTTCATTCTTGGATTATTATTCATAGACGACAAATTTTAAATAAAAGATTTCTTTTTATACATTTTTATCTCCTCTGAGACTTGATTTCTTGGACTACGCTTTTTTGTGCTAGTGGCAGGTATTGTGCTTGAGCAAGCAACATTCACTTTATTTTTTTCTTTCTCTCTCTTTTTTTATTTTTTTGGAGACAGTCTTTCTCTGCTGCCCAGGCTGGAGTGTAGTGGCACTACCTTGGCTCACTGCAACCTCCACCTCATGGTTTCAAGTGATTATCCTGCTTCAGCCTCTTGTAACTGGGATTACAGGTGCCTGTCACCAAGCCCAGCTAATTTTCGTATTTTTAGTAGAGACAGAGTTTCACCATGTTGGCCAGGCTGGTCATGTGACTCCTGACCTCAAATGATTACCACCTGCCTTGGCTTCCCAAATTGCTGGGATTACAGGCGTGAGCCACTATACCTGGCCATTTTATTTTTTCCCCTAAAGGACCTGCCCCCTTTGTCTCTCAAACAAAACAGCCAGGGTGCCCTGCCAGGTGGTTAACAGGGTAAAGACAGAAGCAGCCAAACACAGCGGCTTACAGGAACAGTGTGGACACTTTTGCAGCTTCCTCATCTGATAAGGGGAGTTATTGCAATCACTGCTGTTTCCCCCTTGCCTTCTAGAAGGCCTGACTCCTTTAAGGGTTGATCATGAATGAGGCAGATGGACTTACAGAACATACTGTCAAAGTTGGAGGTTGCTTTCAAATTCAAGATAGTAAAAATCAACAGAAAAGATGAGTAGCCAGCTGTAGAAGTGACAGGCTCCGAAGATGTATGGTAATGTATTTCTAATGACATTAGAGTTTGCAAAATCCATCTCATCATCACGGCCTAGCACTGGGGAAGTGCTGGGAGACCACGTGGGCCAGGCGTCACATTTAGAGAGGGCCTGGGATCTAGACTTTTGATATTAAATCCAGATAAAGTTACACATGCAACTACAGAGAAAACTAACCGCATTGAAAAAAGATGCTGCTCAGCCGGGCACGGTGGCTCCTGCAGGTAATCCCAGCACTTTGGGAGGCAGAGGTTGGTGGATCAACTGAGTTCAGGAGTTCAAGGCCAGCCTGGCCAACATGGTAAAACCCTGTCTCCACAAAAATACAAAAATTAGCCAGGCATGATGGCGGATGCCTTTAATCCCAGCTACTTGGGAGGTTGGGGTGGCAGAATCACTTGAACCCAGGAAGTGGAGGTTGCAGGGAGCTGAGATTGTGCCACTGCACTTTAGCCTGGGCGACAAAGTGAGACTCTGTCTCAAAAAAAAAAAAAAAAAAAGAAAAAAGATGCTGCTCATCATTCACCTCCAAATTTCACATTTGCATCTCATAGCCAGATATGCATCTCATGTTGCCTGCTTTGCACTTTGAAATAATATTTGACATTTTAATAAAATTTTATCTTGTAAGTAGCACAATTGCCTATACTTCTTCTTTTTCTGTTAAAGTTGTCAATTTTGGAAATATGCACATGTACCATATGTCACAGTTGTAATTCTGTAATTCTTTTTTTTCTTTTGAGATGGAATCTTGCTTTGTCACCAGGCTGGAATGCAGTGGCACAATCTTGGCTCACTGCAACCTCTGCCTCCTGGGTTCAAGCAATTCTCCTGCCTCAGCCTCCCAAGTAGCTGTGACCACAGGTGCGTACCACCACACCCAGCTAATTTTTGTATTTTTAGTAGAGACAGGGTTTCACCATGTTGGCCAGGATGGCCTTGATCTCTTGACCCCGTGATCCACCCATCTCGGCCTCCCAAAGTGCTGGGAATTACAGGTGTGAGCAACCACACCCTGCCT
>NW_016107841.1:1151532-1155758 GCF_001604975.1 Cebus imitator
AAAAAAAAAAAGTAGTCGAGGGCTCCCTTGACCTCTGAAAGGTCCAGACTATCATGAACTAGTCTAATTTATCCCAACCTTTCCCATCTAGGTAATGTTAAAGTTCAATAAGCCCTGATTTTTTTGCTGTTAAGAATTCCTTTGGGCCAGCTAAGGTGGCTCATGCCTGTAATTTCAGCACTTTGAGAGGCCGAGGTGGGAGGATCACTTGAGTCCAGGAGTTCAAGACCAGCCTGGGCAACATGGAGAAACCCCATCTCTACCTACCCCCAAAAAAATTGCCAGGTGTGGTGGTGCACACCTGCGGTCACAGCTATTTGGGAGGCTGAGGTGGGAGGATCACCTGAGCTCAGGAGGCAGAGGTTGCCGTGAGCTGAGACTGCAACCAGCACTCCAGCCTGGGTGACAGAGTAAGACCTCATCTCAAAGAAAAAGAAAAGAACATATTAATTTTCCCAAATATTGTCTATCAAACTTTCATTTTCCCACATACCCCAAGAATTACTTATCAAACTTTGTGCATTAAGTACTAGTTCAGTTGATAATTGTATTAATTAGATGTATGCATAATTTGTCTAGTTTCTGGTAGTCACCATGCAGTCTTCACTCATCCAACAAGCATTTATTGAACAACTACTATATACGCCAATTGGAGATAGAAAGATGAATAAATCAAAATTTACAGTCCAGTTGGGGGACAGACATATGAATAAATAATAAAAGTAAACAATATTAGAAGCATGCAGAGAGTCTTAGAGAATAAGCCCGTGGGGGAATCAGAGAAAACTTTCTGTTGGGTTGATCTCTGAAGTGAGATCTCTAAAATATGAGCTGATATTCGCAAAAAATTACATTTTAGTTAGCTTAAGTGTCCTTATTTCAGGAAAATGTGTGATTTCTAGTAGACTTTTTGAATTGTTAAAGTAATGTACAAGCTCTTGCTTTCTTTCCTCGGGAACCCCAAGAAGGCAGCCAACGTCTCACAGGAGGTGGTAATGGCAGGTGGGAGTGAATTTCAGAAAATGGGAGCTGGGCTAAGAGAAGTAGGGTCCCATGGTCATCCAAGAGGATGGTCTGCTCTGCCAACTTTTCTCTACTGCCAGGCCGGTGCAAGAAGAACTTTGCAAGTAAAGCCCATTGCCAGAGCCCTGAAGCCACACTTTTCCGCTTTTCCTTTTAAAAAACCTTATAGTAAACAAACAACCAACTGATGTGAATTTGGTTTTCCAAGTATGTAGACTTTCCCACTGCTGAAAGTATGAGCTGACCTGTTAATTCTGTCATTCCAGTTAATTTTGCATTTTCAATCATCCTCCCAAAATAATAAATAAGCCTTTTTGTATCAGTGCCCCTTGTTGGTTTGTCTCTTAAGAACTTGTCAAAATCAATGCACCATAAATTGGCAAAATCGAGTGTCTCTTTCTCTCTCTCTTTCTTTCTTTTCTTTCCTTTCTTTCTTTTCCTTCCTTCCTTCCTTCCTTCTTTCTTTCTTTCTTTCTTTCTTTCTTTCTTTCTCTCTCTCTCTTTCTTTCTTTCTTTCTTTCTTTCTTTCTTTCTTTCTTTCTTTCTTTCTTTTTCTTTCTTTCTTTCGAGAAGGAGTTTTGCTCTTGTCGCCCATGCTGGAGTGCAATGGTGCCATCTTGGCTCACAGCACACCTCCAGGGTTCAAGAAATTCCCCTGCCTCAGCCTCCCGAGTAGCTAGAATTACAGGCACCCGCCACCACACCTGGCTAATTTTTATATTTTTAGTAGAGACAGGGTTTCACCATGTTGGCCAGGCTGGTCTTGAACTCTTGACTTCAGTTGATGCACCCACCGCAGCCTCCCAAAAGGCTGGGATTACAGGCATGAGACTCCACGCCTGGCCGAGTGTGTTTATTTCAAACGAAGGCTATGGTATAGATCTGGACTAAAACAACCTGTCTTCTTCACGTTGCTCTTAACTGCAAAGTCTTTCCATACATTCTGGCTTTCTTGTATTCATCTGATCTAAAATTTGTACCATTCATATTGTGATAACTCTCAAAAATTTTTTTTTTTTTTTTGAGATTGAGTCTTGCTCTTTTGCCAGGCTGGAGTGCAGTGGCACGATCTTGGCTCACTGCAACCTCCGTCTCCCGGATTCAAGAGATTCCCCTGCCTCAACCGCCTGAGTAGCTGGGACTACAGGCGCGGGCCACCATGCCCGGCTAATTTTTTGTATTTTAGTAGAGATGGGGATTCACCATGGCCACGATGGTCTCGATCTCCCGACCTCATGATTCGACCCCCTCGGCCTTCCAAAGTGCTGGGATTACAGGCATGAGCCACCGCACCCAGCCCTATTTTTAACCTTTTTTTTTTCTTTTTGAGATGTGGTTTAATTCCAGTAGCCCAGGCTGGAGTGTAGTGGAGTAATCTCAGCTCACTGCAGCCTTGACCCCTTGGACTTAAGTGATCCTCCCACCTCAGACTCCTGAGTAGTTGGGACTACAGGCTCATGCCACTGCAGCTGGCTTTTCTTTTTCTTTTTGAGAGACAGGGTTTCACCATATTACCCAGGCTGGTCTTGAACTCCTGGGCTCCAGCAATCCGCTGCCTCGGCCTCCCATGTGTTAGAATTACAGGCAAAAGCCATGGCGTCCGGCCTAACTCTCAAATGTACGTCTCTAGCTGGAGCTCTCCTCCCAACTCTGGACTTAAAAAAATTGAAAGTAGCTGGGCTTGTTGGCTCACGCCTGTAATCCCAGCACTTTGGGAGGCTGAGGCGGGTGGATCGCCGGAGGTCAGGAGTTTGAGACTAGCTTGGCCAACCTGGTGAAACTCTGTCTCTACTAAAAATACAAAAATTAGCTGGGCATGGTGGTGGGCGCCTGTAATCCCAGCTACGTGGAAGGCTGAGGCAGGAGAATCACTTGTACCTTGGAGGCGGAGGTTGCAGTGAGCTGAGAGCCGGCCACTGCACTCCAGCAGCCTGGGTGACTGTGAGACTCTGTCTCAAACAAAAAAATTGAAAGTAGAATTACCGTACAATTGGGCAATTCCACTTCAGGGTAGATACACAAAATGTCTCTCAACAGACAAATAGATAAAGAAAATGTGGCATATAAATACAATGGGGGCCATTGCGGTGACCTACTCCTGTAATCCTAGCACTTCGGAGGCTGAGGTGGGCGGATCATGAGGTCAGGTGTTCAAGACCAGCCTGGCCAACATAGTGAAACCCCATTTCTACTAAAAATACAAAAAATTAGCCAGACATGGGGGCAGGCTCCTGTAATCCCAGCTACTCAGGAGGCTAGGGTAGGAGAATCGCTTGAACCTGGGAGACAGAGGTTGCAGTGAGCCTAGATCATGCACAGCACTCCAGCCCAGGCATCAGTGCAAGACTCCATCTCAAAAAATAAGTAAATTAAATAAATAAATACACACAATGGGGCTGGCCACAGTGGCACATGCCTAATCCCAGCACTTTGGGAGGCTGAAATGGGTGGATCACTTGAGGTGAGGAGTTCGAGACCAGCCTGACCAACATGGTGAATACTCCACCTCTACTAAAAATACAAAAAAAAAATAAAATAAAATTAGCCAGGCATGGTGGCTTATGCCTGTAATCTCAGCTATTTGGGAGGCTGAGGCAGGAGGTTCGCTTGAACCTGGGAGACAGAGGTTGCAGTGAGCCAAGATCATGCCATTGCACTCCAGCATGGGCAACAAGAGCAAAAACTCCTTCTCAAAATACATACATACATACATACGTATATACAATGGAATATTAGCCCTAAAAAAAGGAAATTCTGATGCATGCTACAATATGGATGAATGTGTTAAGTGAAAGCCTCAGTGCCCCAAGGATTACAGGCATTAGACATCACCCCCAGCCTTGATGAAAAATTTCTGAAGATTCACAATAATAAGAATATATTTAACAGCACTGAACTGTACACTTAGAAATGATTAAGATGGGCCAGGCACAGTGTCTCATGTCTTGTAATCCCAGCACTTTGGGAGGCCAAGGTGGGTGGATCACCTAAGGCCAGGAATTTGAGACCAGCCCGGCCAATATGGTGAAACGCCATCTCTACTAAAACTACAAAATTTAGCTGGGCATGGTGGTGCGCGCCTGTAATGCTAGCTCAGGAGGCTGAGGCAGGAGAATCGCTTGAACCCGGGCAGCAGAGATTGCAGTAAGCCAAGATTGCACCACCGCACTCCAGCCTGGGTGACAGAGACTCTGTCTCAAAAA
>NW_016107841.1:1156278-1161150 GCF_001604975.1 Cebus imitator
TTTTTTAAAGATGGGGTTTCACCATGTTGGTCAGGCTGGTCTTGAACTCCTGACCTCAGGTGATCCGCCCGCCTTGGCCTCCAAAGTGCTTGGATTACAGGCATGAGCCACCACACCTGGCTGTAGGTGGGCTACTTCTAAGACTGGTTCTAGGGGCAGAAAAGGAGACCAGATGTAAGACTCCAAAGAGCAGTTGTGATCCTGGTGGCCACTTTAAATCCCTATCCCCTGTGGAGAACACAAAAATGTATAATGTCTGTTTTCTTCTTTTTTTTTTTTTGAGACCAAGTCTCGCACTGTCGCCAGGCACCAGGCTGGAGTGCAGTGGCGTGCTCTCAGCTCACTGCCACCCCTGTCTCCCGGGTTCAAGCAATTCTCCTCCCTCAGCCTCCCGAGTAGCTGGGATTACAGGCATGTGCCACCATGCCCAGCTAATTTTTGTATTTTTAGCAGAGATGGGGTTTCACCATGTTGGTCAGGCTGGTCTTGAACTCCTGAACTCATGAACCACCTGCCTCGGCCTCCCAAAGTGCTGGGATTACAGGTGTGAGCCACCGTGTCTGGTGGTTTCTTCTTTTATGGAATTTTATTTATTTATTTATTTTTTGAGACGGAGTTTCGCTCATGTTACCCAGGCTGGAGTGCAATGGTGCGATCTCGGCTCACTGAAACCTCTGCCTCCTGGGTTCAGGCAATTCTCCTGCTACAGCCTCCTGAGCAGCTGTGATTACAGGCACGTGCCACCATGCCCAGCTAATTTTTTGTATTTTTAGTAGAGACGGGGTTTCGCCATGCCGACCAGGATGGTCTCGATCTCTTGACCTTGTGATCTACCCACCTCGGCCTCCCAAAGTGCTGGGATTACAGGCGTGAGCCACCGCGCCTGGCTCTTTTATGGAATTTAATGTAGTTGAAGATTAGACATGGCCATGCATTGTTCAGTCTTGAATTGGGATCCCCCAAAAAAGCTGGACAAGTAACAAGGGCTCAATGAATGGATGAGTGATTGAGTTAATGAATATGTGATCAGTTCCAAGTGGGTAACATTTAGTTATATTTGGTGGAGATAACTAGTCCAGTGTTTTGGAGCAAAGTGGTTATTTATTTATTTATTTATTTATTTATTTATTTTGAGACAGGGTCTTGCTCTGTCACCCAGGCTGGATTATAGTGTTGCAATCTCAGCTCACTACAACATCTGCCTCCTAGGTTCACAGGATTCTCCTGCCTCAGCCTCTCCAGTAGCTGGGATGCCATCACGCCCAGCTAAGTTTTGTATTTTTAGTAGAAATGGGGTTTTACCATGTTGGCCAGGCTGGTCTCAAACTCCTGGCCTTAAGTGATCTGCCCGCTTCTGCCTCCCAAAGTGCTGTGATTACAGGCATGAGCCACCTGCGCCTGGCTCTCCCCCAACTTTTTTTTTTTTTGTGAGACAGAGTTTCACTCTTGTTGCCCAGGCTGGAGTGCAATGGCGCGACCTCGGCTCACCGCAACCTCCGCCTCCTGGGTTCAGGCAATTCTCCTGCCTCAGCCTCCTGAGTAGCTGGGATTACAGGCACGTGTCACCATGCCCAGCTAATTTTTTGCATTTTTAGTAGAGACGGGGTTTCACCATGTTGACCAGGATGGTCTCGATCTCTTGACCTCATGATCCACCCGCCTCGGCCTTCCAAAGTGCTGGGATTACAGGCATGAGCCACCGCACCCAGCCCCCTTTTTTTTTTTAATAATTAAGACGGGGTTACACCATGTTGGTCAGGCTGGTCTTGAACTCCCAAGCTCAGGTGATCTGCCCGCCTTGGCCTCCAAAGTGCTTGGATTACAGGCGTGAGCCACTGCGCCCGGCCTTCTTTTTTAATTTTTAAAATTTTTTGTAGAAGTTGGGGTGTCGCTGTGTTGCCCGGGCTAGTCTCAAACTCCTGGCCTCAAGCGATTCTCCTGCTTTGGCCTACCAAAATGCTAGGACTACCGGCATGAACTACCATGTCCTGCCCATTACTCTTACAGAGATTATGAAGTCTAAGAATGTGGACTTTACCCTAACAATTTTATTATCAGATTATGCATTTAACATGGAATGACAATCTGACAGTAGCCTGCAGAGTTAACCAGCCGGCAGGGCTTGACACTAAAGGCAAACTGTTTTGGTTTTGTTTTAGACGGAATCTCATCCTGTTGCCCAGGCTGGAGTGCAGTGCTGCCATCTCGGCTGACTTCAACCTCTGCCTCCTGGGTTCAAGAGATTCTTCTGCCTCAGCCTTCCGAGTAGCTGGGACTACAGGAGCATGCCACCACGCCTGGCTAATTTTTGCATTTTTAATAGAGGTGAGGTTTCACCATATTGGCCAGGCTGGTCTCGAACTCCTGGCCTCCTGATCCGTCCGCCTTAGCCTCCCAAAGTGTTGGGATTAGAGGCAGAGCCACCGCGCCGGGCCACAAACTGTCTTTTAAAAACAGGAAAAAGAAAGGTAATATATATTTTAAGAAGGTCCAATTTTAGGGGAGACAATAAGCTTGGGTTAGGCATCTGAAGTCAGAAGATACGGTAAAAGAAACACACGTGCAAACTCCAGCAGGCACCAGCTAGACTTGAGTAGAGACAGCAGGTCCAAGTGGAGGTACAAGTTGGAAAGTTGCAGCTGCGAGGGAGGGCGAAGGTGGGCTACACCCACGCAGGGAGCCCTTTGCTTGACAAGCAAAGCAGGCGAGACTCAGGGATGCTGCTGGTGTGACGGCGGTAGTGGTAATGGTGGTGAGGGTGCTGGCAGCTAACAGATCTTGAGCGTGCCAGGCCCTGAGCTGAGTCTTCTATGGGCAGAATGTCGCTGCTCACGGACAGCGGCCCCAAGAGGACCAGGTGATTTAGTGATCTAGCCTCCTCCCGCGGTGCAGGGCTGATTTCACCTTCTCTGGAACACACGTGCGAACCTCCGTCCCGGGAGGGAACCAGTATCTTGCCCTGACGCTGAGAAGGGCTCCCCTTATCTGAGAGGGACGCGCCAGCCGAGGGGCGACCAGGGCTCGGCCTCTCCCGCTCCCGCCCCGCCCCTCCCCAGGCAGCCGCCCCTCGCCCGCCAGGGGGCGACTCCGCGCGTCCCGGGAGGGCCCACCCCGCGGGCCGGGCCACGCGGCACCCGGCTCTCCCTAGGTCCCCGCCCTGCCGGCCCGCGCGCCCGGCGGGAGCGTGCGGGGCGGTGGGCGCGGGGTCACGTTGGGCGGCGTAGACAAAGGCGGGCGCGCGCACGTCCTGACGCAGCCTGGGCCCGCGGCGGCTGCAAGGGCGGGAGGAGGCGGTCGCCGCGGGATTTGGAGCCGCTGAGCCTCGCGGTCGGTGAGTAGGAGGGAGCTGGCCCTTTCCCTTACGGTCCCCGGCCGCCTGGGGGCCGAGATCGGGGCGCGAAGGCCGGGCTCGGGCGGCCGTGCGGGGCCTGCGGTCCGGGACGCCCCGGCGACGCCGCGCCAGCGTCAGGAGGGACCATCGCCGCGCCCCAGGGATCCCCGGCGGGTGGAGCGGGTGCTCCCCGCCCGCGGTGGAACGGTCCGCGCCCGCCGGGAGCCCCGGCCCCCCGCCTCTCGGCTCCACTGCCCACCGAGCCCGGCTCTTCGGGACCCCTCGCCTCCCCCGAGCCCAGGTGTCCGCATCCCTCCCGCCCCGGGAGTCCGGGAATGTGGGTGGCGAGGGCTGCGGGGCGTTGGAGCACCAGGAAGGGCCTTTCCCTGTCATTCCCCTTCCTGTGTTCTCTGGCTGCCCTGGGATGCATGCCTTTCCCTTCTCTTTTTGCAAATGCATGCTCCCATTTTTCTTTCTTTAGGATTTCTTAACTCCCGAAATCCCTTGCCTTTCCCTTTTTTATTTCAGCGCCCTCCGAGGCATCTACTCCCACTGGGTCTTGTTTATTTCCTCGCTTTCCATGTCACGGAGGGCTGAAGTTTAGGTGTTCAAAAGTTGCAGAAAATAGCCTGTAGGAGACATAGGGTGTAGCTTGATGGAAATAAGTTCCATCACGTGCCAAGCATCACCGTGGATCATCTCATTGATAACCTCGAGGTCATTTGAGGAATTTTGTTTCTGGTCCATTTTCCTTAATTTTGGCTGAACTTTGAGGAGCTCTGCTTAGTTTCATGTCTTGTAGATTATATCTCAATCCAAGGGAAATGGTGTGAAGAGCAGTTATACCATGCCAAAGTCTATGTAGGAAAAATCCTTTAGTAATGCCAATCCGGTATACTTTTCAGCCTTTGAAAGAGAGTGCTTGTTTTTTTTTAACTTTATATTTTGGAGAATTTCAGACAGAGGAACGTAGATGGAATAGGGAACCAGGATGTAGTCGTTCTGGCCTCCTCGGCCACTTACCTGTGACTATTCCTGGTCCATCCACACCCCATCCATTTTCCCTCCCGTCTGTCTCAGGGAGAGCTTGATGCAAGATGAGTCCTTATTTGTCAAAAGTAGCTTCAGTTCCGTAATGAAAACCACCCTACGAAATCATACTTTTTGTTTTGGAACACAGCCTACTCTTATAAGGTCTTCAGCTAAGAAACATGTAATACAGTTGAAGAAAGAGCCGCAAAGGGTATCTTAACGTGATCAAACAGGTTAAAAGAAAAAGTATGGCTGGATTCAGCACTTTGGGAGGCCCAGGCAGGCCGATCGCCTGAGGTCAGGAGTTCGAGACCTGCCTGGCCAACATGGTGAAACTCTGTCTCTACTAAAAATACAAAAATTAGCCAGGCGGTGGGCCTGTAGTCCCAGCTACTCTGGAGGCCAAGGCAGGAGAATCGCTTGAACCCCAAAGGCAGAGGTTGCGGTGAGCCAAGATTGCCCCACTGCACTCCAGCCTGGGGGACAGAGCGAGATTCCATCTCAAAAAA
>NW_016107841.1:1161175-1176684 GCF_001604975.1 Cebus imitator
AAAAAAAAAAAAAAAAAAAAAAAAAAAAGACAGAGAAAGTAAAAGAGAAAGAGAGAAAAAGTAGAGAGAGAGAGAGAGAGAGAGAGAGTAAAAGTATTTTAGATCTGGATGAGAACATCCAGAACACTCTGAGAACATCTGGAATGCTCTGTCCCATGTTTTCATTTTTTCTGAGCCCTTGCAGGTCAGAGAAGTTCAGTGACTTGTCCAGAGCCCCAGGTTGAAGGTGGAAATCCCACTTCTCCCTCCAGGCTGTCTTCCACAGACCGCTGCTTGCCTTCGGGTTCCCCTTTAGGAAAGAGAAATGTGTAGGAGGGCTGTGGATGAAGACACTTACATCCATGAAGGGTTTGGGTGGGCGAACGTGGGCTTTTCCACCAAATTCCAGAATTTAAGAGAACTAGGGAATATGCCTTAAATTATTTCTTAAAAATAGATTTGGGACAGACGAGAAGTTCTGATCATAGATTTTAGGGAACATGGTAAAATTTTGACCTCAGAAGCGGTATACCAGTTGGAGAATAAGAACAAGCTATAAAAGATCTAGATAACAGTCGCAGCTATTTAAGAAAGAGTTACTAAGGGAAACCAGAATGACTTCAGTTTACTCTTTTTCTGAGAGAACAACAGCATCCTCAGAAAGCCTTTCATACCATTAACAGATGCGAATCTGGGCTGCTTGGACTATGGGTTAGACTTTCTTAGAAAGCTATAATATGCATTTCCTAACAAAATGTATGCTATTAAATTTTCTTATCTCAACAAAGACTGGTAGATTGTTCCTCAATCTTCCTACCCTTAAAATGGGGATATTCTCCCTCTCCAAGGAACACTGGGAACGAGCAAGTCCTCATGTTAGGGTTCTTTGAGTTTTCATGGAAGCTTAGGTTATTTATATGATGACATCGTTGTCAATTGCTTTCAGAATGGACTTTTCTTTTGTGAATTTGACCTAAATACAATAGTTGCCATGCCTGTCCAGTTTATGGAAGTACCACTGCAGTAGCAGCATTTGTGTGTCTTGGTAAATCATTACCCCTAAAAATGGAAGAGGGAGGAGGAAGGAGGAGGAGGAGACTGTGTTGTGTGTGTTTATTTTGTGTTTGGTGTAAGGAGTGCTGGGGCTAGTCTGTCCGGAGGCTAGCCTACCTTGCTAAGTGGTTTCTGCTAAAGAAAAACCCACTTTCTTATGTGTTCTTGTCACCAAAAGTTAGCTTTTTTAAAAAAACAAAACAAAACAAAACCCTCTTAGCTATGTGGAGATTATTTGGCCTTGGTTAAACATGAACTGTACTGCAGAATTGTTTGTTCAGGTAAAGCAGAGCCTCATTATGGCATGTCATTTACTTCCTACTGTGTCATGGTGCTCATGGGGAAAACTTCGTGGAATATCATCCGTTCCGTGTATCACTAAACCATGTAATAGTGTATACTATGACTAAGGTTTTTTAAGAGAATAGAATTTCAGAGTTAGAAGGAGCCTTCTAAGTGCTTAGCGTTTTCCCTAAGTCCTTTAATATCCTCTTTCACCTTTAAAACACATACAGACAAGTGCACGTGCCACATAAACACAGAGGCTCACCTAGGGCTCTCTTCATTTGGCCTCATGTAATAATTCTTAGTATGTTTGGATACCATCTCCAGTTAATTTGTAAGCTGAAGATTTGCAGTAATAGAAAAGTGCTTTGTAAAACAGGAGTGTAGTATGTTTGCGCTTGACATTTTTTTATTTTGCGCAGAGGGTCTCGATCTGTGCCCAGGCTGGAGTGCAGTGGCATGGTGAAGGTTCACTGCACTCTCAACCTCCCTGGCTCAAACAATCCTTCTACCTCAGACTCCTGAAGGGTTGGGATTACAGGCATGAGCCACCACGTTCAAGAAAAGCTGAATGATTTTTTTTTCTTTTTTGAGACAGAGTCTTACTATGTCACAGCTCAGGATTGATCTCAGCTCACTGCAACCTCTACCTCCTGAGCTCAGATTATCACCCTGCCTCAGCCTTCTGAGGAGGTGGGATTACAGACATGCGCCACCATACCCAGTTAATTTTTGTATTTTTAGTAGAAATGGGATTTCACCATGTTGGCCAGGCTGGTCTCGAACTCCTGACCTCAGGTGATGGACCGGCTCAGCCTCCCAAAGTGCTGGGATTACAGGCGTGAGGCACTGTACCCAGCCAAAGCTGAATGATTTATTCAAGGACACGTAGATCAGATAGTAGAGTTGTGCCTGGAACCTAAGAGTAGTCCTGGTTCCAGATCTAAGCCCTTTCAGCTGTACCATTTTCTTCACCTTAGAGAAATAGGCAGGGAAATATATACATACACACACACACACACACGCACGTATGCATATATCTTTCTTTCTTTGCCAGTTGAAGGTATATTATTTTTAGAGTTTCCTTTAAAAATTTTTAATCAGTGCTGTCCCTTAGAAATACTATATGTGCTGTGTACACAATTTAAAATTTTATATTAATGTTTTTTTAAAAAGCACAAAGAAATAGATTGTGTTGATTTAGTCATTCCACAGGAGACAGTGAGTGTGTGTGTGTGTGTGTGTGTGTGTGTGTGTTTGTCTCAAAACATCACATTGTACCCTGTAAATATGTAAAATTATTAGTATCAATTTTTTAAAAATTGACAGGCAGTAATTTTACATATTTATAGTATATATGTAATATTTGCATATATGGATAGAATGTGTAATGATAAAATCAGAGTATTTAGGTTATCCAGCACCTGAAACATAAATCATTTCTTTTTCTTTTTTTTTTTTTTTTTTTTTTTATTTCTTTTGAGACGGAGTCTTGCTCTATTGCCCAGGCTTGAGTACAGTCGTGTGATCTTGGCTCACTACAAACTCTGCCTCCCGGGTTCAAGCAGTTCTGTGCCTTAGCCTCCCGAGTAGCTAGGATTACAGGCACCCACCACCATGCCCGGCTAATTTTTTGTATTTTGAGTAGAGATGGGGTTTCAGTGATCTTGAACTCCTGACCTCATGATCCACCCGCCTTGGCCTCCCAAAGCGCTAGGATTGCGGGTGTGAGCCACTGTACCTAACACATCTTTTCTTTGTGTTGGGAACATTTCAAATCTTCTGTTTTAAAATACACATGAAATCGGCCAGATGTGGTGGCTCGTGCCTGTAATCCCAGCACTTTGGGAGGCCGTGGTGGGTGGATCACTTGAGGTCAGGAGTTTGAAATCAGCCTGGCCAACATGATGAAACCCCTTTTCTACTAAAAATACAAAAAAAAAAAAACCCAAAAGACAAAAATCTAGCCCGGTTCCATGGCCTATGCCTGTAATCCCAGGTACAAGGGAGGCTGAGGCACGAGAATCGCTTGAACCCAGCAGGCAGATATTGCAGTGAGCAGAGATTGCGCCACGGCACTCCAGCCTGGGCCACAGAGTGACACTCTGTCTTAAAAAGAAAAAAAAAAAGCATATCTATATATACACATATATACACACACACACATATATATATACATACATACAAGAAATTGTTAACTATAGTCATCCTGTTTTGCCATTGGATACTGGAATGCATTGTTCCATCCAAGTTTTTTTTTCCTATTCGTTAACCACCCTTCCCGGCGTCTGATATCTATTCTACTGTCTACCTCCATGAGATCCTTTTTTGCTCTTACAAGTGAAACTCAATTTAAATTTTTTAAAAATTTATAAAGTAAAAAGAAACAGGTGAAAATAATTTTAACAATATATTTTATTTAACCTAGTTTATCCAAAATATTACTTCGATAAGTAATCAATATAAACATTATTAATGGGTTATTTTACATGCACTATTTTCCTACTAAGTCATGGAACTCTAGTGTGTATTTTACATGCACAGCACAGTTCAAGTGCTCCAAGGTCACACATGGCAAGTAGTTGCTCTGTTGGACTGCAGAGAATCACTGTCAGTGGAACATAAAGATGAAGGAACGTTTTATTTTGCTTAGTAATGTTCAGGTCTGAGGTTAGAGTTTGCGGTTGTGGTCGTTGGCTTTTTCTTTGATGTTTTAGTGATTTTCTCTGCACAATTACATGTATTTTGAATTTGCAGAGACATGAACAAAAAAGTCTGATGTCACAAATTTGTGCGTTTGTGATGAAAAGCTTTCCTTTTTTAAAGACAGGGTCTTGCTGTGTTGCTCAGGCTGGAGTGCAGTGGCACTATCATGGCTCACTGCAGCCTCAGCCTCCTGGGTTCAAGCGATCCTCCTGCCTAAGTCTCCCACATAGCTGGGATTACAGGAATGCACCACCATGCCTGGCAAATTTTTATATTTTTAGTAGAAGTGGGATTTCTCCTTTTTAGCCAGGCTGGTGTTGAACTCCTGTCCTCAAATGATCCTCCCACTCAGCCTTCCGGAGTGTTGGGATTACAGGCGTAAGCCACTGTACCTGGCCAATGATATGTCTAAATTTAAAAGACTGACCGTATCAAGTATTGGTGAAGATGTGGAACAAGTGGGACTTCCCTCTGTTGCTAGTGGGAATACAAAATGGTACAACACATTTAGAGAACTGTTTTACAAAAGCGGAAACACATACTTACCTTAGAATTTGTCATTCCACTCCTAGGTATTTACCCAAGAGAAATGAAGTATATGTCCATACAAAGACTTGCTAACTATAGTTGACTATAGGTAGTAGCTTTATTGTCATAGCCCCAAGCTGGAACAACCTTAGTGTCCGTCAGTAGGGGAATGGATGAAGAAACTGTGGTATATCCATATACTGGAATACACCTTGGCAATCAAGAGGAAGAAGCTTGACACATACAGTAATGTGGATGGTTTTCAAAATCATTAGGCAGAGTGAAGTAAACTGGCTAAGAAGATTTTTTTAAACAAGAAAAAGGCAAGGAAGCTGCTTCTAATTACATACACAGTACTCACATGTCAACTGGTATTGAAATTGAGCCATCAGAGCAGTGTTCAGGTCATATAATGAATTGTCTTGGGTTTTAAAGCTCCAGCAAATCAAATTGTCCTCATCAAAATATCCGTCCTTTTTTGGTTTTGTTTTCTGTTTTTTGTTTTGCCAGCTTCAAGAGATGGTTCCGTTGCTTTGGGGTGAACTTGGTACCAGTGCCATGTTACTTATCCAGTTCTAACTCAAGAGTTTTGGAGGCCATAATGATCTTACATAAGACCAAGGCCCTGAACCCAACCATGTTCTGTCTTCCCTGTGAGTCAAGTTATCCTTTGGCAGGTTGGATCCTGGCTTTGTCTTGGGTGATTTATTTTTATCCAGGATGATGCCAGCTGTGTGTGTTATGGGTTTTCAGCACTTCAGGTTTACATCAACCAAGTCGCTCTGAGAGCTATCCTGTCTCTTTGGAAACATCTGTGCACTTTCCCCACTAAGCAGCAGCATCCTGTTCGAGCAAATTTCTTAGACTCTACTAGTCCCGATACACTCGACACTAAATTCAGCCTAGCACACATTTCCTCGTGTCTGTGTGTGCGTGTTTGTTTACATCATAGACATCACAGTTGGGGCATTTGGTAGGCCTGTGTTCTGGCAGTAAACGAGGAGAAATGAATGGCTTTTCTCTGAATTGCAACCCACCCCAAAGCACGTGAGGAGTCAGCCTGGGGAGCAGGAAATGCACTAGACTGGGCATCAGAGGGGAGTTGTATTCCTGCCTCTGTTACCAGCCAGTTTTATAACTTGTCCCAGTCATTGAACCCTTCCAGGGCTCAGTTATTCAAGCCATAAAATGAAGAAGTTGGACTAGAATTCTGAAAGGGTAACTAATAAAGTTGTGATTTGTCATCATTTTATTTTTAATGCCTCCAGCTTTATGGTGATGATTAGCAGTAGATGCTTCTGTCTGTTGAGCATTTTGTGCCAAGCACTGCACTGATAGCTTGATAGGCATCACGTTCAGTCCTCACAACAATACCACAGGATCTGTATCATTCCCACTTTACAGATGAGAAAACAGAAGCATGATATGTTACTTTTTTGAGGTCAGACAGCCAGAAAGTAGGGAAGGCTGGTTTTGAATGTAGCTTGTCTGATTCCATGTATGTTTGACCATCATGCTTTACTGCTTCCCTGACATTCTGCAATTTTAAATAAAGACATAAGGACAAAAAACTTGTTTCAGGAAGGAATTTTAGAAATCTGGTCTAACTACCCTAATGTATCTGCCACTCTGCAGCATGCAGATGTAGGTAAAGGTCTCCCTACACAGCCTATTCTTTTCGAATCTTAGGTTCTTTTAAACATAGCTTTATTGAGATACAATTCACCTATTGCAAGTGTACAGTTCAGTGGGATTTATTATGTTCACAGATGTGTACAGTCATCAACATAGTTTTAGAACATTTTTATCACCTCAGAAGGAAACCTTTTAGCCATCAATCGCGTGTCTCCCCACTCTTGCCCGCTCTAAAGTAACGATAATCTACTTTCTGTCTGTGTAGGTTTGCCTCTTTTGTGTAAATGGAATCAATATGTGGTCTTGTTGATGAGTTTCATTTACTTAGTCTGATGTTTTGAAGATTCGTCCATGTCATAGCTTGTATCATTTCTTCATTTTTATGGCCAAAGATGCCATTGTATGGATGCACCATTTTGTTTATTCAGGCATCAGTTGATGGACATTTTGGTTGTTTCTGTCTTTTGGCTGTTCTGAGTAATGCCACTATAAGTATTCATGTGCGATTGTTTTGTGTAGACAGTTTGTCTTTCTCTTGGGTATATACCAAGGAGTGGAATTGTGAGGGATATGGTAACTTTGTTTACCATTCTCCCAGCTGCATTATCTTACATTCCCACCAGCAAAGCATGAGGGTTAGATTCTTAGTATTGAGCTAGAATTTATACCCCGTAACTACCAACCATAACACCAATTCCCTTGCGTCAGATGTCTCAAGCAAATCCGTTTTTTCTAGGTGACAGCCAGCCTGGTCTAGCCTTCTAACTGCTCTCCAGTACTGAAGGGCTTCCACCAGGTTTTATGTCCTGGGATGTTGTTCTAGATCCTCACCACCTCTTTTTTTTTTTTTTTTTTTTAATCCCCATTTCTTTTTTAAAGATGGGGTTTCCCCATGATGGCCAGGCTGGTCTTGAACTCCTGACCTCAGGTGATCCACCCACCTCGGCCTCCCAAAGTGCTAGGATTACAGGCATGAACCACCTCTCTTGTGAATGTGCTCCCTCTTTTTTTTTTTTTTAAGAGAACTAGATGCCTTTTACTTATGGGTGATTTGTGCTCAGAGATGGTTGTCTTCTTAGTTTCAGTTGTCCTTACTCAGTTAACTGTTAAGAACCCTTAACTCGGTAGTCTCAAATGGTTACACATTTGAATCGCTCGAGTGTCTTAAGAACAAATCTAGATTGTACCTGCAGAGATTCTAATTTCTTTAATCTGAACTGAGGCCCAGTGATGCAATTGAGTGTCCTGGGTAGAGAACCAGTGCAGCCTTTAGCAGCCAGGGGATGGCTCTGTCTGGGTCTCAGGGCCCACATGGCTTATGCCCCTGCCATCTGTGCATGGATAGCAGCTGTCCTGATTCAGATTTACTGTGAGAGTCCCAGTTTTTGCTCATGTGTTTGCACAGAGTGCCATATTGAAGCCTCAAGCATTTATGTTCCTGTTTTCTAGAGAGGTCCCGTTTGCCCCCAGTATTCTCTGCAGACACTGGCTGTGGCCGTGTTTTCCTCTGTGTCAGGCCATGTGCATTTTCTGGATAGGAAAGCATGCTCCAGCTATTTTAGGGGCTTGTAAACACCTTTACGCACAAGTGGTAGTTGAAAACCTCATTAGTGTAATGTCATTATTTCTTGGGGAATACCTTCAAATCCCCCTTCTCCTTCCTAGTGATGGGCTTAGATGAATAGTATTCCATTATATCCTCTTTTGGGGGACATTGATGTTTGTTTTGGTACTACAGACAATGGTGTAATCAGTAACCCAGTATATTATCACTTTGCTCGTGCTTTAGAATACAGGGTTTATACACTTTTGCGCTACTGACGTTTGGGGATGGACAGTTCCTCATTGTGGGAGCTGTCCTGTGCATTGTAAGATGTGCAGCTTCATCTGCCCTGCACGCTGCACTAGGTGCCAGTAGTGGCACTCCCGTCCTGAGTAGTGGCAGCCAAAAATTCCTGCAGATATTGCCAGATGTTCCCAAAGGAAGTAAAGAAATTATGCTTGGTTGGGAACCACTGGTCTGATTTATCCTTAGGATAAATTTCTAGAAGTGGAATTGCTGGATCTAAGGTTAAGTACGTTTCAAGTTTTGGTGGCAGTTGCTAAATTGTTCTTCATAGACGTTGAACCCATTTTACACTCCAACCAGCAGTATTTGAGGATGTTTTCTCATTCTTACCAGTACAGTGGTTTATCACAATTTCTTTGCCATCTCACTGTAGTTTCAATGTGAATTTCTCTGTTTTATCGGTAATCTTTTTATTGAACACTTACTGTTTGCCAGGTACATTGTGTTTCTTGTGGATTTTGTGTCCTACGTTGTAATGCCTCCCTCTCTAAGCCTTCTTGAAGTTTGGTACCTAGAACTGAAGACTGAGTTTCTTCTGATCCTAATGAAATGATAATATGTATCCTTCATTGAGATCTAACATGTAACAGGCATTGTGCTTGGTGTGCTCCAGAAATACATGCATTCTAAAAATACATGTGTGATCTAAGCATGTATTGATAAAGTGGCCTTTCTTTTACATTTTGAGTTGGCACAGGGCCTCTGTCTGCACATATTCTAGTAGTTATGGTCCCTGAGTTGGGATGTATCACAGAGAGCTGGCTGAAAAGTATGTGACTCTGCAATTAGGAGCGATAATAGTCCCTGCCCAGTACTTTGTGATTGGGTCAGAATTGGTGTAGATGCCTTGATTTAAATTAAGTTCTCTTCTTTTCCAGGAGTCTGTTTTCTTTGTCAACAGTCATCATAGTTTGAAATTATGACTTTTGTGTGCTTGTTTGTGGATGTGTGTCCTGAGGCCTGTCTCTTCACCACTGAACAACAGCTAACACCTGGTGTACCGTCTGGCACACACTGTGTGCCCAGTGAGTATTTATTGAATGAATGAACATCACTCCAAGAACTGAGGCCATTTGGAGACCTAAAGGCTCAGATTTGCCATTCCGTGGGTTGAAGAGTTAGGTTAGCTTAGTGATGGGCTCTGTTGCCTTCCTGGAATGGAGGCAGCTTCCTTCCTAAAGGCTCAGAACTGGCTGATTCTCTAGAATGTTTGGGCTATGGGGGAACTTTGGCCCTGATGATTCTGGGTGAGTTTGGCTGGAGTCCAGCTGTGGACGTTGAGAGAAAAAGTGAATATCCCTCTGAATGAATGGCTTCCCCAGCTCACACTCTTTAAGGGGCCATGCTTGTAACTAGAAATTCCGGTTTGATTCAGTTCTGATGTGAATAGTTTTCTGATTTTTCCAGACATCAAAGTCTGTATTAAGGGGACCTTACTTAAGCCACCAGTTATCTCTGGCTTTAATGATTTTTCAGTTTCTAAACACTGCCGGTTTGATAAACTCAGTTGGCTTGCTCTTTCCTCTACTTCTAAGAATTTGTGTGAGTATTGTTTAGTGTTGGCCAGATAACTTGTTAGGCCAGTTTGGTGTTCTCTGTCCTGGAGGCTGGCACTCAGAAAAAGGAACTCAGGGGGCGGGGTGGGGCGGGGTGGGTTGGGACCGGGAGGGCAGCAGGGGAGAGGTCACTGCCTCTGAGCAGAGGAAAGACCAGGAAGGTCATGAGTGCAGACTCTTCATAGAAGGGGCAAATAGTGAGTATTTTCAGCTCTGCAGGCCATGGTCTCTGTCACATCTTTGCTTTTTGCATCTCTTTAAAAGAGTCTAAGAATGTAAAAACTCGTGAGCCTTTGTGAAAGACTGTAGCCAGAGGTGGGTTGTGATTGGCCAACCCTTGAACTAGGTGAAGAAATTGGTTCATTGCAACATGTATTTACTGGTTTGGGGACATGAACCCAGAATAACCTTGGGAATTCCCAGTTGTGATCCTTGAAGGAGTGATCTACAATCTGGAAGAGGGTCAGAGTGACTCTGGTGTCGCTCACCTTGGGTCTGTGGAACTCAGTGTGACCCTTGCCAGTAGGACAGAGGCCCTTGCTGCCTCTTTCCCATGGCAGTGCTGTCCACGGGGAGTGGGAGACAGCAATAGAGGAGGAAAGGACAGGTTGCCTTGGACAGGCCTAGGGACTTTGGTAACTCAGGTTACCAAAACCTGAACCACCTCCAGAACACCGTTAGAAAACTGGCATGTACAAGTGTTTATAAAAATGAAAGAGCATGTCTCTACCTTGAATTCTGAGAACACCACCAAATTCTGATACTGGGGTCCAGATCCTGATGGTTTTCTCTAATCACAAGAAGTTCTGTAGAGCAGGCTGGCTTGAAGGAAGTGCTGCTTCATTTTTAGGCATGTAGTTTGGGAGATAGGAAGGAGTAGGGGTTACAGAGCAGGGGCCTGGAGATGGATGCACTTGTCCTGCTTCCTACTCTCTGCCACCCTGGGTGACGTCCTTAATCTTCTCAGCCTCAGCGTCCTCGCCTATAGATCCGGATGACAATGACTCCACCGTACAGCCGTCATGAGGATCACGTGAGGGTGGTATATGTGAAATGCTCTTTAGTGCAATGCTTGGCATGTTGTAAGCACTCAGTCAATGTTAGCAATAGCAATGACAGTATGAAGTGGAAGGAAACGTAAGAAGTGGCCGTCAGAGCTAGGAACTAGGGTTCCTGACCCAGTGCCACTGAATAGCATGTCCTTGTAGAGTAGAGCATTTTGTTCTCAGAAGTGTGTGAATGTCATGGAGCCATACAGAGGAACTGGGTCTGTGTCTACCTGTCTCAGCTTCCTGATGTGTAAAGTGGAAATCGTATAGATTGATGGGCTGGGGATAACCAAACAAGGTAACGAGAAGAGCCTTGAGTTCTCAGATTTTAAGGCAAAGTCAGTACTTGCTCATTTGTTCAATTTCTTAAACTTCTAAGTGTTTGGAAGAGGCTGAAGGTGATTGGTATGAAGCCAAAATGTTTGCCCAAGAGTTTTGGTAGGGTACCCCAAGTTCAGGGATTTGGAATGAGCGATGTAAAATTGGAATACTTCTGTGAGGTATTTGAAATAGTGGAATTTCAAAATGAGTGGCCAATGTGGGGGGAGGCTGGAGGAGTTTAATCTCTGTGGAAAATGTGACAAGATCTTGCAAATTTAAAAATGTGTATTTTTTCTTCCTCTGCAATTCCATTTCTAGGAATTTACCCTGAAAATCTATTTGCTAAGCTCATTTTGTATACTAAGTCATGCATGTCACCTGGTTATTCCTTACAGCATTATTTATACAAAAAAAGTAGAAATGTCAACGTTTAGCCTTGGGAGACTGGTCAACTAAATCATGGCACATTCTTAAGTTGAAAACTGTGCGCCTGGAGAATGAGGGAGCTCTGTGAGTACTGATGGGACATTCTTCTAAGATATGTTAAGTTAAAAACAAAAAGCAAGGTGAAGAATAATCCATCATTGTTGTTGCCAGGCCTGGGGGCCAGTGATGATGGAAAACCACTGTGATTTTCTTGGAGAAACATAGGATGTCTTGGGAAGAATACAAAGGTGGTTACAACCTTTGGTTGCATCTGTGCAGAACCACTCTGAGTACCTGGGGGGCAGGTAGGAGGGAGGTGTACTTTCCATAGCACACCCTTTTTGTCTTTGAAATGTGTCTTCTATGCATGTATTTTCTATTCAGAAAGTTTGACCACAGATCATATCATTTGGGTTGAAAACTGTGAAACCCCTGTGTTTCCCTCCCATATCCATGTCTGCCACCTGTTGGCTCTGCCTGGTCTCTTTGACCTTGATGACTTGAGAAGCAGGCATTGACCACACCGGCAGTTTTAGGCTCACGCTGAAACAGTCCCCCTGGCCCCGAGCATGTTGACATTTCGCCTCTTGATTTGTGTGACTGACAATGTTTCTGTTTCCCTCTCCCAGCTTTGGCAGCATGTAAGCAGCTGTTTGCCAAGAACCCAGGCTACTGCTAAGAAAGAGCCTTAGGGAGAAGAGCGTCCAGGGGAAACCAATGCCAGATGCATCTGGAATTACACTCAGCGCTTGCAGCATGAGACATTGTATGCCATCGTCTCTTTCCTGCTGGCAAAGACTGTAGCTCTCCAGGTGGGGAGGGTCCTGGGAGCTGTGAGCACCAGGAGCCTTGCCAGGGAGGATGGGGCCAGATATGAACTCTCTACAATGAACACGTTTTTCAGCTTATGAAGGAATTTTAAATAAAACAATTATTTAATTTCCACATATTCAAGTTCAAAAGCCTTCTGTGTGCAGTGCCAGTAGTTTCCCCTCCATAGGCGTTATCAGGAGTTTTCTGGCACCAAGTTGAACTCTTCCTGGTACTTCTGGCAGTGACAGATCCACAGGACAGATTTATCTGTTGAATGCTCTTGGGCAGGAAAACCACGTAAGACCTCTGGAAGCAGCATCAGGACAGCAGAGCAGAGCTCCCACCCTCACTGTTCACTTGCACAGAAACTCTGTCTGGACTTGGATGCTTTTACTGAAGACCCATCGAGCTTCATTTATTTCCAGAGTCCCTCCATTCCGGAGAGACCTGGTGTTTGCAGCTGCCTCCTGTGGCCCTGTTTTCCTGTCATTCTCCTCCCAGGCCTTCTGTTCAGGCGGTTGAAGGGCGTTGAGTTTGGAATGGGGTTTGCTGTTCTTCGGGAATTTGCTTCCTTTCCCTGGCTGGTGCTGTTGGGAAGGACCATCTGAAGTCTGCAGTTTGTTCTTGGGGAGGCAGGTGCTGGCCTGGCCCGGATCCTCCACCATGTTCCTGTTGCTGCCTTTTGATAGCCTGATTGTCAACCTTCTGGGCATCTCCCTGACTGTCCTCTTCACCCTCCTTCTCGTTTTCATCATAGTGCCAGCCATTTTTGGAGTCTCCTTTGGTATCCGCAAACTCTACATGAAAACACTGTTAAAAATATTTGCGGTAAGTTGTGCTGTTACAAAAGGTTGCTTCACAGCGGAGAGAGGAAGTGCTTTTAGCAAAAAGAGTTGTTCTTACGGGACTGTTGTTATCTCTTTGTTAGACAGGGAGAAAGTTGGGAGAATGGGAAGTGGGTTTTTGACTAAAAAGAATAACTAAATGTGTACTTTTGAAAGGTACTTGTGTGTTGGATTCATGCTGAGCAGAGGGACCTATACCCGTGACTACACATACTGCCTGTTCATTTCAAAGAGAATGGGGCTTAGAATGAAAGAAAAGCACTGCCAATCTCTGTTTCTTCTTACATAACAGATGTCATAGCTCGAAGCTGCTGCAGGCATCTTCCCTCACTGAGAAGCCTGGGAGAGGCTCTTCTCTCCAGGCATTCATTCTAAGTAGGTCCTTGCATTTCACACTAAAAGAATGGACAGAAAAGGGCATTTGAATTGTTTTATTTTCTTAAAGATAGAAGCGAAAGATACATTTCTGAACATATGTCAAAATTTACCTGACCATTGAATTATACCAGACTGGTTACATTGTAAGGAAATGGGTGAGAGGGATGCTTTTGAAAGTTGATCTCGCCCACAGGACTTAAATACCTCAGCACAGGTTTGGTGATTTAATTGTAACGTCTGTTTTTAGTAGTCACCAAATCTTTAGGGATTCATGTATAATTTGAGAAGTGCGCTTATAGTGGTAAAAATAATACAGCATTATTTGTTCATCTTGTATCTTTCTTTTTCTTTTTTTTTTTTTTTGAGAGGGAGTCTTGCTCTGTTGCCCAGGTTGGCGTGCAGTGGCATGATCTCAGCTCACTGCAACCTCTGCCTCTGGGGTTCAAGTAATACACCTACCTCAGCCTCCTAAGTAGCTGGAATTACAAGTGCCCGCTACCACAACTGGCTAATTGTTTTGTATTTTTAGTAGAGACAGGGTTTCACCATGTTGGCCAGTCTGGTCTCAAACTCCTGACCTCAAGTGATCTGCCCACCTCAGCCTCCCAAAGTGCTGGGATTACAGGTGTGAGTCACTGTACCCAGCCCATATTGTGTCTTTTGGTTTTGAGAGTAACTTTTATCATTTTTCTTTGGTTCCTTATAATTCTGTGGTAGACAGGTATTTTATCAACCTGCATTTTATTTATATCTACATTTTATCAGTGAAGAAAAAGACTCAGATTAAGTGAGCTATACGAAATGTTACATTATAGTGGGAAATATTTTTATGTTTGTCGTTGAATCTTGGGTTTTATCTTTTTCGGTACTTACTATGCCTGTAAGCATGTGTTTTTTTCCTACATTTAAGAAAACAGAGGAGAAATTGACAACATAAACTTAATCATTTTAGAGTGAACAGTTCAGTGGTGTTTATTCACGTTGTTTTTTGTCCAGTTCACCACATTTTCATCAGTCCCACACTCATTAAGCATTCACTCCCCATTCCTCCCTCCCCGCCAGCCCCTGGCAACTGCACCTGCATCTGTCTCTGAATTTACCTATTCTGCATATTTCATGTGAATGGAATTATACCAAATATGCCCTTTTGTGTCTGGCTTCTTTCACTCAGCATAACATTTTCAAGGTTCATCAGCAGCATAGCACATGTCACTACTTCTCTTCTGTGTGTTTGTGGGTGGGGGGCTGAATTGTATTTTACGTAATTTGCTTATCCTTTCATCCATTGATGGACAAGGATGGGCTGTTTCCACCTTCTTTGGCTATTTTGAATAGTGCTGCTACGTGTACATGCATTTGTTGGAGTACCTGTCTTTAAGAACTGATCTTTGAGCATTGCTTAGGATGGACTTGGGGTTATCTGTATCTGGGTCCTTGCTACTCAGAGTGTGGTCTGGAGAGCCGCCACGAGTGTCAACGAGCAGCTGGTTAGAAATGGCCATTGCAGGCCCACCCCAGACCTATTGAGTTAGACTCTGCACAGGTGAGTCAGATGCGTACTAACGTGTGAGGAGTAGTGATCTAGTCAGTCTTTGGACTGGCTGTTTTTCTAATGTATTTATTTTAATTAATCAGGAAATGTAGTTTTCATATATTTTAGTCCAAGAAAATCTTGAGCAGCACACAGGATTCCTGTGGATGATACAACTTACTACCTGTGCCCTTTTACCACCATGAAAACATCTACCAGGAGAGAATTAGTAGAAAAGCTGATAAACTTGGGACACAGTCAGTGGTGTCTAGCTTTCGTTTGTTTGTAAGCAGGTGGTTAATTCATGGGCCTATGGAAATTGTAATTATTAAAATGCAGAATTAAGAGTTATGAGCCTAGAGTTCTCTTGTAGTAGTTAAACTTTCAGCTGGATGACTTTGGGTGGGACGAAAGGCCTAGAATTTATGTACATTCCTTACCCCATTTTGAAAATGTCCCCCAAATTAATGCTTTAAAGCTTGTAGCCAAATAAATCCTTTGTATTGTGACTATTTTTTAAAATGTACATTCTTATGACTTTTTTTTTTTTTTTTT
>NW_016107841.1:1178423-1215721 GCF_001604975.1 Cebus imitator
AAAAAAAAAAAAAAAAAAAAGAAAAAGCTTTTGAGCCCCAGAACCTGCTTTAATTGATCTGGATGGGCATTTTTTAAAAAGCTCCCCAGGGTATTCTGATGTCCCTTCTAAGTGTGGACCTGGCTCTCAGTGACTGTTCCTGACACAGAGGATGTGGGGGCATGATGCTGTGATGTGTGAGATTAGAATGCAGTGGGGCTTCTATCTGGCCCCTCTCTCAGGCTGCTTGTCCCTGGACCCCAGACACCATGTTGGGTGTAGGCAGCCCAGCTCCCAGCTTCGTGAGGCCCTGAAGGGCAGCATCAGCCACCCTACACTGAAAGGATGAGTCTTCTGAGGATTCCAGTCCTCAGCTGCCCAGAATGAATGAATGAACGAATGAATGGGTGAATGAATGGTGTATTAAGCCACTGAGTTTTAGGGTGGCTTGTAATATAGCAATAATATAACCAGACAGACATTAGACAGTGGTTTTTTTTTGTTTGTTTTGACACAGTCTCGCTCTGTCGCCAGGTGCCAGGCTGGAGTGCAGTGGCGTGATCTCGGCTCACTGCAACTTCTGCCTCCTGGGTTCAGGCAGTTCTCCTGCCTAGCATCCCGAGTAGTTGGGACTACAGGTGTGCGCCACCATGCCCAGCTAATTTTTGTATTTTTTAATAGAAACGGGGTTTCACTGTGTTGGCCAGGACGGTCTCGATCTCTTGACCTCGTGATCCACCCGCCTTGGCCTCCCAAAGTGCTGGGATTACAGGTGTGAGTCACCACGCCTAGCCAGCATTAGACAGTTTTAAACATTCATCCATGGCCCATAGCTTGAAACATCTTTTAATTTTTTTGCCTTTTCCCTTTCAGTCTTTGGCAATACACATTTATATTTTATGGCTGTATTAATGGTGTATACTTTTAATTGTGTGTCTGCATTTTCTTTTGGCATTTTATCAGCCATTTTTACATTTTACTAGATAATCTTCATAAAGATCATTAAAACTGGATACCTAATAGTACATGCAGTACATATGCCTGTGCTTTTGGCAGACCTAAGCAAGCCCTGGCTTACAGCTCCTTTCCCATGACTAGTTCTCCCTATATACAGGAACCAGGAGAAAATATTTGTGTACCTGCCAAGGGAGAAGGAATATGGAGAGGATATGGGCGGATCAATGTCTTTTCTATTCCCTTTCCTGGAAGACCTAACTCAGTGCAGGTCCTGTTCATGCTGAGTCACAGAAGATCTTTGTGTACAGAGAGCAGCATGTGACTGGGAGAGTTTTAGACTGTTTTCTTAATGTTTGTGCTTCTCATGAACCCTCTCCACAGTGGCGATGGATCACTGGGAGTCGAATTCCTAGGAGCAGACTCTCAACTGAGTTGAGAATGACCTGGAAGAGAGAAGAGAAGAAAGCCTAGATGAAAAGGACAAAGAATAAAGATGTGAGGAGTTGATCAGGTCAAGTTAGAGAAGATGAGACAGCTGTAATGTGATCCGGGTTAAACTCCAAGGTGGAACTTGGTGGTGGCGCGTCATAGAAACCAGTGGTAGTTGTGGAGAAGCTGAAGAGACTGTAGTGGTGATGATATTGTGTGCCATGGGCATTCGTTTTGGGTCAGGCAGCCCTTACCTTGAATCCCAGGGCTTTCATTACTAGCTCTGAAAAGGCATTGAACTTTGCAGTGTTTCTTCGTCTAGAGAGTGGCAGTATGAATACCTCTGTCACGTGGTTGTAGCGAAAGAGGTCATTCTACCCCGATGAGAAGTGTGATTTTAACATAACCTTGAGTAGGTTAAAGGACAAACAAGGAGACGGGAATGATTGGTGGGGGAAGATAATAGCAAGTAGTTCCAGGTTTTATCATTTTGGTCTACTTTTCCATAAGGAGACCTTGATGGAGAGAAATATTGGGAGTTGATGAATTAAATTAGTGACCGCTTGCTAAGTGGAAGGCACTCTCTCAGACTGTGCTGAAGTGCACATACGGGTAACTTCTGCCTTCTGCCTCTTGAGGTATGTGTAGGCTAATAGGAAAGACAAATATATGCATGCATAACTAATTCAGAATGGGAAACCAGTTGAAATACACAGGCAGAGGTGGATTCTGATTGCAGGAATTGAGCATGTAACATTTCTTAGATTTGACATTTGAACTGGATCGTAAAAGGGAAAAGGATAGAGCATTCTAGAAGCACAGTTGATAAAGACAAAAAGATAGTCTTGTTTAGAGATGGCACGTAGTTCAGTAGGGCAAAAACACTGGACACATGGAGGGCATGAGGTGGGCTATAGTACTGAACTTCAGGCATTGGGAAGTCATTGAAGGTTTTTTTTTGAGACAGAATCTCCCTCTGTCACCCAGGCTGGAGTGCAGTAGTGATGCAATCTCGGCTCGCTGCGGCCGCTGCCTCCTGGGTTCAAACGATTCTCCTTCCTCAGCCTCCTGAGTAGCTGGAGTTACAGGCATGTGCCACCACACCCAGCTAATTTTTGTATTTTTGGTGGAGATGGCGTTCTGCCATGTTGGCCAGGCTGGTCTTAAACTCCCGACCTCAAGTGCATCACCCGCCTTGGCTTCCCAGAGTGCTGGGATTATAGGCGTGAGCCACTGCACTCAGCCCATTGAAGGTTTTTGAACAAGAAAGTGACATGGCTGGACTACGGCAGCATGTGTTCAGGTGGATCGGAGGGAGGCAAGAGGGAAGCAATTCAGTAGGGAATAAGGGAGTACAGAGGACATGGCGTGAACCAGGAGGCAGCTGGGTGAGAGCATCCTCTTGGGAGGCTGGCAAGGGCTTGCAATACCTTGCCCTATGCATCTCTTCCATCTGGTGCTTCCGGAGCTCCAGCAAACTGAACCTGAAGAGGTGGTTGTGGGAACCCAGATTTATAACTCGTCAGTCAGAAGTATGGGTCACATGAGACTTTTTCAGGTGGCATCTAAAGTAGGGGCAGTCATGTGGGAATTAATCTTAACTTGTGGGATCTGATACCAACTCCAGGTCGATAGCCTCAGAATTGAATTGAATTATAGGACACCCAGCTGGTGCCGGCTGAAGATTTGCTTGGTTTGGGATTGGGGAGCAGTCTCCACACATCTGGTGTCAGGAGTGTGCTGTGCAAGTATAGTGTAGAGAAGCAGTGTTTTCCCAGAAGCCCTTTGATTTGGTCCCTTAGGGTGGGGGCCAAGGGAAAGTATCCCCTTTGCCCTCTGCAGAGTCACAGAAAAATCAGCTCACAAAAGCAGAGTAATAAAAGGCATACACATTTATTAATGTGCACATGAGTTTTACAGAGATCTCAAAGAAATAGCCAGATCATTGATGCTTTTGTAGCATTTGAGGTTACAGAAGCAGTGGGAGTTCGGAGCATGGCCAAAAATACAGGCTATTGTGGTAAATCAGGTGGCAACAGGTAGCAAGAGGGAGAGAAGAGGAGGCATGGCCAGCACTGGTGATCTTGTGTAAATGAAAGCTCACAATGCTTCAAGAATGTAGATGCTAAGTGTTTCTTTCAGACCTTTAAAGGTGTCTGACTCTCAGTTCTTCCTAGATTCAGACAAGGAGGGAGGTGCTTCAGAGAAAGCCCACGTGCATCTGTTGTTTACTTCACTTTGTCTCCTCTACAGATGCAAATTCCTCCCACAAAAGACAGCTTCTCCATTATTGCATTTCCAGTCCTTCTGAACAGTCATCTTGAAATATGTCAGAGGAATCTTTTGGTTTCTTTCAGGCGAAAAGAATCCAGTTCATTGATCAGCCATTTCTCAAACTCCTGGGCTTAAGAGAGCCTCCTGCCCAAAGTGCTGGGGCTACCGGCATGAGCCACTGCACCCAGCCGCCTGATCAGCCATTTCTTAACAGGCTGTTCAGCCCTCTCTCTCCTCATTTCCCCTGTCCTTGTGACTTTGGACGGTTCCCAAACACAGACTCATTTTGTCATGTTCTTGAAGTTTAAAAAACTTCAAGAAGGCCAAAGAGTTATTACTGAACTGTCACAGAACTAGGAGATGTAGAATCTCAATTAGCAGATCCCTTTCCCATGATGACAGAGCCCGCAGCCATCTTGAATTTTGCACATTGAAACAATCCTCATACTGAAATTGTCATCCGCAAGAGTCCTGATGTCATATATACTCTATCTTATTGCAGTTTCATTCAAGTATCAAAATTGTCAGTACAGAATCAAGTTTCTCTCTCTTATTTTTTATTTATTTATTTTTTTTGAGACTGGGTCTCACCCTGTCTACCAGCTGGAGTGCAGTGGTGTAATCTCCGCTCACTGCAGCCTCAACTTCCCCTGGCTCCCATTCAGCCTCTGAAGTAGCTGGGACCACAGCCGCACACTATGCCCAGCTAATTTTTTTGTATTTTTTCAATACGCGGTTTTGCCATGTTGTTCAGGCTGGTCTCAAACTCCTGTGTTCAAACAGTCCTGCCTTGGCCTCCCAAAGTGCTAGGATTTACAGGCATGAGCCCCACTGTGTCTGGCCCCAAGTTTTTCTCTTCTGATTATTCTTGCAGTGCCAAAACAGAGCCTGGCTAAAATGTAGAACCCCAAACTCTGGTTGAGTGACCTGTGTTTCTGCATGCCAGGATTGTTGTGAACTCTTTTGCCCCTTTTCACCTCTTCTCTAGTTCCAGGAAACCAGATGAGATTTACTTTCCTCCAATTTGAGGTATTATGCTAACATTTTTAAATGAAAGCTCATCTGTACATAGAGCCAAAAGACATCAATGGCTGAATATCTGAAATAGAGAAAATAGATCATGGGAGTTTTCTTTCTTCGGACTTTCTTTGCGTGACGACTCTGTAAGCCATCTTCCTTTCTAGACAGTGGGGTTTGAGGAAATTTCCAGATGAGTTCAGACCACTGATTATACTTGCGTCAAGCATTTGGCTTTACTGGACCACGTGGTGCAGTCTCGCTGACCCTCTGGGCTTTGCCAGCAGAACCTGCACCATGTGCCCAGGGCCATTTGCGTCTTCCCGTGCCACGGGATGATGGGCTCGTGCCCACTGTGCATAACCGTGGGAGCCAGAGGTCGAGGAGACACCTTTTAAAATGTCTGTTCTGTTTCTCTGACTCACTGTGGACATGACATAGCTTTCTCTCCAGTGATACCATATCCAAAAGCGGATAAGTACACCCATGTTTTCACCTCATTTGATAGTAAAAGAGACCCAGCCTCTGGCTGTCTGATACCAGTGAAACTGATTTTAGTGAAGGAAGAGGGGCTCTAGGAAAAGCGTCTTTTTCCTCGTTCTCTTCCAGAGTCTGTTATTTCAGTAATAATGAGGACACAGGGCTTTGCACCTCCCCAGTTTTGTCCCATACATGATCTCATTTCATCCTAAGTGATCCCATCACTTCTAGGAGTTTGAGGTAGTATCAATCCTGTTTCACAGATAAAGAGACCAAGATTCAGAGATTTGGAATGGGTTGCTTAAAGAACACAGCTAGCGAGTTGTAAACTTGGGAATTGAATCTGTATTGTTTTTTTTTTTTTCCTTTAGCACTGTTAAGCCACTCACAGGCCTTTCAATGTAAAGCTGTGGGATTCTCCCATTAAAATGTTATTTCTGTTACTGGACAGTCCAAACATATGTATTACTTAAGTTATTTGTCTGCTCGAAAACAAAATTGCTAGGCCGGGCACGGTGGCTCATGCCTGTAATCCTAGCACTTTGGGAGGCTGAGGTGGGTGGATCACCTGAGCTCAGGAGCTCAAGACCAGCCTGGCCATCATGGTGAAACCCCATCTTTAAAAAAAAAAAAAGAAAACAAAATTACTGCTTTCTTAATTTGGTGGCAGACGGTAGTTACAGGATGCCTGCCTTTGCTGGTTTGAGTAGTTGCTGTGGGGCGGTGCAGGAGGAATTGTGAGGTCTGTGCTATCAGCAAGTGAGTTCCTTACAACCTGGAGGCAGAGAGATGCAGGCAGTGAGGAGCTCACCCCAGCTTCTTGAGTTCTAGTGTCTTGCTGTAGGTGACTTAGCTACTGGTCCCAGTTATCAAGGAAGGGGCTGCTCTGGGAGAGGTGGTTTGAGTTTCCTTCTAGACTGTGTGCTTCGTGGCTACGGTCTCAGGTGACTGGGACTGAGGCTTTCACAGACCAGAGATGAAGGTGTTCACTGATGGAAAGCAGGTCTCATTCTCACTCTTGTATCTTGCTTCCTTCCCCTCCCAGTGGGCTACCTTGAGAATGGAGCGAGGAGCCAAGGAGAAGAACCACCAGCTTTACAAGCCCTACACCAACGGTAAGACGTTGTCCTTGTCCCGAGAGGTCCATTTGAACTGTGTGCCCCAGTGCTTCTGGTGCCACACAGGCTCTTCCCTGCGTCAGTGCAGGATGTGTGCTCCGAGTGTGTCTCACGTACTCTCCCCCAGCCTGCTGCCTGACAGGGACACATTCTTTTACAGGAATCATTGCAAAGGATCCCACTTCACTAGAAGAAGAGATCAAAGAGATTCGTCGAAGTGGCAGTAGTAAGGCTCTGGACAACACTCCAGAGTTTGAGCTCTCTGACATTTTCTACTTTTGCCGGAAAGGAATGGAGACCATTATGGATGATGAGGTGACAAAAAGATTCTCAGCAGAGGAACTGGAGTCCTGGAACCTACTGAGCAGAACCAATTATAACTTCCAGTACATCAGCCTTCGGCTCACGGTCCTGTGGGGGTTAGGAGTGCTGATTCGCTACTGCTTCCTGCTGCCGCTCAGGTGAGGCAGGGCCTGTGGGAAGCGGGACTTGCTGCTGTCCCCCATCCTGGTGCACGGCCACCTGCCTGTTCTGCTATGTGTTCCTGTTTTAGAAAGGAGGAGGGGATGATTGTCACTGGCCAGGCCACATGACTCCTTGGAGGGGTATACTACTGGTAATTCTCCTTTAGAGGCCCTTGGATTCTCTGCAAATCAGATAGAAATAGTTGGATTTCTTAAAGACAGCTTGCTTGTCTAGACGACAGCAGACACACAGACAGGAGCATCATGTGCTTTCTGGCCACTCCTCCCTGGGCATGGCTCATTGTTTCCTGAAGCTTGCCTCTCAGGTACAGAGGCAGTATTGGTCTCTCAGCTTCTCTGTACCATGTGCTGTTCTGAGTGTGTCTCGCCAGGTGCTGGTACCTTCAGGCTCCACCTCCTATTGCTTCAGAGGGAAGCTGTGCTTCCACCAGGGTTTCTAGCCAAAGGGAAGGGGAGGGCAGCAGGGAGCAGCCCTGCAGCAGAACGGCCAGCTTAGGGTTTTTCCAGCCTTCCAGCTGCCTGAGGCCTCAGGAGATGCTGGCAGCTGAGAGCCAGACCCACGGCTCACTGTCAGCGGAAATTAAAAGGATCTCTGGTTCTGATAGGCCTGCTCGCATTTCTAGGTGAACTCTGGTCCGGGTCCCAGGTGGTCAGGTCTTGGGGGTGGTTTTTGTGATGCCCACTTTGATTTTCACACCTTCAGTGCTGTACTTGGTACAAAGATTTGCTGACTGTGCTCTAACTTTTCTTCTTACAGGATAGCGCTGGCTTTCACAGGGATTAGCCTTCTGGTGGTGGGCACGACTGTGGTGGGATACTTGCCAAATGGGAGGTGAGTAGAGTGTGGGAGTCCACGCCTAAAGCGCAGTTCATTCTGGGAATGGTGCTCAGATATCAAAGGCCAGGCTACTTCTTTGGATTCAACCAAATCTGCAGAATCTCAGATGGATTAAATAACCCACTGGTGGCTAGGCACGGTGGCTCACGCCTGTTATCCCAGCACTTTGGGAGGCCAAGGCAGGCGGATCACCTGAAGTCAGACATTCAAGACCAGCCTGGCCAACATGGTGAAACCCCATCTCTACTAAAAATACAAAAATTAGCCGGGCGTGGTGGTGAGTGCCTGTAATCTCAGCTACTTGTGAGGCTGAGGCAGGAGAATCCTTGAATCTGGGAGTCAGAGGTTGCAGTGAGCTGAGATTGCACCACTGCACTCCAGCCTGGGTGACAGAGCGAGAATCTGTCTCAAAATAATAATAATGATAACGGTGGCGGCAGCAGTAAAGTCTTTACTTTTTTTATTTTGATCTGTGACTGTTCTTTTTGCCCTTCAGCCCTCACATGCTTTCCATTTTAAAGACAAAAGGGAGAAGCCACAAACATTTAGAGTCTGAGACTCAGATGTTAGCAGATTTTATAGCTTGTTTAGTTTTGAGCATTTGACTGTGTGGATAAAGTGGTGAGACGATATTGTTTTTAAAATGGTCTGAAATGTAGGGAAGTTTTGTCTGTTTATGAAGAATATTTTACTCACTTTGGGAAGTTCTGGGGCTTGGAAACCTTTCTTCTGTCTGGGCTGGTGCGGAGGTTGGCCTCTGGCCTTGGGCCTGCCCCTGGGTGTTGACGGGGAGGACGACAGAATTCAGCCTGCCTGTGGTCCCCCGATGCCAGATTCTAGGCTGTGAATTCTCCACCAACTGACTTGGGTGCATGTAAGTGAGTCTCCCTGTCCCCTCTTTCTTTCCTCATGTGTGAACATAAAGGTGCTCCTGGATCACAGGCTTTCCTGTATGTGCTTATGTCTATAAAAGCACTTTGCCATCATAAAGGACTGCTGAGCTGTTCAAGTCAGGAACTCTTTCTGTCTTATTGTGTGTAAAATAACACCTAGAATCCTTGTCCTGTTGTTGCAGGTTTAAGGAGTTCATGAGTAAACATGTTCACTTAATGTGTTACCGGATCTGTGTGCGAGCGCTGACAGCCATCATCACATACCACGACAGGTGAGCGTGCTTTGTACCCAGACGAAGGGAGTTGGCGCTGGTGGGAAACACCACCCACCTATGCGTGGCCAACAGGAGGATGCTTCTGAGCTTTGAACTGTTCACGCTAATTTTGGTTGCTTTGCATACCTTTTAAACCAGGGAAAACAGACCAAGAAACGGTGGCATCTGTGTGGCTAATCATACCTCACCGATCGATGTGATCATCTTGGCCAGTGATGGCTATTATGCCATGGTAAGAACTCGTTCTGGCGCGTTCTTGAGGCAAGACTTCCTATGTTAGACCGATCAGGGCTAGGAGGCTCCTGGACCCTTCACATAAACACTTTTAAGCATTGCCCCACCTACACTGTCACTGTGGGGGCTCTGTGGGGCTGTGAAAGGAGATGCCCTGCACAGAGTGAGTGGTGAGTGTGGCTGGAGAGGATGCTGAGGGCGTTCAGGTAGACCCGCAACGGGAAAGGGAGGGCCTGGCAAGGAGTGTTTCCAGGGCATCTGAGAATCTGCCCAGAGAGGGGCAGTTTTACACAGATAATCACTCTAGTATTTTAGTATTTTGTCTTAGAGGTTTCAGTTATGTTTTTAATTACCTATTTCTAGTATTATTGATTAAAAGAAGTTTAAGATTTGGGGAGTCTTGATAGTGGTTTCTTGGCAGTGAGCAACCTCTAGCCAGCGGGCGTTAGAGGTGAGAGGTAGGACCAGCAAGCATTAGAGCTAAGAGGTTGGACCTGCAAGCGTTAGAGGTAAGAGGTTAGACTGCTTATTTTGTGAGATCTGGGGCTTCCTAGAGTGGGGAGATTTGTGTGAGGATGGCCTCACTACTGAGTCCTGTGTCTTGCGCTTAGGTGGGTCAAGTGCACGGGGGACTCATGGGTGTGATTCAGAGAGCCATGGTGAAGGCCTGCCCACACGTCTGGTTTGAGCGCTCGGAAGTGAAGGATCGCCACCTGGTGGCTAAGAGGTAATGGACAAAACGCTGCTGTTCTGCTTGGCCAGTTAGAAAGAATGCTGACAAGGCTTCAGGGCAGTTATCCATACTGCACAGTGCAGTTTTGTGCCTTCCATCATGAACCTATACTGCCTAAAACATGAGATTTTAAACGTGGCCGGGCGCAGTGGCTCATGCCTGTAATCAATCCCAGCACTTTGGGAGGCCGAGGCAAGCAGATCACTAGAGGTCAGGAGTTTAAGACTAGCCTGACCAACATCGTGAAACCCATCTCTACTAAAAATACAAAAATTAGCCAAGTGTGGTGGCGAGTGCCTGTAATCCCAGCTACTAGGGAGACTGAGGCAGGAGAATCTCTTGAACCTGGGAGGTAGAGATTGCAGTGAGCCGAGATTACATCATTGCATTCCATCCTGGGTGACAGAGTGAGATTCTGTCTTAAAAAAAAAAAAAAAAAAAATTTATTATATGTATATATATATATATATATATATATACACACACGAAACCCTAGTTTTATTTGCCAAGTTAATAATGTTTTTTAACCTTTTTTTATTCATTGTACCCATCGTAATAAACAAAATAGGAACTTTTACTGCTGTTTGAAAGCTCAAAATGAATTCATTCATCACAAATAAAAACAAACCTAAGGCAATGGAACAAAGTACTCCTCTGTTTTCAGACTTTAAAAAGGTGAATCTGGTGTAAGTAATGCAAAGAGATTTGCAGCAGACAGAGACATCAAGACAGTTGAGACCAGGCCACACATGGAGGCTCACTCCTGTAATCCCAATGCTTTGAGAGCCCAGGAGTTCAAGACCAGCCTGGGCAACATAGGGAGACCCCATCTCTACAAAAAATTTAAAAATTAGCTGAGTGTGGTGGTTCAGTCCTGTAGTCCCAGCTGCTTAGAAGGCTGACGTGGGAGGATCGCTTGAGCCAGGGAGGGTGAGACTGCAGTGAGCCATGACTGCATCACTGCCTTCCAGTCTGGACAACACACAGAGACCCTGTCTCAAAAAATAACAAATAAGACAGTTGAGATTATATTCCTCAGGGACAGATGATCTGCCCCCTCCCCAACTCCCTATGCTGCATCTCAGGGACAGAGCATTGAACCAGCAGGGCTGGGCCCAGCCTAACAGCTGTTACACAGTCTAGTGACACAGGTTTATTGAGGGGGCCATGCCCAGGCCTTGTGGCAGGCATCTCCTTTGGGTGGTTCCCAGGTGGAGTGGTGTCGTTAGTGCTCTTGTGTTCACACAGAATTGAACGGTTGTGTGAATTAAATAGTAACCTGATTTTCTCTATCCATCTACATTTTTTTCTTGATGAGCATTAGATTATAGGTTTAAAAGGATACAGTCATGCTTGTTAACTTGCTTTTATAATCAAATCTAGTATCACAAATAAATAGGTTATTTATAAATGTATTTTGACAATGATGCGTATAAGGTTGTCTTGAGCCTTCGTTTTATTTTTCTCTTTGAAAGACTGACTGAACATGTGCAAGATAAAAGCAAGCTGCCTATCCTCATCTTCCCAGAAGGTAAGAAGGGGTTGATTGCCATGAAGCGCTTCTGTGGGGAGTGCAGGAATGTGACTCTCATGTTTCCTGGGAACCCTCAGCCCTTGCTGGATTATCTGTTTTCACTGAGTCACGCTAGGATCCCTTTAGATTGGCTGTAGGACTAAAAACTCAGGCAAGTTCAGAATTTGAACTAAGAGTGCCACAGTGTGAATTTCCCAAATGTAGGAATTTCTTCTCTAATGTTTCAGCTCCTCATGGAGCTGGCAGAGTCCTCCTGACCCCACTGTGTGTCTCTGCTTTATCCAGGCTGTGTGTGTGAATCAGGGAAAGTGGCCCTGTAGAAAGAGAATTGGAGGCACCATCTTGCTTGTCTCTGTTAAGTATTTAAGTTAGGTAGATGACAGATGTGTCTTATTTGAGGAACCATTAGAAGAATTTTGACTATTATACTTAGTCTTTAAGAAACGCCTAGTATCTGGGGTAAAGGGCCAACAGAAATAGCATTTTATTGTCTCTTGCATTTTAGGAACCTGCATCAATAATACATCGGTGATGATGTTCAAAAAGGGAAGTTTTGAAATTGGAGCCACAGTTTACCCTGTGGCTATCAAGGTACAAGACCTCCAAGAGTGCCCACGGTCATTATTGCAGCTGCCGTGAGTGGGGTGCAGTAGGAGGAGGTGGAGGGAGGAGCCATGGTCAGTGCCCTCAGCAGAGTGGCGTGGGGCTGGGCTGATGTGGGCCAAGTGCTGCTGGAGGAGGACGCTGAGCGCTCAGCACCCCCTTAGAAGGGCCTGGGAAGTGTGGCATGGGGGAGAGCCAGATTCCCGCCTGCATGCTGCTGCCGCCGCCATTCAAGAAATGGCAAGCCCTTCACTTCTTACCTTGCTTCATACACCTAGCTGGAATGTAGGCCCCTCCACCTGGTAAAGTGGCTGATTGCAGAGCACAGGAGTGTGGTTTCAAGCCGGATTTTTGCATTTTGGGGAAGCCGAGAGGATGGTGGGTCCTTACGTCCAGCCCAGTGGGAGAAGCAGCTCCACTGCTTTTAGTTGTGGTGTCATCTTCTAGACCAATGGCAGTTCCTAACAATGAGACGGACTCTGGGAGTTTATGTAATCTACCTCGACCCTTTAGGAACTGTTCCTCTAACCCTTCAGACACCCGGAGCTATAGCATGTGATTAGCCAGTCATCTGCACTTTGTTCCTCCGCTTCTCACCCGCTTCACATCCACCAGGCCTCACATCACGACACCTACAAAACACAGGCTGTTCTTTTTGCTTTGTTTTGTTTGTTGAGACGGAGTTTCACTCTTGTTGCCCAGGCTGGAGTGAGTGCAATGGCACGATCTCGGCTTACCACAACCCACAACCTCCACCTCACGGGTTCAAGCAATTCTGCTGCCCCAGCCTCCCGAGTAGCTGGGATTACAGGCATGCACCACCACACCCGGCTATTTTTTTTTGTATTTTTAATAGAGACAGGGTTTCTCCACGTTGGTCAGGCCGGTCTTGAACTCCCCACCTCAGGTGATCTGCCCGCCTTGGCCTCCCAAAGTGCTGGGATTACAGGCATGAGCCACTGGTCCCACCTAACCCAGGCCATTCTTAATGTGGTTTAAGTATTTAGGCTGCAGTCTGAGAGCCCGGTAAAACAGTGAGCAGATGTGAGTCAGGCTCACGTTTAGAATTTCTTTTGCAGGGTTCTGTGGGTTGTATGCAGAGCATTCTGTAGAGTTGGTTGTGACTTTCTTTTCACCTTGTCAGTGCCACTGGAGAGGTGTTCCTCCTGGTAAGGCAGATGCTCCCCAGCCACTCACTGTTCATCATTTAGGCAGAGGACCAGGCCAGGGATGGCAGATGAACATTGCCTGCAGGGGACTCTGATTGAGGATGCTGTGTCTGGGAACAGCAAGAAAGAGGAACATAATCTGGTAGCAGAGTCTGCCTTGGGCGTGGGAGTGGGGAGTGGCATCTGCGTCCTGGGTTCTGGTAAAACGAAGACAGGTGCTTTGCACTGTGAACATGAAGCTGTTGGCTAGAAGCCCTTACTGCTCCCTCCAGAACAGTGACTTTTGAACTGTGGCTGCATCAGCATAGCCTGGAGGGATTGTTAAAATGTAGATTGCTGGGCCCCATGCCCTGGGTTTCTGAATTTCCATTCTTTTTCTTTTGAGGCAGGGTCTCTCCCTCTGTCACCCAGGCTGCAGTGCAGTGGCACGGTCATGGCTTACCGCAACCTCCACCTCCCATTTTCAGGTGATTCTCTTGCCTCAGCCTCCCACTTGTACATCACCATGCCCAGCTAATTTTTTAATTTTTGTGGAGACGGAGTTTCACCATGTTGTTGCCCAGGCTGTTCTTGAACTCCTGGGCTCAAGTGATCCGCCTTGGCCTTGGCTTCTCAAAATGCTGGGATTACAGGCATGAGCCACCCCACCTGGCCTTCTGAGTGTCCATTCTAACATGTTCTGGGTGGCATTGGCATCATCAGTTGGCACACTGTGGTGGCCACTGTTCTGAAGCAGTAGCTCTTAGCTGCTGTCGGAACACAAATCCTAAGGAGAGTTTCCACTCCTTTCCAGAGTAAAATGCTGATGAATTTTATGCACTTCTCCATTCAGTCCACAGAGTAGAGCCCACGTATAGCTAAGAACATCTGCTCCACAGATAACTTTTCTGGTTTTTGCGAACCCTTTATTGGTAAGCAAACGTGGATAACCGTGGCGATTTCAAGGCTCTTCTGATATTCCCACCGGAATTCAGCCATGACCTGGTGTGAGGAGTACATTGCTGTGTTCAGCTTCTGCCTTGTTTTCTGTCGACATACACTGCCCAGTGTGGAATAGAGAATCAGCCTGAAACAAAGTGTTCTCACACTCTTGTGACATCAGAATTTCCGTCCATATCCAGCTTCATTAAATACAATGATACGACCAGGTGCGGTGGCTGATTCCTATAATCCCAGTACTTTGGGAGGCTGAAGTGGGTGAATCACTTGAGGCTGGGAGTTCGAGACCAGCCTGGCCAACGTGGTGAAACCGCCTCTCCACTAAAAATACAAAAATTAGCTGGGTGTGGTGGTGGGTGCCTGTAATCCCAGCGACTTGGGAGGCAGAGGCAGGATAATCACTTGAACACAGGAGGCGGAGGTTGCAGTGAGCCGAGATTGTGCCACTGCACTCTAGCTTGGGTGACAGAGTGAGACTGTCTCTCAACAAAAAATAAAATAAAATATAACAACACTTACTTTATGATCATACACGTTAGCTTAGTTTTAAAAACTTATTATTTTCCTTTCTTTCTGTTGGTATTATATAATATGAACTCATTACGCCTTCTGTAGTTAAATCTTAACTTCTTTTTTCTTTTTTTAAAAATTTTTAGTAGAGACGAGGTTTCGCCATCTTGGCCAGGCTGGCCTTGAACTCCTGACCTCGTGATCCACACGCCTCGGCCTCCCAAAGTGTTGGGATTACAGGTGTGAGCCACCACACCTGGCCTAAACTTCTTATATATATATTACTTATAATTTCTATAGTTAAGCCTAAAATTATCTTCATTTTTGCAGTTAGGGCCACAGTCTTGGCAAAATTATCCAATTTTTATACTGTGCATCATAAAACTTAGGTTGGAAAGGCCTAAAAGATCATAGAGTTCAACTCCACCGCAGCCCGTGCCCACATGCAGGACCGTGCCCCGGGCTCCTCCTCAGGCTTTCCCAGGGAAAGGGCATTTTTGATGTTGTTGGCAGTGCGGCCGTGTGGGATAACACTTGAAATTCTGGTTCCTTTATTTTTCCACTCTGGTCCTGGGTGTTTGCTTTATGATTGCACAAGGTCAGCCTCTTGCCTTGCCTACAGGAGCCCTTCAGACATTCGCCGGCAGCACCAGGTGCTTTGTCCAGGCATTCTCCTCAAGCACCCAGGTCCTCCTGTTGCTCCTTGTACAGCTTCTTCTGGAGCTTCCCCATGCTGCTCACCTGCCCTTCCAGTGAGAATGTGGGTCATAGCTGCAGCCACGTTTTCTGCAAAACACCATTGAATTGCTGCTTTTGCCTCTATTAGAGCCACTGGCAGTGAAAGGGTCTGATACCTGCTTCTTGGTAGAATTGGGCTTGTGTGGTTGAGACCTCCTGGGGCTGTCAGTGTGAGCACATGTCAGCGTGAGCACATTTCAGCATGAGCACATGTCGGGATGTGTCAGTGTGTGAGTGTAAGCACGTGTCGGCGTCAGCCCAGAGCCGCCTCCTGAACAGATGATTGACTTGGTTGGAAATGTAAATGCAGAAGCATATCATAAGCTTTCTAATAGTTTCCTCCCTGGTCTGAGCACCAGAAATCATATTTAAAAGTTGGTGTTTGTGTAAGAAAATACCTTTATTTGGGGGAGGTACACTAGATGAATGACAGGGTGCTGGGAGGGAGAAATGGAGCAAGCGGGAGACGGTGGTGGTGGTTGAATCAGTGAATGGGTGTATGGGAGTGCATGATCCTGTTCTCTCTGGTTCTGGAGATGTTTGAAAACTTTACATACCTATGATTAAGACCTGAAATGAATCAAAGAGGGAGGATATTGCTTGAGGCAGGCTGTCAGGGGAGCCTTCCTTCCTGATCTGCAGCAGAGAGAGGCCAGGCCACTCAGAGATCAGTGCTGCTCGCGGTCAGACTGCCCACATGGAGAGGGGCTTCAGCAGTACTCAACGCAGCGTCTGGGAGCAGCGCCCCAGTGCCAGCACTGCCCAGTGGAGTCACACAGCAGTCACTGTGACATGCACACATTGTGAGAACTACTCACGTCTTACCTCCAGGTTTCCATTGTTTTTAGTATGACCCTCAATTTGGCGATGCCTTCTGGAACAGCAGCAAATACGGGATGGTGACGTACCTGCTGCGAATGATGACCAGCTGGGCCATTGTCTGCAGCGTGTGGTACCTGCCTCCCATGACCAGAGAGGTGAGTGTCCACCCCAGGCAGGTCTGCGGTTGCTCTGTGTAATCTCGAGCCGGGGCTGAGCGGTCTTATTCATTCTTTCTTACAGGCAGATGAAGATGCCGTCCAGTTTGCGAATAGGGTGAAATCCGCCATTGCCAGGCAGGGAGGACTTGTGGACCTGCTGTGGTAAGTTTAGAGCCAGGCCTTATCAGCTGAGTTTCTGCAGCAGATACTGTGTCATAGCATTCTCCTTGGTGTGGAGTATTAAGCTTGTCAGCTCTAGAGAGAGCGGATTGACTCCTCTCCCTGAGTTCCAACCCAGAAGTGCCCTGTACCTCCTTCACCTTGGGGAATCTGGATCAGGGATGTCTGGACTGAAGCAGTTGATTCTGTGTACCTTTCTGGGGTTGGAACCAGTCTTCCAGGACACCTGGACAGTGCCCATTTCTGGGCGAGCATGACCTGGTACTGATCTGAAAACCTCAAGAAGGAAGGAGGACTTTCCCTGATCCCAGTGTATCTGGTAAAATTGAACCATCCTTAGAAAGGCAAAGGCTGTGTTTGTTGTATTCAGCTTGTTACCTAACAAAGCAGGATTGACATACTTTTTCTGTAGTCAGTAAATACTTTAGGGTTTGGAGGCCATATGGTGTCTCTTGCAGCAACTGATCTCTGCCATTGTAGTGTGAAAACAGAGACAGTTCATAAACCAATGAGCATGGCTATGTTCCAATAAAACTTTATTTACAACAGGTATCAGTTGGTTGTGGCCCTTGAGCTGCATGCTATAGTTTTATCCCAAATAGCAGGAGACCGATGGGTGAATGCTGGTTCAGAGAAACTTTTCCACTCTGGAGCATTTAGGTTTAAAAGCCAAGGGTCAGCATTTGACATAGATGGGCATTATCTATGAGAAAAGAAAGGGTAGAAATTCATATTTTAAACCCAACTGTAGAGTCTCAGGTAATAGATTGACTCTCAGATGATTGCCTTTTAAAACATGCTAGCATGGATTGTGCACTTGCTGTGTGCCAGTCACCGAGCTGCTGGGCTCTGTGTGATCGTCTCTTTCACCCTCACAGTAGCCGCAGTCCTGTAAAAATTGTTGTTCCCATTTTACAGATGAGAAACTGAGACTCAGGTTAAAAATCACTTTTCTCCAAAGTCATAACATAAGCACTGGAGCTAGGTTTGGAACCCACATCCAACAGACTTTTAGAGCTTGAAGGTTTAACTTCTGCCCCATGTTCCCATCTCTGAAATTTAACAAGGACAGGTGGCTGCTTTTAAAAACCATGCGTGGCCGGGCGCGGTGGCTCATGCCTGTAATCCCAGCACTTTGGGAGGCCAAGGTGGGTTGATCACGAGGTCAAGAGAACGAGACCATTCTGGTCAACATGGTGAAACCCCATCTCTACTAAAAATACAAAAATTAGTTGGCTGCGGTGGCATGCGCCTGTAGTCCCAGCTACTCGGGAGGCTGAGGCAGGAGAATCGCCTGAACCCGGTGGGTGGAGGTTGCGGTGAGCCAAGATTGTGCCATTGCACTCCAGCCTGGGCAACAAGAGCGAAACTCCATCTCAAAAATAAAAAATAAATAAAAACCATGCCTTTGCTATGGATTTAAAAGGGTGTAGCGGGGAGACTGAAAGCGGGCTTGGGTTTTTATAAGTTGTTGAAGGTGGTGATAATTCTAGAGTGTAGGCGGAGTGGGGCAGCAGGCACGAGGGAATGGGACTGGAGCGAAACAACCTCAAGTCTGGTGGGTTGGTTAGGGGCTGCTGCAGGGAGGCACTTGGGGCTGTGAGACTGGGACTCTGAGAGGCAGCCCCAGAGGTGAACTTCCATTCCTGACAGCACTCTTCAGCATGGAAGAAATCAGAATACGTATTACCACTTGTGTTAGCTCTTTGCATGAATTCGGATCCCTGGGTCTGAATTAAACAGATGAGATTTTAGACATCTATTTTACAGATAGGTTATGAGTCGATATTTCTCAAAGCATGTCTACCTTCCGTAATGCCAGAATTCCTCCTTTTCCTTTGTGAGGTAAAGATGAATGTTAGAGTAGAAAGAATTGTAAACTCCTTGGTAGGTTTAAGCAGTTACAAAGCACCTTGAATATGAGTAGTAAATTCTCACCCCAGGGCAAGAATGGAGCTTTTGAGATCGAAAGGGTGGGTTTTTGGGAGCCCAGTGACCCAAATTCCCTGAGGTTGTCCTGATGACAGTGTCACAGGCACCCTGTTTCTGGCAGGTTTTTCTTGGTATTTGGGCAGCACGGTGCATCTCCCATGGTGTGAGGGTGGCTGGGAGCCCTCCTGGCTGTTACTACATCCAGCCTTTGTCTCACCAGGGATGGGGGCCTGAAGAGGGAGAAGGTGAAGGACACATTCAAGGAGGAACAGCAGAAGCTGTACAGCAAGATGATCGTGGGGAACCACGAGGACAGGAGCCGCTCCTGAGCCCACATCGAGCTGGCTGGGGCCACCGCGTGCCAGGTGCCGACGGGCTAGGAGCTGGAGCGCCGCTGCCGCCCCCACTGCTGCGTCCTTTCCAGACTCCGGGGCTCCCCGGGCTGCTCTGGGTCCCAGGACTCTGGCTTTCGCCCAGCCACAGGGGGATCCCCGTGCACCCGGCACAGCCTGCCCTTGGCAGTCTGAATGGATGCTGCTGGGTGTCGTGACCCAGGACGAGATGCCTTGTTTCTTTTACAATAAGTTGTTGGAGGAATGCCATTAAAGTCAGCTCCCTACCTGTGCACACTGTGCGGGCCGAGTGGCTGGGGAGGTGTGGCCACGTTCTTGTGCTAGGGACGGCGGGACAGGCGTCTGTTATGTATGCCCATGTGCCAGGGACATGCTGGGGGTGGCCACCCACTCTTAAGGAGAGGCACAGCTGAGGCACTGTGGCTGGCTTCGGCCTCAGCATCGCCCCAGTCTTGGAGCTCTACAGATGTGATAGGAAGGAAACTGTCGCCTGCAGGGGCTTTCAGCAAAATGAAGGGTTAGATTCTTATGCTGCTGCTGATGGGGCCACCAAAGGGAGGGGAAGAGGCCAAGTGGGCTGCTGACTGCTGCTGACTGGCCCAAGGTGAGAACCAAGAGTCACGTGTTCATACTGCAGGCTGACCCTGAACTCCCCATGTGATACTCGCTCTGTTGAATGTGTGCCTCGGTTTCCCCATCTGTAACATGAGTCGGGGAAGGGTGGTGATCCTACCTCACAGGGCTGTTGTGGGGATTAAAGTGCTGCGGTGAGTGAAGGACATGTCACGTTCAGTGTTTCAAATACAGGCCCACAAAACGGGGTGGGGCAGTCTGAGCTCAGAGCTGCTGCACCGGGCTGTGGATTTGTTTTTGTGAGTAAATAAAACTGGCTGGTGAATGAACTGGGGGACTCTCCCTTTACTTTCTCCCCTGGCTGTGGTCCTGAGTCGCAGACTTCTGGCGGAAGTTCCCATTCTCTTCTGGGCGCACAGCCCTGGGGCTGCAGAGAAGCCACCTGAGTGCTGGAGCAAAGAACCCTGCAGCTCAGAAGGTGAACAGCGCGTCCCACATGCTTGCAGATCTTTGGTTCATTTCGAATTTCCAGCACAATTCGAATTTCCACAATCTCTTGGATCTCTCCAGAGATTGGGGGCATGTGAGAAATGCTGATATGGGGCCTGGGGAAAGCAACATGTAAGCTTCAGGGCGGGGGAGGAGCAGGGGCTCCGGGAGGGCTGCAGAGGGGGTTGATGGGGGCGTGTGCTGCATGGGGGCTTCTGCACAGCCAGAGCTGACCCGGCAGGGAGTCTGCCAGCTATATGGTCACGGTGGAGGCAGAGCCAAAGCCAAGCAGCCCCTGTGGATTCTGGGGTTTCACCAGTTTCATGCTCCTGAGCCCACCATTCATGCCCCACCAGCCCTCACTTGGGACCCACGCTCCCTCGTGGCACAGTCATGATGCCTCTCAGGGTTTTGAGCCAGTGGTGCTGAGTGTCACGTCCCCAAGGTCACCCTCTGGGCTACAGTTCAGGGAGCGGGTGGGAGTGAAGCTGTGCTCCTGGGGCTGCAGACGGATCTGCTTTGTCATGTGAGGATCTGCTGGGTTGGCCCTGCTGTCTCCCTTTCTCTGCGCCTTCCTGTGACCTCCCCAGAGAGCCTCCCGTTTCCTCACCTGCCCTGTTGCCAGCCTGAGGGAAGTGTTTTTGCTCTCAAATGAAGACTGAAAAAAAAAAAAAATACAGTGTTATGACTAATAACAGTCTCTTAGGAACTGTTTTACAAAATTCTTAAGAATAAAAAGTGATTTTCAGCTTTTATAGGTGATGTTTACAGTGTTTGTAAACTAACTGGAGGGATCTGTAATTGGTCTTAAAGATCAGGTTCTCTTTTTAAAAGTTCGTCTGAAACTCTGTGATTTGTTACTTTCGTGATTTATTTATTTATATATACACACAGGTTTTGCTTTTGTTCATCTCACATTCAGCACAGTTGTCTGTGGCCCGTGCCGGCAGGTGTGGCTGCACCTGGTGTGGAGTCACGTGGCATCAGTACTGTGGAGGGAGGTGCTGTTCCGGCCAGGCAATGAGGAGAGGACTGACTCACACCTGCAGAAACGGAACCTCCCCTTTCTAGGTATATGTATGCCTTCTACCATCATCCAGCCAGCTGCTCCATCCTTTTAAATTGGGGGTCCTGCAGGCCCCAAGTGACCCATAGCCAGAGTATCTGGTTTGTGATAACAGTTGGTCTTGTGTGGCAAAACCTCATGGCACTTAGAAACATGCAAAGTACAAAATAATGCGCCCCCTCTTGTGGCCCCAGCGGGGGTGGGGCCAAGCTGGGAATGACACCCAGTGATGTAATGAGTGGAACAAGCGCTGGCCAGCTGCTAGCCCACCTCCACGCCTGCTGCACCTTCACTTCTCTGCATCTGTTTCATGAGTCATAACTAGGGACTTGGCTAGGTGACCTCGAAGACCCTGCCCACTTCTGCATTTTCTATTTTTAAGCCCAGCTGTGGGCTGGGGCCAGGCTGCTCTCAGGCTGGGTGGTGTCATTGTTGTAGATCTCGGACAGGCTTTTTCACTCAGACGTGAGACTTTTGTCCCACCAGTTAGAAAGGGAACTTTTTTTTTTTTTTTTAAACACGGAGTTTCACTCCTGTTGCCCAGGCTGGAATGCAGTGGCACAGTCTTGGCTCATTGCAATTTCTGCCTCCCAGGTTCAAGCACTTCTCCTGCCTCGCCTCCCGAGTAGCTGGGATTACAGGCATGCACCACCACACTTGGCTAATTTTTAGTAGAGACGGGGTTTTGCCATGTTGGCCAGGCTGGTCTCGAACTCCTGACCTCAGGTGATCCACCAGCCTCGGCCTCCCAAAGTTCTGGAATTACAGGTGTAAGCCACCGCACCCAGCCAAAAGGGAACATTCTAATAAAGCTAGTGGGATTCCCTTGGCAGTAGAACCAGCTTTGGGACTTGATGCTTCACTCGGTCAGAACCAAGTCCCTGGTGCTGCCTTTCAGATAGAAGAGACTTAATGCATGAGGGGTGTGGAGGAGTGCACCGGATTGCCAAATGCCCATCCCAGACCAGTGACAGGCATTCTTGGGTGACATCATGTGACCTTAATGGCAGAGCAAACGGTGGGCACTAACCCTGTTGTCCTGTAGAAATCGGGGTCTATGAATCCTGCCATTTGCTTCCTGGAATTGGCCAGGAACTTGACTGGGCTAGTGCTTGCTGCTGTCCCTGGGTGTGTCAGAGATCCTCCCATGTCATAGGTCCCACCCGCCCACCATGCATCCCGGGTGGCCAGACTCGGCTTCTCCAGGCGTGCTTGTGCTGGGTGGCTCAGGCCATAGGCTGGAAGGGCAGCTGCAAGTGCACTGCCTTGCGGACAGTTTAGGACAGGTTAGGAGATGGCCGTGCAGCCATCCGTCTTCTGCAGCACGCACACCCCGCTCTCCCCCCAAGTCAATATGTCTCTCTCCGATGGGAAAGTTAATAAATTTTGCTCTAGATTAAAAGTATTGATCATTTCATTTGTAAACGATAAATAAAAAGGGGGAACTTTTCATTGCGCCAGGGGTGGCGCCTGGCGTGTGTTGTGGGGGTGATTGCGCTGGCGGCCGGGGGGTGGGCTTCTCATATGCATTCCGGCCGGCCGGCTGCATTGATTTCCTATTAGTCTCCCAGCACCACCCAGTAACACATCATTTCACTACCTGCTATTAATGGTCTTTTGATAAATAATCACTTGTAAGTCAATAAATTTTTATTAAACAGTGTGGCTCTTTGATTTATTAAAATCCGACCGTGTTTGTCTGGGAGAAAAGGGATGCCGAATTGAAGTGGAGGTTTTCATACATCTTCCTGACGCGGAGCAGTCACTGCACACTCCAGAGAAAAACAATTGCATTTTAACAGAAACAAAACGGCCGAGTTTGGAACTTGGGCCCAGGGAAACTTTATCTCCGTCAGCCTGAGGCTTACTCTGCAGGGATCAGCCGCAGGCCGGAGGGTGCCAAGTTGAGAACTTTGTGTTGGCCTCCAAGAGTGCCCGGGTGCCAGGGCTGGATGCACCTGCTGGGCTGCGTTCTGGGATGGCACCGACCAGCCTTCTCCCAGCTGCGGATGCCCCCTGGAGCAGGCACCCTTTTCCAGCAGACATCTGACATCAACAAGAGAAGCATGGATGGCAGGACCCTTTAGCGTCCTTCCTGGCCAAATCGACACCAGAGAAGCCTATGACAGGAAGATGTGCCAGGAGACAGTCTTTTGTGGAGATCGGGCTTTGTGGATTATTTTTTAAAGTGTGGGCCAGTAGCTGAAGCCTGGCAATGCCTTTTTGTGAGATTTTCATTGGCATAGAATTTGTTGTAAAGAGTTTGGCACTTTTCATTGAGACGAATATGGCCCCAAACAGATGGTCTTACATAGAGCAACACAACCACTGATGACACAACCAAAATTCTCATCCAGAGGGAGGTTGTAGGAAAGGGGAAACACTCTCGTGTTTCTGGTAAATGTTTTTATTAAAGCAAATAGTTGGAACACCCTCTCCTTGACCCTGCCTCGTCCAGGCTGCTGCTGCGGACTTCCTTCCCATTCATGCTTTGTGTGGCAGGCGGGAGCACACAAGGGCTTTTGACAGCGGATTCCTGGTAAGAAGTGCAGCTGTGGGCCCTCTCTGGGGTGGTTAGGATTTCTTTTTCTCTCCTGGTCTCGGGACCTTGAAGGTGGTTAGGAAGCTGGATGGGAGAAGACAGGTATGAGTGTCCCACAGGGCAGGCGAATTCTAATAGAGTTTTCAGGAGCGGGGTCCACGCTGTGCCCACATGCAGGAGGCTAGTCAAGGACCTAGTTTCTCCTTGTGTCAGGAGAATGCCGGGCTGGGCAGCAAAGCCAGAGGACACCATGGATGTGAATCCCCAGCACATGGGGAGCCCGTAGGAGCACCTTGCATTTTACATGTGCAAGCTTCAAGTCCACTTTCAGGGTTAAGGACGCTTTCAGGACACTTCTGAAATGTTTCACTGGGGGCTTCCCTCTTGCCTGCACTGGCTCCCCAACACCTCACTTCCCATGCCCATACCCACCCCACTTTGCTGCGGAGGATGAAGAACGATCTCAGGCTTTCTTGCAGTCCGAGAGGTTACCGCCTATGCAGGAGTCAAATACATTAAACTGGGAAGGGAATGGCTTTTGCTTGGCAGCTGCCATTACAGCTGCTGGTGGGGGCCAGGGGAGTGAGGTTGGCTAAAGGCAGGACAAGGGGCATTTGGGCCGTCACCCAGCAGGTACCTGTACCACCTGTTGATGTCATCAGCAGGATGTCACAGCAAGAGGGATGTCAGGAGGCTCTGTCTCCCTTGAGAGTAAGAGGAGACTTGGTAATTCCAAGAGTAGCTGTGACTGCACTCCCTTCCCTTGAACCCACAGGTCCCAAAATGCATTTTTTGGCAGTGGTTTTTTTCTTTTTTTTTTGAGACGGAGTTTTGCTCTGTTGCCCAGGCTGGAGTGCAATGGCGCAATCTCGGCTCACTGCAACCTCTTCCTCCAGGTTCAAGCAATTCCTCTGCCTCAGCCTCATGAATACCTGGGATTAAAGGTGCCCCCCACCATACCTGGCTAATTTTGTATTTTTTAGTAGAAATGAGGTTTCACCATGTTGGCCAGGCTGGTCTCGAGCTCCTGACCTCAGGTGATCCATCTGCCTCAGTCTCCTAAAGTGCTGGGATTACAGGCGTGAGCCACCACGCCCAGTCCAGTTCTTGTTTTAAGAGACAAGGTCTCGCTCTGTTGCCCAGGCTGGAGTGCAGTGGGGTGATCATGATCATGGCTCACTACAGCCTGGAACTCTTGGGTTCAAGCAATCCTCCTGCCTCTGCCTCCCAAGTAGCTGAGACATGGGTGCACCACCATGCCAAGCTAATGTTTTAAATTTTTTGTAGCGGCAGGGTCTCACTATGTTGCCCAGGTTGATGATGAACTCCCAGCCTCAAGCAATCCTCCTGTCTTGGCCTCTCAAAGCGCTGGGATTACAGGTGTGACATACCTTGCCTGGGCAACCAAAATGTACTTTCAGTGCTTTGAACCCCTCCATATGCCAGACTTAGCTGTGGATGTCTGGATGCGAGATCAGGAGAAGGTTAACTGGCGCCTTCCCTTCTGATCCATCCAGAGTTTAAGGCAGACGACATTGGCAGGCTCCCTCTGCTCCCTCTTGCCCTGTGTTTCAAATACGGACAAACACCCGCTCCTCCCTTACTGAGGAGTGAGGGCTGGGTAGGGGCACGGAGGCCTTGCTCAGCCTCTGCAGGAGAGGCTGGAAAGAGAGGCCGGGAGGGCCCAGCCCTGGGCCAGGGTCCCAGTTCCTGCTGCTCGGCGTGGGGTTGGGGAAGGGCTGCGCGTACGCAGATTGATCTGCCAGCTGTGATTTGTCATTTCTCCCAGGCAGGCGCTGTTTTCTCTTGGTTCAGGAGGCCCCTTCGACACCTGCTTTATTTTTCTTCCTGCGCTGACGTGACGGGAGACAGGTGTTAAACTACTTAATCACTTTAAAATTGTTTTAATTTTCTGTTTTTTATTGATCTCTCCAGCACCAATTAATCAGCTCACTGGACCAGGCAGTTAGTACATTAAAAATTGTCAGGGAGGCCGTGCATCTTGCAAAATGTCTAAAAAATATTCGGCTAGCAAATTTCGCTTTTCTTTGGCATGCAACAGTCCACGGCCCATGAAACTCCCACTCAGAAAGGGCTGCTGCCTCCGGGACTCATGTTCGGGGAGGATTCAGGCCACTGCAGGCGCTCCGGCCAGGGGCTTCTGGTAGGGAAATGGGATGCAGGTGCCGGGCTCTGCATCTGCTTTCATTTGATTTGCCATCACTGATTTGCCATATTTTCTTCCACTTTTGTTCTGTTTCTTGCACATCCTGGGTCTTCTTTCCCCAAAGACTGGGAGTTTTTGTGGAAGGGGACTTGGTGGTCTGTAATGGACTTATGGGGCCAGGACAGAGGGTCTAAAGCAAGTGTCCCTTTCCACAAAACCTCCCAATGTCTGGTCCCCGAGCCCACAGCATTTCCTGTCCCTGGGACATCAGCACTTTTGACTTGTCCTGAAAATGCCAAAACCACCTCCCTGGGGCAGAGGCCCAGTATGCCAGGTACACTCCATCTGCTGGCGGACAGCAGGGTGTCATGCTGCCTCTTCCTGGCACCCAGTTACGGTCCTGAAGCCCTTCCGCAGAATGTCCTGGGCAGCACCCTCCACACCCACAGTCACTGCCACCAGCTCCTGTGCTGCAAACCTTCACTGCCTGTCTTCTGTCACCCCTCTGGAAAATGATTTATTAACTGCTTGGCTGTGCTTTCTCATTCAATAAAACACAGAACAACCAAATACTTCGGCCTCACTTCTCGGGGTGAGAACTGTGTTTCTTCACTTTCCCCATGTTTGCCAGATTTTCTATCACTTTCCAAGAGCAAGCCCATTATTTCTTCCAGGATGCCTTAACCATCTTGCAGACTGTCCGCAGGGTCTGGGGCGCTCGATCCATCCCAGAGGCAGCACCCTCCCACGGCAGCCCTCACCCCCTGCCCCTGTCTCCAGGCCCAGTGGCCCACATGCAGGGGACAACGTTTCCTCCTTCCCCATGCTTCCCGGCTCACAGGGCTGCCCAGAGTGCTCAGGCCCAGGCCTTTGAGACTCAGGGATCCTAGTGACCCCCAAGAAGGGCTGCGCCCCCTGCCCCACATTCTGGAGAGCTGGAGGGCGTGGGCCTCAGGGGCCAGCACGGCCAGCCCTGGTTCTGGCCATGGACTTATCTCCCCTACCCCACCCGCTTGGTATTAATTGGTATATGATTGGGCCGGGACATATAATCTAGTATTGATTTTCTCTCTGGACGCCACAGCTTTATTTGCTCACATCTGACTTGTGTTTAACTGGTGCTTTGCTCTGGAAACAGAGATCTTATCGGCCCATTGGGTTTCTTTTCCTGGGGCACACAGGCACGCAAGTCCCCACCCTGCCTCTCCCGGACCCTCCCACAGCCAGGCCTGCTGGGGCTTAAGGGGGCGGGGAATGACCCAGGGGGCCTCCTTTACACTTGACCTCCTGAGCTGGGGCCATCCTTCCTGGAGTGAATGTTCGTGTGTCTGTGATGATCACTGGGGACACTGGCTTTGGGTCAGGCCTGGGTTCATACCCACTTCCTCCCTGTGTATGCCTCATGGCTAACCTATTGAGTTTTCCGGTTTGGTAATATTCTTTCTTATCTGAGAGAAAGATAGAATGGCTACCTGCTCTGTAAGGCTCCTAGAGATGACCCGTTGGGCCCCACACAGCACCTGGAACTTAGTAGGTGTGATGAGCAGCAGCTCCTGGGTCACTTGGCTGGTTCCCTTAGCCCATACAGCTCTGTCATTGGCGTGTGAACCAGGGCAACTCCATCATGAATGGGGCCTGGGTAAAATGAGGCTGAGACCTGCTAGGCTGCGTTCCCAGACGGTTAAGGCATTCTAAGTTGCAGGATGAGATAGGAGGTCAGCACAAGATACAGGTCGTAAAGACCTTGAGTATAAAACAGGTTGCAGTAAAGAAGCCGGGCAAAACGCACCGACACCAAGATGGCCAGGAGAGTGACTCTGGTGGTCCTCACTGCTACCGTCCCACCAGCGCCACGACAGTTTACAGATGTCATGGCAACATCAGGAAGTTACCCTACATGGTCTAGAAAGGGGAGGCATGAATAATCCACCCCTTGTTTAGCATGTCATCAAGAAATAACCATAAAAGTGGGCAACCAGCAGCCCTCAGGGCTGCTCTGTCTATGGAGTGGCCATTCTGTTATTCCTCTACTGTCTGAGTCTTGCTCTGTTGCCTAGACTGGAGTGCAGTGGCGCCATCTTGGCTCACTGTAATATCTGCCTCCCAGGCTGAAGTGATTCTCCTGCCTCAGCCTCCTGAGTACTGGGACTACAGGCGCCTGCCATGATGCCCGGCTAATTTTTGTATTTTTAGTAGAGACAGGGTTTTACCATGTTGGCCAGCCTGGTCCTGAACTCCTGACCTCAGGTGATTCACCTGCCTCAGCCTCCCAAAGTGCTGAGATTACAGGTGTGAGCCACTGGGCCCGGCCTTATTCCTCTACTTTCTTAATAAACTTGCTTTCACTTTATTCTGTGGACTCGCCCTGAATTCTTTCTTGCGAGAGATCCAAGAACTCTCACCTGGGGTCTGGATCGGAACCCCTTTTCTGTAACAGTTCCACGTGACTGCAGGCATGGAGGGAGAGAGCCACAGGCGTGTGTGTTGGGAAGACGGTATCTCCTGCTGACACCTCTGTTTGTGGGACTGGGCTGAGGAGGATCATGTCTTCCTAGGAACCCACAATCCAATGACAGCCTCTGACTCCAAGCCCCGTAGTCACCGCCTCCCACCACCTTATTGAAGGTTGAGGGCTTCTGTCTTCTGCACCCAGGAGCTCACCCTCAGGAGGGCCTTTCCTGCCCCTGTTCCCTCAGCTCCGCCACACCCCAGCCCAGCCCCTGCATTTTGGGGTTTTGTTTTTCCCTCACCTGGCTGTGGTCTGGCATTGGGGCTGTTCCGCCCTGTCTGAGCTTTTTGTAGTAAAGGAAGGGAGAAAGGCCAGGGGTAAACACTGATTTCCTATTGACACAACATTAATTCTCTTGCTTGGACAGGTGAATGTGCTTTCACTCACTTTACCAAGATTAATGATACTTGTTTGCTTGCTAAGAGAGGCCTAATGAGGCGCTTTGGAACACATGCCTTCTGGGCTGGCAGAGGGAAGGAGGCTGCAGGCTGCTGGGCGTGGGAGAAGCAGCCTCCCCGCGCTGCTTCCAATGCCATGGCTCCTCCTCGGGCGCTGGTGGCTTCCCTAGCAGCAACAGGATCAAGGAGTTATTGGATAAAAACGTGGGCTGTTTATGTCCTGCCCCTGAAGTTATTTCTGACAAGAACTTCTCAACAGACCTGCGAATGGAGTCCCTAGGCAGCCTGCCCCTGCCCCTGCCAGTCACCGGAAACTCTCCTCCCACCTGTGCAAACCAGGTCCTCCCTCCATTTGCACCCAAGGCCAAGGTCAAATGTAGGATCGGTCTTTGCTTTATGGCCCTGAAGAGTAAAATATAGTATTGGAGAGGACAAACTGGAGCTTCTGAGGTGGGGCAGCTGGCAGAGGAGCCTCGGAGCCACAAAGCATGCTCCTGACCTTCAGGGAGGGGACTCCTGGGCCTGTGAGTGATGTGCCAACAAGATCGGATCAGAGCTGTTACTGCCTTGTGACTTTGTAGGTTCAGCGCAGCTTGAATAGGGCAAGAAGCCCCACAGCCTCTCTCCTCAGCAGAACAGCTGGTGGCAGATCATGAAGGTGGGTGCAGGGGTGGAGTCGCTCCAGGTCCAGGCTGTTCCAGATCTGGGGATTGCCAGGGTCACTCGAGGCCCCCCTCACCTGGTGGGAGGCAAACCAGGCCATGTCACCAACAGCCGGAGCCGTTGGCCTCCACTGAACAGAAGCTCTAGCTCCCGGGCAGAGCTGTGCTGGAATTGTAAGGTCAGCGTTGCTTTCTTTCCAGCACTGAGCAGCAGCAATTTAGCAAATTCCACTAAAGCAGGGTCTCTTGAGAAAATGAATAAACACAATCTTAAACCCCAAGAGCCAATGGAGGTTTTCTTCCATGAGACCTTCTGCAGGCATTGCGCGGCGGGACACCGGGGCCTGTCATCACTCCATCTTTCACCCTTGCCACCTTCTGAGTCATTCATATCTTTGTCACCTGGGGAAGAAGGAAAAACTAAAGAAATCAATTTAGGTCATATATGGACAACTCCGTAGGGCACAGGGAGAACCAAAACATACATGTGGATTTAAACCAAGTTGGGCTTTAAAAATCACTCCTTTCCAGGAAGGAGAGCATTAGGACAAATGCCTAATGCATGCAGGGCTTGAATCCTAGATGACGAGCTGATAGGTGCAGCAAACCACCATGGCAGGTGTGTAACTATGTAACAAACCTGCATGTTCAGCACATGTAGCCCAGAACTTAAAGTAAAATTTTTTAAAAAAAAATCACTCTTGCCGGGCGCGGTGGCTCAAGCCTGTAATTCCAGCACTTTGGGAGGCCGAGGCAGGTGGATCACAAGGTCAAGAGATCGAGACCATCCTGGTCAACATGGTGAAACCCTGTCTCTACTAAAAATACAAAAACATTAGCTGGGCATGGTGGCGCGTGCCTGTAATCCCAGCTACTCAGGAGGCTGAGGCAGGAGAATTGCCTGAACCCAGGAGGTGGAGGTCGCGGTGAGCCGAGATCGCGCCATTGCACTCCAGCCTGAGTAACAAGAGTGAAACTCCATCTCAAAAAAAAAAAAATCGCTCTTTCCCAAACGCCTCCATAGCCAGTCCCTGGGGCACTTGTTAACCAGGCAGGTTCCTTGGCTGCCCCTCCCTCCCCTCCCCTCCCACCTCTCACTGAGTCTGAATATCCCTGCTGGCTCTGGGGTCTCTGTGTCTGACTAGTCTGGTCATCAGGCGGTTTGGGAAGCTGCCTACATGAACATTGTTGGCTGTGGGGTGTCTGCTTCCTCCAGGAATACTGGCAGCCAGCTACGAAGCAGCAGGAACCACTCTGCTGTAAAATGATGCTTGCTGTCAAAATGAACTGGAACACATTTGATCATCGTGCCTTTGGCTAGAGGACTTCCTCTTGTCCTTTTGTGTCCACTGTACCTTGGAACTTTAGGCCTTTATATACCTGGGGAGCAGACACAGATCTGGATGAGAGCTGGAAGGCAGGGCGTCAGCCCCAGGCCTCACACTTACTGGAGTTCTGGCCTCAGACAAGTCTCAGCACTGCATGCCTCAGTGTTCTCATCTGCAAATTGGGACTAAAACTGGATGGCCAGTCTGGGAATTACATGAAGAAATGTTCAAGAATGCAATCTTTATAAAATTCCAATGTCATTTTTCATAGAAGTAGAAAAAATAATCCTAAAATTCACGTGGAACCACAAAAAGTCCTGAATAACCAAGGCAATCATGATCAAAAAGAACAAAGCTAGAGGCATCACACTACCTGACTTCAAACTATACTATGAAACTATAGTAATTAAAACAGCATGGTACTGGCATAAAAATAGACACACTGAACAATGGACTGAAGAGTCCAGATATGATCCCACATATGTATGGATAATTGATTCTTTTTTTTTTTTTTGGAGACACAGTTTCGCTCTGTCTCCCAGGCTGGAGTGCAGCGGCACGATCTTGGCTCACTGCAACCTCTGCCTCCTGGGTTCAAGCAATTCTCCTCCCTCAGCCTCCTGAGTAGCCAGGAATACAGGTGTCCACCACCACACCCAACTAATTTTTGTATTTTTAGTAGAGATGGGGTATTGCTGTGTTGGCCAGGTTGGTCGTGAACTCCTGACCTCAAGTGATCTGCTCACCTCAGCCTCCCAAAGTGCTGGGATTATAGGCATGAGCCACTGTGCCTGGGCTGATTTTTGACAAAATGCCAAGAATACACAATGGGGGAAGCATAATCTCTCCAATAAATTGTGTTAGGAAAACGGGATATCCACATGCAGAAGAGTGAAATGAGACCCTTATCTCTCATCACATATAAAAATCAACTCACATTGAATTAAAGCCTAAAATGTAAAACCAGAAAGTGTAAGACTTCTAAAACAAAACATAAGGGAAAAACTGTACAACATTGGTCTGGACAGTGATATTCTGCTTTGACCCCAAAAGCACAGGCAACAAAAGCAGAAGTAGACAAATGAGGTCATATCAAACGAAAAGGCTTCTGCACAGCAAAGGAAACGATAAACAGAGTAAGAAGCGAGCTTACAGATTGGGACAAAAAATTTGCAAACTATACATCTGGTAAAGCGTTAATATCCAAGATAGATAAAGAACTCAAACAGCAGTCTGGGTGTAGTGGCTCACACCTGTAATCCCAGCACTTTGGGAGGCTGAGGCGGGTGAATCACCTGAGGTCAGGAGTTTGAGACCAGCCTGGCCAATGTGGTGAAACCCATCTCTACTAAAAATACAAAAATTAGCCAGGCGTGGTGGCATGGGCCTGTAATCTCAGCTACTCGGGAGGCTGAGGCGGGAGAATCACTTGAACCCGGGAGGTGGAGTTTGCAGTGAGCCGAGATGGCACCACTACACTCTAGCCTGGGTGACAGAGCGAGACTCTGTCTCAAAAAACAAAACAAAATAAAAACCCCCAAAACAAATCAAACACTTCGGTAGCAAGAAGACAAGTAACCCAATTAAAAAATGGGCATGAGACCTGAATAGACATTTCTGAAAATGAGACGTACAAATGGCCAACAGACGTGAAAAAAGCAACATTCCACCTCACTAATCATTAGCGAATGCAAATTAAAACCACAATGAGCTATCGCCTCACACGTGTCACTGTCAGAATGACTATTATCAGAAATATGAGTGTTGAGGGTGTGAAGTAAAGAAAACCCTTGCCTATTCTTGGTGGGAATGTAAATTAGATTAGCCGTTATGGAAAACAGCATGGAGATTCCTAAAGCTAAAACCAGAGCTCCCATATGATCCAGCAGTCCCTGCTAGGTATTTATCCAAAGGAAAGAAAATCAATACCTGCACTCCCATGTTTACTGCAGTACTATTCACAATGGCCAAAATTTGGAACCAACCTGTGTCTATCATAGATGAGTAGATAAGGAAAATGTGATATAAGTCAGGGTGGAATATTATTCAGCCTTAAAAAAGAAGGAAATCCTGTCATTTGCGACGTCATGGGTGGAACTGAAGAGCATTATGCTAAGTCAAATAAATCAATCACAATTGAGGGACAGATACCACATGTTCTCACTCATATGTGGAGTCTCAGACAATTGAACTCAGAAGCAGAGACTAGAGTGGTAATTACAGAGGCCAGGGGTTGGGAGGATGGGGAGATGATGGTCAGAGGGCACACAGACAAGAGGAATGAGGTTTCATCTAAGCTCTGTTGCACAGTGTATTTAATATAGTTAACATCAGTGTATTGTACATTTCGAAACTGCTAGGAGACTAAATTGCTGTGTTACCACCACAGAAAATGATAAGTATTTGAGTGATGGATCTGTTAATAAGCCTGATTTAATTATTCCACCTTCTATTCATAAGCATACTGTCACTTTCTACCCCCAAGATATACACAAGTATAAACCGTTAATTTATAATAAACATTTTAATGAAACAAAAAATAATATACAAGAGAGTCAGGCACAGTGGCTGGCATCTGTACGGGAGGCTGAGGCAGATGAATCACTTGAGCCCAGAAGTTTGAGACCAGTCCGGGCAACGTAGTGAGACCTTGTCTCTATAAAAAAATAGAAAAAATTAGCTGGGTATGGTGGCAGGTGCCTGTGGTCCCAGCTACTCAAGAGGCTGAAATGGGAGGATTGCTTGAGCCCAGGAGGTGTCGGTTGCAGTGAGCCATGATTGTGCCACTGCACACCAGCATGGGTGCAGAATGAGACCCTGTCTCAAAAAAATAAACATGTATAAGGAAGTGTCTTGAAAAACTTCACTTTGGCCGGGTGTGGTGGCTCACACCTGTAATCCAAGCACTTTGGAGGCCAAGGCAGGCAGATCACCTGAGGTCGGGAGTTCAAGACCAGCCTGACCAACGTGGTGAACCCCCATCTTTAAAAAATATATACATATATATATTTTTTTAAAAAAAGAATTAAAAAAAAAGAGAGAAACTTCACCTTGTGATAGTGGGTATAGTAATATTGTTAAAAATGGGAATTTGGTCATGTTTTTTTATATACTGCATAGCCTCATTCAAATTCTGTAAATTCTTAATTTTAGGTGATGTAGACATGATGATTCTTACTGAAACACCTTGATTTTAGTATTCATCCTTATATGTTAAAGGATGTCATGCTTTTGGTGAGAATGGTGCTGTGTGGATCAGTGATTACAGGATTTGCATGCATTTGGTACCATTTTGTTTTTCTGTACATTGTCAGGGAGTGAATGAATTGTTCTAATCAAGATAATGTTCCAATGAAAATCTTCTAGAATAGACCAGACACGGTGGCTCACTCCTGTAATACCAGCACTTTGGGAGGCCAAGGCGGGCGGATCACAAGGTCAGGAGATCAAGATCATCCTGGCTAACACAGGGAAACCCCATCTCTACTAAAAATACAAAAAAAAAAAAAAAATTAGCCAGGCATGGTGTCGCGTGTCTGTAGTCCCAGCTACTCGGGAGGCTGAGGCAGAAGAATAGCTTGACCCCAGGAGGCGTAGGTTGCAGTGAGCCAAGATTGCACTACTGCACTCCAGCCTGGGCAACAGAGCAAGACTCCATCTCAAAAAAAAAAAAAAGAAAAGAAAAGAAAGAAAAGAAAATCTTTTAGAATGTTATGCTGTTCTGGCCATCTGAAGCAGAAGATAAAGGACAGAGTTAATCTGAATTGCTGTGGGGCTTATTCTAAACAGGCGCTCTGGTGATGTCCTCTGACTTTGGATTGGGTTTTCAGTGCTATCCCTGGTGTCTGCAGAGGCTGGCTGGGCTTCTTCTGCTTCCTTCAGCCTCTGCTAGTGATTTGCTTCCCTGTCTTCACTGACAGGACCCTCGGAGTCTAGTCTTGCACCGGTTGAATCTCCTGGCCTTACCTGGGAAAGCATTGCATGGGCTCTGTGGCAGCTACTCTCTAGTTCTCAGAAGCTTTTCCTTATTCTGCTCACAGTGGAGTTCCAGCTGTGTCTCCCATGCTAACAAGTGCTATGAATCTACCCATAGCCATCTGTACTTGTTTTCAATTTTTTCATTGAGCCTCCAATGTCGGCCAGCGTCTTAGTCCATTTGTGTTGCTATAAAGACATACCTGAAGGTGGGTAATTTATAAATAAAAGAGGTTTGTTTTCTTTTCTTTTCCTTCTCTCTTTTTTTTTTTTTTTTTTGAGATGGAGTCTTGTTCTGTCACCCAGGCTGGAGTGCAGTGGCGCCATCTCAGCTTGTTGCAACCTTTGCCTCCCAGGTTCAAGCAATTCTGTCTGCTTCAGCCTCCTGAGTAGCTGGGATTACAGGCGCACGCCACCACACCAGGCTAATTTTTATATTTTTTAGTAGAGATGGCGTTTCATCATGTTGGCCAGGCTGGTCTCGAGCTCCTGACCTCAGATGATCTGTCCACCTCAGCCTTCCAAAGTGCTGGGATTACAGGCATGAGCCCCCATACCCAGCCAAGAAAAGAGGTTTCTTTGGCTATGATTTTGCTGGCTGGGAGACTGGCCACTGGTGAGGGCATCCACTCCTACGACACAAACACCTCCTGTTAGGTCTCACCTCCAACATTGGGGATCACATCTCAACACTGGAGATGGTGGGGACAAATATCCAAATGATAGCATCCAGGCTGTGTGTCTGGAAGAAGTGTGCTGTCCACACACATGCACAAAGACATGTCCACTCTGGATCTCCTCACGGGGTATTTGTTGAAATGCAGATTCTGATTCAAGAGGTCTGAGATAAGGCCCGAAATGCCACATTTCTAACAATTTCCCAAGAGAGGCTGCTGCTTCTGTGCGTGGACCGTTTCTTTGCATAGTGAAGTTTAGAGCAGGTGCACAGACCCAAACACCTGCATGAACCAGACAGGTGATGTGGGAGCCCAGGTGTGGGATGTGGGAAGTGGTGGGTCACTCACGGGCCAGGCTTGCCCCGCCTAGCAAGCACAGTTCTCTCTTTCTTTTTTGAGATGGGTCTCGCTCTGTCACTCAAGCTGGAGTGCAGTGGTGTGATCTTAGCTCACTGCAACCTCCACCTCCCAGGTTCAAGCCATTCTCCTGCCTCAGCCTTCCAAGTAGTGGGATTACAGGCGTGCGCCACCACACCCAACTAATTTTTGTATTTTTTAGTAGAGACGGGGTTTCACCATGCTGGCCAGGCTGGTCTCGAACTCCTGACCTCAGGTGACTGGCCTGCCTCGGCCTCCCAAAGGGCTGGGATTATAGGCATGAGCCACTGTGCCTGGCAAGCTACAGTTTCTATAAAAGCAGTGTTCCATAAAGAAACACATCTGCATGCTGAATTCAGCCCTTGGCACCTGGTTCAGACCCCTGCTCTGGAGTCCAGACCTCTGGGGTTTGAAGTTAAACTAATCTGGTCACTCGTTGAGTACTTCTGTAGCCTCCCAGCTAGTAGTTGACCTGCCAGGACTGTTACAGGGATGGGTTGCTGCGACTTTGGACCAGCTTGTCCCATTGTTGAGAAGGAGTGTGAGTGTGTCAGTGTTTAAGTGTCTGCAGCATTCTACGCTTTGTGTGTGATTCCATCTGAATCTTCTCATCTGTCTTGAAGAAGTGGTTCATCTGCCTCATTTTACAGATGAGGACAGTGGAGCTGAAGAGTTTAACCAGTCACGGCAGCCCAACTACTGCTTTGTGAAGTGGGGATTCAAACTCAGGACTGAGAGCCTTTGTCCATCTGCCGCACTTAACAAAATATCTGAGACTGGGTAATTTAGAAATAATAGACGTTTATTTCTCACAGTTCTGGAGGTTGGAAAGTCCAAAATCAAGGCACTGGTAGGTTCAGTGTCTGGCGAGGGCCTGGTCTCTGCTTCCAAGGTGGGGACTTGAACACCATGTCTTCACATGGAAGGGACAGAAGAGCACAAAAGGGCTGAACTCACTCTGTCAAGCCCTTTTATAAGGGCACTAATCTGATCCATGAGGACGAAGCCCTGATGGCCTTATCACCTCACAAAGGCCCTACCGCTCAGTACTATCACTGTAGGAGTTAAGTTTTTTTTTTTTTTAATTTGCTTTTGAGATGGAGTCTTGCTCTGTCGTCAGGCTGGAGTGCAGTGACATGATCTTGGCTCACTGCAACTGCCAACTCCCTGGTTCAAGCAATTCTCCTGCTTCAGCTTCCCGAGTAGCTGGGACTACAGGCATGCACCACCATGCCCAGCTAATTTTTGTATTTTTAGTAGAGATGGGGTTTTACCATGTTAGCCAGGATGGTCTCGATCTCCTGACCTCATGATTCACCCACTTCAGCCTCCCAAAGTGCTGGGATTACAGGTGTGAGCCACCTGACCCGGCTGGGAGTTAGTTTTGACACCTAAATTTTGGAGGGGACACTGACACTCACACCAAAGCCCTCTCTGAATAATACAGGGCTACTGTTTACTGTCTCTGTATACCAGGCACATGCATTGGTTCTAATCTCACAGAAACCCTGCAAGGGGTGTAGAATGATTCCTGTTTTACAGATGAGTAAACCAAGGCTCAGAGGTTAAATAACTGGCCCAAGGATACAGAGAGTGGTGGAGCTGTGGTTTGAGCCCATATCTAGCTGACTCCATTCCCCTAACCCATGCTGCAGGGACAGCTGGTTTCTGGCATCAAAACCAAGGTGGCCTGAGGATGAGGCGGGGTTACCAGAAGTGGGACTTTAGCGATTTGTCTCCTTTCTTTTTTTTTCTTTTCTTTTCTTTCTTTCCATCCTTCCTTTGTTCCTTCCTTCTTTCCTTCCTTCCTTTCTCTTTCTTTCTGTCTCTTTCTTTCTTTCTTTCTTTCTTTCTTTCTTTCTTTCTTTCTTTCTTTCTTTTTTT
>NW_016107841.1:1216156-1246051 GCF_001604975.1 Cebus imitator
TTTCTTTCTTTCTTTCTTTCTTTCTTTCTTTCTTTCTTCTTTCCTTTCTTTCTTTCTTTCGTCTCGCCCTGTTGCCCAGGCTGGAGTGCAGTGGTGCAAACTCGGCTCACTGCAATCTCCTCTTCCTACTGGATTCCAGCAATTCTCCTGCCTCAGCCTCCCCAGTAGCTGGGATTGTAGGTGCCCGCTATCATGCACAGGTAATTTTTGCATTTTTAGTAGAGATGGGGTTTCACCATGTTGCCCAGGCTGGTCTTGAACTTCTGATCTCAGGTGATCTGCCCACCTTGGCCTCCCAAAGTGCTGGGATTACAGGCCCAAGGCACCGTACCGGGCCTCTTTGCTGTCTTTCTGATTGTTATAATCAGGATACAGCTCCTGTGAGCCTGGTAAGCCATGGACATCCACCCACCCTCACCCGACCTGCTGAAGACACATCCCGGGTTCTGCTACCAAAAGAAGCCACAAAGATGATGGCTATGGCGGAATCTGTCCCTACTTGGTGGAGCCCATGGAGTCATTGTCAAAGCAGATACCACGAGCGTCATGGACGTAGAACTTAATTTCTTTCCTTTTGTCTCTGAAAAGTTTGTGATGTCGTAAGAGAGGCACTGCAGGGAGCATGGATTTCCAGAATTCTGTTGATTTTTGTATGTTTGTTTATTTAACCCAGGATATACAAGAAGTTCTATTTATGAGCAGGGATAAAAGTGGGGCCTATGGCTTAAGATTTCTTTTCTTCTTTTCTTTCCTTTTGAGACAGAGTCTCACTCTGTCACCCAGACTGGAGTGCAATGGTGCGACCTCGGCTCGCTGCAACCTCTGCCTCCCGGTTCAAACGATTCTCCTGCCTCAACCTCCCGAGTAGCTGGGACTACAGACATGTACCATCATGCCCAGCTAATTTTTGTATTTTTAGTAAAGGCAGGGTTTCACCATGTCGGCCAGGCTGGTCAAGTTCAAAACTCAGCCTTCCAAAGTGCTGGGATTACAAGCATGAGCCACCACACCGGGCCGGCTTATGATTTCTTTATGATGAATAAAGTGAGATAACCTCATGTTCTCCCAAGTAACTCACACACACACACATATGCACACACAGGTATGTACAGGCATTCACATGTGTGCACATCTGCAGAGGGCCAGACTTAACCAAATCACCCTCAGGAATCTGGGTTATCCACCTATGACTTTTCGCCCCCAAATCTAGTCTTTTGAATATGCTTCAGCATGATCGTTAGGGAACTGGGAGGCAGTGCCTCTCCTGTGCTTGGCCCTCCATTCAGGATGCACATGGCAGGAGGGTGGAGTTAGAGGAAATGGCCGGGAACGGCGGAGTCTTTGAGCCAAAGTTTCCGGTGGCAGGTTTCCCAGAACTTTGAGGTCGAAAGAGGTTTTGTTGAGCTCAGCAAATGTCTCCTGGGAAAACCTTTCCCCAGGCTTCATTTAATACTGACCCCAAACGACTTGAATCAGACATGCAGGAATTATAGCTACAATAGAGCACTTATGATTACAGCATGCTTCAGAGAAAGATAAGTAAACACAGTTTTTATGTCACCGGCATCTTCCCCCATGCCTGCTTGGTGGCTTCGCACCCGGGCTATGTGACAGCCTTTTCCTGCCTGCAGCACTTGGTGACCCGCAGGCATCCCAGAGCCACGGACACTTTTCATCTTTGAAGCCTGTGCTGAATTCTAGGGTCCTCTCCTGCTGCAGCCACTGTCGGGCCCGCTCAGGACACCCGTGCTGTGCAGGGCCACACAGAGATTGTGCTCCATTCCCTTCTTTTCTACCTTCCCTTCTTTTCTCCCTTCCACTTTACAAGTGGGGAGATGGACACCTGATTGTCGGCATCTTCACAGACAGAGGGCTGGAGTTTACACACATCCTGCGTTTTCTGGTCATGTTCCCCACTGTCCTCCAGGTTCACCAAGGGTCATAGGAAAGGTGGGTGCCCCACTTTCTGAGATGCTCAGGGTCTTCCTCCACCCTCATCCCCTCTCGGGCTGGCTCCAGGCCCAGGTTCACCTGCCCTGGGGGTCCAAGACTGGGCGATGGGCTTCTTGGGAGAGCAAAGAGGTCAAGCCTAGTTGCTAGCAGCATAGATGGTTGAAGTTGGAAGGGCCTTAGACTACTTCTAGTTCTAGACTCTCACTGGACAGAAAAGGCTTCGAAGGGTGCCCCTCGCAACCCGAGGAAGTGGCTGAAAGGGCCTTGGGATCTACTCTGGGGTTGCCTCTCCCCACTTCTGTGACTTGGTATGGGACTCTGAGCTTCAGTTTTCTCCTCCATGCACTGAAGATGATGCCTACTGCCTAGTTTTCTTGTGGGGTCAGTGAGATAATCCAGGCATTCTACAGGGGAGAAATTAGGAGGTGTTCTGTTAGTTAGCTCTTCTAATCTCTCCCTCCTTATTTTTCTTATGAGCCCAATTCTCCACACAGACCATTTTCCCCAGTAGGCTATACATTTCTGGAGATCAGGGACCCCATGAAATTCGTCTTGGGTTTCTCAGCACCTGGGGACAGTGTCTGGCATCTGCCAGCAAGGTTTCAAATAACCTGTGTTGTGCAACCTGTCAGAGCACGAATGTTCCCAGAAGACTAGACAACAGCCCTCGGGGAAGGCCCCACAGCTGGCAAGTCTGGGACCTCAACAGTTTCCTGCCGTTCATCCCATTCGCAGAAGCACAGGAGCCGTAAGGAGGTTTGTGGACTTTCAGTTTTAGTGTTTATTTTTTGAAAGCCAATGAGGATGGGCAAGTGCTTGGTCCCTTCTGGGCTGCATTCCAGCCCCCACCCACCTCCCCCAGCCCACCCCCCACCTGCCAGCAGCACAGATCCTCCTGGGTGAAAAACACCACCCTGTTGGCCAGCATCCCTGTCAGCCACCAGCTCCAGTGCCAGGCAGCAAGGTTATCTGAAGAAAGGAAGGGCCATGGTTTCCAGCAGGCTGTGGTTCAGCCCCTCCCTGGCATCCTTTACCCAGCGGGAGGGGATTTCCTTCTCCCTTCCCGCCTTGTTGGAAGGGTTATGTTCCCCTGTCCTTCTCAGCCTTTCCTTTCCTCCCCAGGTGGAGTGCTTCCTCTCTCCCGGTGGGCCTGTCCTTCCTTCTGTCAGCACCAAGTGATGTCCAGGTAGGTGGTCCTTGGGTACAACATCCCCGCCTCGCCTCTCCCTGCACCCTCCCCTTTTCCCGGCCATCAGGGATTTCCTGTGTCTTCTGGTCTTAGAGGTATTGGCCCTCAGGGTAAATCGGAGAAAGGAGGCCAGGGGGGATTTCCGAAGCTTAGAGGCCATCATCCTGGAGCGCCAGGGGGGTTTATTTTTCGCTGGGATGTCCCACTTCCCCTCCTGGAGGCAGATTTCCTGCAGCCAGGGTTAGGTGCTCAGCTCTGGGCCCTCCAGTGGGACCCTTCCTGCGCACAGGTCTGAGGAGCGCACCAGGACACTCAAGTCGTCTTTTCTTCTGCAGCCAGCTGCTGGCTTGGGAACCAAGACCCTGGTCTTCTGATTTCCCAGCCAGCTGCCTCCCTCCCTGGGAAGGGTCCCCACCCACAGTTGGATCACAGTGGCCTGTCTGGGACCCCGTAGCCAGTTTCCTGGCTGCAGAGCCTGGTCATTTTAGTCCTCGTGCACTTGAGAATCTGCAGAACTGGCAGGCGAGGCCGCGGAGGAGCGGCCAGGGTTTCCAGGTCTCAGGAGTGCTGTTCTCTTTCCTGGCCTCCTCCTCCCTCAGCTGGGATGACCGTCCCCTTTCCCTCCTTTTCCTCCTCCTCCCCCGCCTCTCTTCCGCCTCTTCCGCCTCCTCCCCTGCACCTGCCGCTCCTCCTCCACCTCCTTCACGCGACCCTCATTGAAGACTCAGCCCCTGCGCCACCAGCGAAGCGGCGTGGGGAAGGGGAGGGGAAGGCAGGCTCCTCGGCGTCCCCCCGCGGGCTGCAGCCGGGACCCCGGGCCTGTACGGCGGGCGTCAGACGCTGTGCGCTCCCAGGCTGAGCACCGAGAAGGCGGCGCGGTGCTTGCGCAGCAGCAGGCGGATCTTCTCGTCATCTGAGTCGGGGTCCAGTGGCTTGTTGTATTCGTCGTCCTCGTTCTCCGAGGGTGCGCGGTCCCCGCCTGCGCCCGCGCCGCCCGGGGCCCGGGGCGTGGAGGATGAGGGCTCCAGGGCGCTCTTCTTCCGCCACTTGGTCCTACGGTTCTGGAACCACACCTGGGACGAGAAAGACGCCGAGGGTCACTGGCACAGCGCGCACCGGGCGCGAGAACAGCTCTCCTGCTTTTACAGCCAAACGAATGGCTTAACAACGGAGTGGCTGTCACATTCACGTTTCTGTTGGGGAAGGACAATAAAGTTTAAAAACGTGAGCGTAGCAGCCCTTCAGCTCGCCGCAGCTCTCCCCTCCACCCCACCCCGTGTCGCCACCGCCGCCGCCGCCTCCTCTTCCTCCTCCTCCTCCTTCTGGGCACTCGTGGAAGATGCGGCGTGTGGGGTGGAAGGCTTAGCCCTGGTGGCATAGGAAGGTGCTTATGAGCTGTCCCTCCTCTGGGTTTCATAGACCCTCATCCAACTTCATAAATAATTGTTACCCTAATTAGAAAAGTAACATAGGTCCATTGCCTGGGGTAGTTGAAGAGTGCAGGATGGAAGCAGAAAGATGCAGGAGGGTCCGCCTCTGCCCCCCCAGCTCTCGCCCCACTGCAGTTGGTGAGCGGCTGATGAGGAGGGTGCAGAAGTTGGGAGCTTGGGGAGGCTCCAGGGCCCTGAGCAAAAACCAGAACCCAGTGCCAGCTGCCCCTGCTGCATCCTTAGCCTGATTGCAGAGTCACTGAGCCAGCAGTCCCCGAAGTTCCGAGCTTTCTTGAGCTTCGGTGCCCCCCCAATGAAAGTCCCAAGAGACATCTATCGTCAAAGCGCGGAAAGTTGCCCCCAGACACTGAAGCAGTAGAAACAGGTTTCCCCGCGTCTATTTAGGGGACACTTGGGGCCCCCGAGGCTGGAGTGGGAGAGCCTGGGCTCACCCTCCCAGCCGTGGCTCCAGGCCCTGATAGCCCATCCGATCCTGCTCAGCAGGAGGAGGCATTTTCTTCTTAAAGATAGATAGGGGCTGGGCAAGGTGGCTCATGCTTGTAATCCCAGCACTTTGGGAGGCTGAGGTGGGTGGATCATGAGGTCAGGAGTTCAAGACCAGCCTGGCCAAGATGGTGAAACCTCATCTCTACTAAAAATACAAAAATTAGTGTGGTACGATGGCAGGCGCCTATAAACCCAAATACTGGGGAGGCTGAGGCAGAAGAAGTGCTTGAACCCGGGCGGCAGGGGTTGCAGTGAGCCGAGATCGCACCACTGCCCTACAACCTAGGTGACAGAATGAGAGAGACCCCGTCTCAAAAAAAAAAACAACAAAACAAAGATTGGTAAACTGAGGTCAGCTCCTTTTGCTGGCTGGAGCATCAAGCCTGAATCTGGGCCACGGGCTGCCAACAGTGTTTGGAATTTTCGGCCAAATAGCAGGCGAGAGGGAAAGCCTGAGGTTGGCGTTCCCCACATCTGGGGTTGAACCTCAACTCTGCCAGCTCTCCCAGCCAGGAGACCCTGATCTTCATCTGTGAAATGGATAATAATACCAACCCCGCCCCCTGCCCCGGATTGCTGAGAGGGTGAAATGAGAATGGGGCTCAGTGGGTGACGGCCTTTTCCTGGCTATGGTGCATTACACAGGGTCTAGGGTTAGGCAGACACCAGGACAGCCGCCCTCTGGAAAGCTGCATTGCGTGGCCACCTCTCTCCAGCACCGGGGGAGCCTGCTGGATGGGCTCCTCCCACACAGACTCACCTTGACCTGCGACTCGGTCATGCCCAGTGAGTATGCCAGCCTCGCCCTCTCGGGGCCAGCCAAGTACTTGGTCTGCTCAAAGGTTTTCTCCAGGGCAAAGATCTGGTGCCCCGTGAAGGTGGGCCGGGTGTGCTTCTTCTTGTGGATGCTGTCACTCAAGGGGTCTGGGGCTGGCAGGAGGAAGGAGGTGCGGGGTTAGTAGGATAAGTGGAGACCCTGCAGCTAGGCACAGCCCACATGGCACCAGCCCTGCCCTTCCTCTCCCTCCCACAGAGGTTGCCAGGACACCAAGATTCCTTTCCCCTGAGCAGCATTCTTGATATTGGAGAACAGTGACTGTGACCTCTGCCCTGCCTGGCTGAGCAGGGCTCCTAGAGGGCAGCTGCCCTGGGGTAAGGAGACTTAGGGGCAGCAGAGCCTCATGCTTCTCTATCTAAAGTTCTCAATACTGATGCTGCCTTCCTCTGAGAGGCAACAGGACTTCCCTCTCTGTCCCAGGGATGTCCCTCTCTGTCCCAGAGATGTCCTCCTATAATTAGGGACCAGGGCCTATGAATTCCCCCCACCCCCTGGCTTCGCCAACTTCCTTGCTCTTGAGACCCAACTTCCCAGGTCTCCAGGAAGCCAGGGAGGGGTGAACTTCAAGCCCCAAGCTGCCACTTCTCCATGTCACCAGGCCTGGAAGTCATATGGCTTCAACTACCCTGGAGAGCCTGGCATGGAGGCCAGAGACCCTGACCCCCAGCCTGGCCAGGGCAGCCGGCTCGGGAAGGAGCTGTGGGCAGTGGGCTCAGGGGAGGCAGAATTCCCATGTGTCAGGCCTCGTTCTCTGCTGTCTGACGGCTCAAGTTACAGGTGAGGAAACTGAGGCACAGAGAGGAAGAACCCTCCTGAGAGATCATCTTCAAGCCTCTGCCTTTGCCTTCATTATCCACTGACTTTCTTGGCTATGTCCCTGTGTGTGTACCTGCATTCCGTACTGAAGAGGGGGCGTGGGGGATGGGGAGTGGGGAGGGGGAGATGGAGGGACGAGAGAGCTAGCTGGAGGCTTAAAGCACCCCCAAAGCCAAGCCTAAAACAGCTTCCAAGAGAGGGGGCTTCACCTCCCGGGCACAGTAATGGGTGACAGGCAGTGTTACCGGCTAGGCAGGGTAGTAAATCGGGGACAGGTGCGCTTTTGGGGTTTCCTTGGTTGACCTCAAGCCCCTATTGGAGTGGGGGAGCCCAGAGATCAGACAGAAGTGGAGGCCCCTGCCTGACATGGGCAGGGTTTTGGTGGCACAGGGAAGATTCCAAAGACTCTCACCTCCCTGCCTCCCAGCCGAGCCTGCCCTACCTGGACACGCCCTGCCACCTCCTCCAGTCACCCTGACCAACATCATGGGCCCACCCTCGGAACAGTTCTGAGGACCTTGGCTGAGGGGTGGGTGGGCTGAGAAGAGGTCCCCCCGCTTCCCGGCAGCCAGGGCCAAGTTCAGCTGGGCTGGCAGCAGCTCCCAGAGGCTGGCCACTTGATGCGGCTGCTGTTGCTGTAAACCCGAGGATGTGGTGGGCATAGCCCCCTGGCTCAAAGGCTGGACCTGGATGGGGCCAGGGTGCGTCCTGTACCCCTGAGCAATGCCGGGGCTCTCTGAAAAGGTGAGCTGGGACATTTTCCTTACGGGGGTGGCATTTGCCTACTTTGGTGGAGAAGTAGTGGCATGGGTCTTGGGCTGCAGACGTGAGCTGGGCTGCCTGCTGGACTCCGGGCAGGGCAGGTGTGGGCTGCGGAGCCTTCTCTAGGTCTGGAACTGCCACAGGCCCTAGGAGGGCAGCTGAGGTGGCAGCAGGTGACAGGGGTGGCTCAGACACCTGTGTCTCAGCACTGTTGGGTGGGAAGGAGGAGAGGGTGGAACTCAGCCTGCACTGAGCTGAGGCCATGAGTCCTGGGGTTAATGGCGGCTAGCGGAGAGGGCAGGGAGCAGGGCTCCTAGGAGGAGGCCCCTCCTCGTCCTCTCCTCCCTGGGGCCTGGTGGGTCCGGGAGGGTGGCTGGGGAGACCCCATACTCACTGTTGCTGCACTGCCGCCCGCCTCGCCAGTCCTGGCCCGTGTCGGCCCAGCAGTTCCGGTTCCGGGTGGGGTACTCGTTCCCGGCCTTGGAAAAATTCCCCACCTGGGGGCTGTAGTAGACTCCCTGGGAGCTGAGCCCCCCAAAGCCTGCCACGTGGGGGTAGCCGGAGAGGAGGCTGCTGTTCGGCGCAGCCACCGGCCTGCTCAGGATGTCCGTGATCCCGTGGGGGGTCCCCGCGGCCAGCTGGGGGCCCAGCCCCGGGGGGCTGAGTTTGTAGAAGGAGTTCTGCACCGAGTACTGGCACATGGGGGCCTTCATCTCCGGAAACTGAGCCAGCGGTGTGTTGTTCAGCAGGAATGTCCCCTGCAGGTTGGACTCCATGATCTCCTGGTCAGGACAGGGAAGGCTTCTCCAGGCCCCTAAAACCCAAGAGCGCACGCTCTGGCCCCAGATCTCATGGCAGGCCTGGAGGGGCAGGACCGGCTCCGAGCCCCTGACTGCCTCCCACCTAAGGCATCGGCCTGGCCCTGGCCCAGGCACCCGCACCGGGTCAGCTGCTCAGAAGTCAGGTGCTCAGGGCAGGTGGGAGGCCTCCCCAGGGCTCCTGGCCTCTCTTCTTGCCCTGGCTGGACAGGGAGGCCCCCTACGCCTCAGCTCAGACCCCCTTTCTGCCTCTGAGTCGGGGGACCCTCCATGAGAAGTTTTAAGTTCAGAGAAGGAACATTTCCCTGATAAAGATACGGCCCATTAGAATACAGGCCCGAGACTGGCTGAGCCGCTGGAGCTGCGCCGCCATTGGTCGGGGCGCACACGGGCCTCACATTGGCTTTTCCTAGACAAATTGCACTTTGAAAGATTGACTGTAAAATCAGCCAGTGTGTGTGTGTGTGTATGTGTGTGCGTGTGTGTATGTGTGTGCGTGTGTATGTGTGTGAGAGAGAGACAGAGAATTAGCTCTAGAAGCCCTGCTCATCGCCGGAGGGTCCACCTGCTCCCCCCAGGTCTAGCATCTAGGAAAAGGTGGGTGTCTGGGAGCCTCTGGAGACTCCCAGGGCAGCTGGAAGTCACTGCAGCTGCTCCCCTGGAGGAGAGGAGGCTGGGCTCAGAGGCCACTGTCCGGAGCTGCGCCGGCCCCTTTATGTGCAGATGTCCAAGCTCCACAGGAGAATGCAGCCTCTTCCTTTCCTTCCCGCTGCTGGGATGGGGTAAGTGGTGAGGCTGAGTGGCATTGCTTTCTGGGGGATGCAAGTCCCTGTGGCTGGCTTGAGAGCCTAAGGTGGGAGCCCGCTAGGCAGAGGGCTGGATGGGGCGTGGGCAGCCAACAATGCTGGGGTGTGTGTCCTCCAGCTGCCAGAGGCTGAAGACGAGGGCTGCCCTGCACGTGTGTTCTTGCCTCCACCTCTGTTCGGCCTTCCCTGACCTCCCTATCAGAATCTCTTCCTCATCCGTGCCTCTGCTGGACCAATGGCCACGCTCTGTCTGGCATGGTGCCCAGGTTTGAAATCCCTGATGGCTGAGAGGGTGGTGCAGCCCAGTGCCGGGCACTCGGTTGGTGATCAGTTAGTAGCTGATGCGTGAAACTGGTCTGAATCACAGAGCACGCATCTGCTTTTTTTTTTTTCTCGAATAAATTTTTACAATGTACAAGGCTCTATTGGGGCAACTCTCATTTTGCAAACATGGAAACCAAGGTATAGAGGAGTCAGAGCCCACATTTCAGGTGCATGGGTGATTTCTGGACCGGGCAGCATTCCTTCTTGCAGTTTTTCTCTAAAAATGGAAACTAGCCTGCCACTGGCCTGAACGCGTAAAATTCAAGGAAAGATTGAGACTGCCAGACAGATAGACTTCTCCTCTCTCTGCCTGGTGGCCCCGGAACCGTTCCTGACCAAGCATGGGCTCTGCAGGGCTTGTCACCACCCAGAGGCCGCCCTGGCAGCTGGGAGACGAGGCACGCTGCTTCGCTGAGCTGCTCCCGGGTTCCCAGGCTGTCTTGGCTTCCAGTGGGGAGCAGAGGACCCAGGGCTCAGCGCAGGCTTCCTTCTCGTGCCGAAGTTGACCCTCTGTGGCATAGGGATTTAGGTTATACAAGAAAGACCTCAGAAAGGATGTGGAATGATTCTCTACAAATTTGGTTTAAAGAGAAAAGAGCTGCGTCTTCGTTTGAGATGTCTTTGCCACCAGGCTGTGTGCCACAGCCATCTGGTAAACCTGGTTTTGGTTCCTGGTGTTGCCACCCAATCCCACCCAGGCAACTATGATTCTCAAATTGCGCTTTAAAAAGCTCCCTGGGTACTGCAGATGACCTGCCACGGTTGCCCACTGGCCTGGACGGCGTTTCCCATTCCAGGAGAGAGGCTTGGAGTGGGGTGGGGCTGGGGTGCTCCAGTGGCCTTGGGACTGTGACTCTGTCACCCCCTCATGATGGGAATGTATGTGGCAGGAAAGCCGCAGCCAATTATTTGATTCTTAATTAATGCCAAGCCTGACAAAGGCATTGGTGTCTGGCACCCCCAGGATGAGAAACTGAAGAGACTTTAGCAACCATTTAATCCATTCTCCCATTAGACAGCTAAGAAAACTGAGGCCAGCTTGGCGACCAGCCTTTCAGGAAGTGTTAGCAACTAGTTAGGAATAGGGCAATTTCTTTCCCTACAGCAAGAGCAAGTTCTTGAACTTTGAATGGCATTGAGTACTGGGGCTAGATGCCTTCCTAGGGAGCGCTGGGGGTCCCCTCAGTGCATGCCAGCTGGGGGCCTGGCCAAGGACCCTGGTGGGTTGTGGTGCCCCCTCCCAGACTCCCAGCTTCTCCCCATCTCATGGGAACCATTAGGTGGCACTGAAATCTGCTCTGCCACCTCTCGGGAGGCAGCTCCCCAGTGGGTGGTCCTGATTAAGGGTTGTCCAGGCTTCCGGAAGGACTGGGCATTGACCAGCTCACTGGTGCTCGAGGCCCACCCATAGATTCCTTCGTATCCCAACCCAGGCTTTGCACTGGCCCCAGCACCCTTAAACCCCCAAAAGACGAGTGGGAAGGAGAGATGGAGCCCCGTGCCATTAGTCCATTTCTTTATTAATTTTGACATTGGTTCGGCTGGTGTAGGGAGAATGGTCTATACATCAGAGTGGGGTGGGGGATTCTCTCCCATAACAGAGCATGTGGGAGAGTCAAGAAAAGATCCATTTTCATAACAATTAAAAAAATCAAGGTAATTTCAAAACTTCTAAAAAGCGTCTAATGTGCAGACTGCAGCATTCTCTAGGCATCGTGTGGAGACCCCAAACTCCTCCCTAACAGCTCTTACAGCAGCCGGAGCGCGCAGCCATGCCAGCCGGAGCAGAGGTGCCAAAGCGGAGCCTGGAGCCGCGGGGTAGGGGGGCGCGGGGCGCTAAGGGGGCTACTGGGTAGGCTGCAGCGGCGACCTGGGAGAGGAAGGTGCAGGATCGAGGCGGGGGAGGCGAGCCCTGCGCCCAGCTTCCTTGGGCCGTCACCTAATCGGTCCCAGCCGCGCCGCGCGGCCTCCATGGTTGGGGGATCGGGGGCGCCTTGCACCCTGGAGGCCGAGCCGGGGTGGCCTCTGGCGGCAGCGGCGGCTCCCGGGCTCGCCTGGTAGCTCCTCCGACGCAGCCTCGGGGAAACTGAGGCCCGGAGCTAGAGCTTCCTCTCCCTGCCCGCCCCTCTAAGGAAGCAAAAGCAGCCCCGCCCCCTGCCGGCAAGACACCTCGTCTGCCCCGGGGCCCGCTAGGCCTGGGGAGCACCGGGGCGAACTCGGGGGTGCAGGGACCCTCTCCGCTCACAGGCCCCGCGGCCAGGGGGCCTCTGACGTGGAGGGGGCTTCTGTGCTACTTGGAAGTTTTAAGTGTGTCCCCAGGACACCCCCGCAGAGTGGCGGGGCGGACGGGGCCGGGCCGTCCACACCGCCGCTCCCGGGGCGAGAGGAGCCAGCTGTCTCTCTTCTGTCCTGGGGGGCGCCCGCCGCGAGGGCGGGGCCGGGATTGTGCTGATTCGGGCCTCCCTGGGCCGGAGGCTCTAGTGGAACTTAAGGCTCCTCCCTGATGGCACCGAGGCGAGGAACTGCCAGCTGTCTGTCTCCTTCCTACCCTGACCCAGAGCCTGGCCCCTGCCTCTGGGCGCCCAGGCTCTCCGCCTCCGCCCCCGCCCCTGCTCCCACTGGCCACATGGTCCGGGAGCACCCCTGGCTTGCCTCTCCAAGAGGTCACAGGGGCTGGGCAGAGGGGAGGTACCGAGGCTGTCCTGCCTCAGGCCTGGCACCTGCACCCAGGGTCCCCAGCCTGCGGGCTGTCTGGACTTAGAGCACCAAGTTCACTCTGGAAGACCTTGGGTGGTCCTGACTTCTGAGACCTGGCAAGTACATTCACTAGCCCTACTCCCTTGCTTCCTCTTTCACTGAAAGACAGGCGTAGCTCCTCCTTCTGCCGCCGCAGAAGTCCTCAGGAGCTGCGCTGTCAGGCTCTGTACGTACTGCTAAATGTTTCTATTGATTTGCATAGTATTTATTGTTTTTCATATACACAAGGCTGATTACTGTACAGTTTACACTTTGAACACAGACTATGATATAGTGCTTGAAGATATAGAAAACCTCTTCTCTATGGACGTGCTGGTGCAATCCTGGGTCAGCCACCGGCCCATCCCCAACTGAGAGGAGACCCTTTCAGATGGGGCCCTGACTCCCTTTGAGCCCTATGGCTAAGCCTGGGGGTCCTCGCCTCGGATTCTTAAGTCCCTAACACAAGGAACCCCGAATGCACTCTCAAGGTAATGATTTTCCATTGGAAGATAATTCGTACTGAAATTGGCAGAGAGAGAAAAAGACAACATAAAAAATTCCAGTTTATCCACAGCAGAGTCTGTACAGCTTCGGATGTCACAGTAAAATCTGTGTGTAGAGTCAGTGGAGGCGAGTGGTGTGTGTGTGTGTGTGTGCGCGTGAGCGCACACACGTCCTGAATGTCATGTAAAGCGATCTGGGAGGAGCCTCGCCAGGGAGTGGAGGGGGTGTCACAAGTGGAAGGGAGGTGTGTGGGTTGGGGAGGGTGGGCAGACAAGGGCATCGCTTAAGATTAAGGTGCTAAACTGATTTCATGCCTAGTTTTCTTTTTTTTTTCTTTTAGGAAGCCCACATGGATTTTTGACAGATGAGGTTGGAAAAAGTACCCTGTATGCAGTCAAAATTAAAACAATTAAAAAAAAAAACCTCCAAAACCAAAACCCATCCCCAGTCACAAAAAGCCCTCATTCACTTTCGCGTTCGCACGCTCTCCCACGCTTGTTTTCTATCCCTCTCTCTCCCCGCTTCTCGCTGCTTTTGTGTCCTGATTCCGACAGATCAGCTGTCATTGCTAGAGGCAGGATTGAAGCCCAGAGGTCATGCGTCTACAGTCAGTCGTTCATGCGAAGAGGGGACTGGCGGGAGTCCCTTACAGAGGTCATGCCGTCAGCCCAGAGGAACGTGTGCACCGCTGCGGTGGCCCTCAGGTCCAGCTCTCCTCCAGTGTGCATGGCAGAGTGTGTGGGATTCAGGGGTTGGGTGTCGAGGTGTGATCCTGGGAGACACAAAGAGAGAAGGAGTCACTTAGAATGCAAAGACGAAACGTCCCACAAAAACTCTATACACAGTTTTGTGCTGGCAGCTCAGGCCGGATCTGACTCGGGAAAAGCAGTTTCCCCAGGCAAGGCGAGGTGCTGAGGGTGTCGCACTTGCAAGCCTGGCCTCCTGAGATACCATCCTCCTTCTCTGGCTCCCTGTGCAGAGGCTGTTCCTCAGAGCTGCCACCCAGGCCTCATGAATTCCTTCTGAGTGCGCACACTCCAGGATGCCTCTGTGTGGGCCAAGGAGAGCACTGTGCTCTTTGCGAGGAGCAAAGGCCCCCATGCCTACGTGGTCACCTGGGGAGACATCCTCCCAGCAGATCTTTGTACTTAGGAAGGACCATTTGTCACGAGCCAGGGCTTGTGCCAAGAAGGGGCTAGGTGAGGCCTTCACTGTCTCAGTTCAGCTCTGACAGCATGCACTGATGTCTGCCATGTGCCAGCCTTGGGGACCCAGGGATGGAGCGGACATGCTCCCTGGCCTTGGGAGCTCATGGCTTCAGGGGTGACACCTCCCCTTCAGCTGTGGTCCACAGTTCTTCCTGACAGGTGCCTCTGGCTGCTCTCCCCAGGCCCCTCAGAAGGCCAGAGATCTCTGAAAAACAGATGCATCCTCCTCTCCTCCTTCTGTATTGAGTCTTAGGCTAGAAAACAGCAGCTTCGTTGGAGGATTCCTCAGCCTGGGATTCACAGTGAGAAACTTCTCCTGCCCCCATGGGGCCTCCAGCCTCCAACCTGGGGTGAAAACTCCATATTTTCAGGACCAGCCACTCAACTTGTATCTGCAGGGGCCCTGGGATGCTGGGGAAAGGAGGATGCATCAATAAGGAGAAGGTGACAGTCTTCTGGGAGAAGTGAGACAGGGAGGTAGGAGCTCATTTGGAGGTGGAGCCGTCCCCCAGAATGGAGCTGTCTTTGGCCTTCCAGGTGGAGGGGCTGGGGAGGAGTGCTGGAAGGAAGCAGGGAGAATTCAGCTCCAGAGTGGTTCCCCAGGGATGGGAGAGTGGTGCTGGGTTCCTTGCCAGGGGCTGCTGTAGAACTGTAAAACCAGGAAGCAATGCTGCAGTGGTGGACAGCCCTGTCACCATAGAGGGAAGACGTTTTCATCACTGCCGGGCCAGCACATAGCCCACCGGCACCGCCTGACTGTCTCCTCTAAGCCTGTGCACGAGCTCTGCCCCCTGTTCTCTGCCTTCGGTCATAGTTCTCCCAGCAAGGCTGCCTTCCTCTCCTTTCTGCAGGCGCTCTGCCTGCCACCCTCAACACCTCCACCCCACAAAACCTTCCTGATCGCCTCGGCCTCTCTCCACTCTGGAAGCTCTCCCTTCCCGTGGCTACCTTTTCTGTTTGGGAGATCGCGGAGTCCAGTGGGTAAGAGCATGAACTCTGGGGCCAGACCACCTGGGTTCAAGTTCCGTGCTGCCTGACCTCAGTCAAGTGCCTTACCTGCTCTGTGACTCAGTTTTCTCTGCTGTAAAATGAGGGCAGTAACAGGATGAACCCGTTAGAGAGGTGTGATGTTTAAAAAAGCTACGACATGTAGGTGCTTAGCATTGTATGAATGTGAACAATTACTGGGCTCTGGAAATGTAACCGTCTCTGTCTGTCTGTGCTTTTTACTGTCTGCATATTTCCCTGGCTGGATTAGAAATACTGAGGGCAGGAGCAGCCTCCCGGAGCTCTCCACCGTGCCTGCCCCAAAGGGAAGCACTCTTCAAATAAAAGGCCATCATGGAATGTGGGGCGTGGGAAAGCCAGGCTAGGATCTCCCGTCCAATTTGCTGCCCAGGCACTGAGCAGAAAAGAAAATTCAAGCCTCAGAGATGACACTGGCATGGCTGCCCATTTCATCCCTTGGTAAACTGAGACTCTGGAGGTGCTCCAGCAGGAGCAGGGGTGGGATGAGGACCCAGGCCACCTCACTCTACCCAGGATTCCTCCCTGGCTCTGGGCTTCTTCTCCTGCGTCCCTCACCTTTCAAACCCTTAGAAAACAGCCTCTTCCTTTCTTTATTTTTATTTCATTCAGAGACAGTCTTGACCTGTTGCCCAGGCTGGAGTGCAGTGGTGCGATCCTAGCTCACTGCAGCCTGGAACTCCTGGGCTCAAGCGACCCTCCCACCTCAGCTTCCCAAGTAGCTAGAACTACAGGTATGTGCCACCATGTTCAGATAATTTTTAAAATTTTTTTGTAGAAACAGGGTCCTACCACATTGCCCAGGCTCATCTCAAACGATCCTCCTGCCTCAGCCTCCCAAAGCACTGGGATTACAGGCATAGGTCACTATGGCTGGCCCTAGACAGCTCTTTCACAGACACAGGCTCAGCAACCATCATAACCATCCTACAAGGGAAACATCGGCACTGTTGCTATTTTACGGCAAAGGAACCTGAGGCTGAGGGAGGTCACTTGGCTTGCTCCGAGTCACACTACAAACAAGACCTGCAATTGTTTGGGCCCCAGAGCATACATGTTCTTATTCACTCTTCACATCAGCGTTCAGTTACCGTATTATTTTTAAACCGTTTTCTTGACAAGTAGCACATCCAGAAGGGACTATTTTCATCCTCCCTTGAGGAGACTGAAGCTCAGGGCAGTTAAATGACTTGTTTAAAGCCATGCAACCTGGAAGCAGGAGGAGGAGGCCTTGATTCTAGATGCACAAGCTCCAGTTTTCACTCTCTGAAATAAATACAGCCCATTCTTGTCATTTGCAATAGTTCTGTTTTATAAATTAATCGCTATTTGAGGCCTAGCGCGGTGGCTCATGCCTGTAATCCCAGAACTCTGGGGGGCTGAGGGCGGGTCACTTGAGGTGAGGAGTTGGAGACCAGCCCGGCCAACATATGAAACACCATCTCTTCTAAAATACAAAAAGTAGCTAAGGGTGGTGGCACATGCCTGTAATCCCAGCTACTGTATTCAGGAGGCTGAGGCAGGAGAATCGCTTGAACCCAGGAGATGGAGGTTGCAGTGAGCCAAGATCGTGCTACTGCACTCCAGCCTGGGTGACAGAGCAAGACTCCCTCTCAAAATATAAATACATACATACAAAAACAAAATGTCACTGTGAACACGGATTTAGCAAATACTGAACCACTGTTCCTAAGGGAAATACAAGGCTAGGCTCTCGCATGCCTCTGGCCATAATATTTTGGTCAACTGATGAACACGTAACTGTCTTATGTGCGTTTCTGCTTCAAGACACCTTATGTAATATATAGTAGGGTTGACTCGTGCACACTGACCTCACCCCACGGGCACTCTAACTCATGCCTGAGCAGAGTTATCTGAGGTATACTCTCCCCTTAAGGAACATCACAGCCTTCTTGCACTTAACACCAGGCAGCACTCAGCACGGCTCTCAGGGGCCATTCTAAACAATGAAACCCAAAATTCAAAAACATGGCACTACCCAGATCGCAAGGAGGACACTTATTTACAGTACGAAGCCAGGAGGCAGAGTGTGGCCTTGTTCATCCTCAGCTGGGATTGCACGGGTCGGGCAACAAACTTTTTGCCCCGTGTACCTGTCCGTGATGAGCAAAAGCCCGGTGAGTGTTGGCTTTGGAGCTACAGATAAATGGTAGTGAGTAGGCGAATTCGAAAATGCAGAATTTGTGAATGATGAGGATCGGCTGTACATGCTTGTGGGGGGTGGGAGGTGGTCAATGAGAAAGACTTTGGGTCCTCAACCGTCTTCTCTGTAGCCTTTGCCTGGTTGGAAGGGTAGGGCATTTGATGCTGTCCCCTAACCCTCTGGGACCTCAACAGGAGCTTTTTTCTGCCTCCCCCTTGCCACTGCTCCTACCCCCATCACACTTGTCCCCGTGCCTGTAACTGACAGAGGGCTCAGTGCTGACCTGGAGCCAGGCTGCTCCATGCTTCTGACAACCAAATTCGTGTGGTCTGGTCCTTAATCACCTGGCAGGGGGGCTTCAGCCATGTTGCAGATCATTTACAGCAAATTAAAACAAAAACAAGGCTCCCACCTTCCCCCTGTTCAGGAGCATCCGTAGAACCTAAGCCAAACAGAAATTTAAAGCCACAGCCGCCCCCGCTACCATAAGTCAGAAGAGGGTACTTTTCCTTTCCCTTTGCTGCTTTTAAACATTATTTGCACCTTTGGGTTCCTTCCAGGACACGACAGCAGCTGCTCAGAGTCTTCTAAACCAGCAGCCTAGTAGGACCCCTGGCAGTGTGGGGGTTAACACGGTGACCTCCTTAAGCTGCTGAGGTGTCAGGTCTAATTTTATCCTATAACTGGATCTGCCAGTCCTCTTTTTTGCCCAAGTGCTGAGATATATCGGGAAGCCCAGAGTCAGCACTTCTGGTGGCTCAAGAGGCAGCGGGCCCTGATTTTTCCGAATGCAGAAAGCCAGAGCCTCCTTGCTGCTCTGCCCCAGAGTCAGGCCCTGGGGTGTGAATGGTAACACCTGGGTAGCGCTGCACCGGGGCCACCGTGCCCCCTCGCCTCCTGCTGACTCCCACCCCGAGGTATCCTGTACTGAGCTGCCCCGAGCTGGGCAGCATGAAGGGCCTCGGGGCAGCTCAGTACAGGATGCCCCAGGGAGGATGGAGATCAGAGCCGGCCGCTGAAGCCCCCAGCACCGCATGCCCCCGCTGGTGACCATTGCGCAGCGTCTTCACGGCCCTCCCTCAAGGCACGGCACAGCATGGCACGCAACACACGCTCCTGCTCCATAGCCACACTACCCCATGCTCACACACATGCACCAGGGCCCAGGCCCCAGCCCTGACGGTCTCCTGACTTACAGAAAGCATGTCGTCCACCCCCTGCGCCTGTCAGCTCAACCCTTTCCTAGAAAGCAAGGGAGCAACGTGTTTCACAAAACACCCAGGAGAAGCTCAGCCTTGGCCTGGTCAGGACTGTAGCTGGGCTCCAGGTTCAAGAGACTGTCCGGTCCTCAATCTTGAGCCCAGACAGACTCTCCTGTTCTCTCCAGTGCCCTGTCCATCGCCCTCCAGACCCCCACGGCTTGCTTTCCAAGATAATATTACCACTTAGATTTAGACAGTGCATTTACTCTTCAAAGAGTATTTTTTCCTTCCTTTCATTCTCCTCTCTCTCTCTCTTTTTCTCTCTCTCTCATCCAGGCTGGTCTCAAACTCCTGGCCTCAGGCAATCCTCTTGCCTCCACCTCGAAAAGTGCTGGGATTGCAGACATGACCCACTGTGCCCAGCCCAAAAAACATTCTTACAAAACCGTGCAGTCCCTGAGAAGTGCGTATTACTAACTCTGCTTCCTTGATGAGGAAGCGGGGGCTCAGAGCCATGTTAGTAGGGCTGAGAAGTGAGAATCTCTGCTTCAAGACACCGCAACAAGTTGTTTGTCCCACGTCATGCTGGGGTGGTCGGGAGGGGATGGGGTGAGAAGGGGAGCAGCCACTCCACCAAAGACCAGGCCATGCAGGAGGGATGAGAAGGGTGGTGTTACCTCCCGAGAGGCTACTCCAAGGAGAGCGGCTCAGGGTCACTGTTTCCCCCTTTTCAGGCTGGCCCGCTTCACTATCTGCGCCCCCTTCCTGCCCTCTATCAGGTCTGGCTGTAGGCCACTCCCTCTCAGCTCCACCTGGAGACAGCAGCAGAGACAGAAAGCAGGACAGATCGCACAGATGGGCAGAACACAGGTAGATTGAAAGGAGGCCACACGGAGGCAGCAGACACACTGCCCACCGGGGAGAGGGGAGACTGGAGGGAGAGCTCGTCAAGAGGTGAGTGGAGGGAGGTGTGGCGCAGATGGGCCTGCGAGACGGGCAGAGCAAGGCAGCAGTGACGGCGCTGGGTCTCCCGGGGCCACGGGCGCCTCAGTACCTTAGCGTGTTTCATAAAGGAATCAACATCAACCTCCAGCTCACTGGGATCCTCCAGGGGCCCCTCGACAATCACCTCCTCGTACTCCTGGGCGGCTTCAGCGCTGGACGTGTCTATCTGCTGAACCACTTTTCGAATGATCTAGGAAAGGAAGGGAAGGAGGAAAGGGCTGGTCAGACTGGGCTTGGGGGCTCAAGTCTATAATCCCAGCACTTTGGGAGGCTGATGGGCAGATCACCTGAGGTCAGGAGTTCGGGACCAGCCTGGCCAACATGGTGAAACCCCATCTCTACCAAAAATACAAAAATTATCTGGGCGTGGTGGCGGGCACCTGTAATCCCAGCTACTGGGGAGGCTGTGGCAGGAGAATCGCTTGAACCTGGCAGGTGGAGGTGGCAGTGAGCTGAGATCACACCACTGCACTTCAGCCTGGGCAACAGAGCAAGATTCTGTGTCAAAAAAAAAGAAAAAAAGAAAGGGCTTGTCAAGCCCTCAATATGAAGCTTCAGAAGAGCAGGTCCCAGGAATGAGCTCCGAGGGGGAGGGAGCCTTTGTCCTAGGAGCCCCTCCTTGAGAGGCCAAGAAGAGGGACAGCCTTTGCCCCATCGCTCTATGGAAAACCTTATCCTGGACAGCCCTGAAGGGGCCTTGGCAGTGTCATTTCATGACCAAGGTGTGACTGGATGTGACCTCCCGCTCGAGCCCACACAGCCTTCTGTTTCGCTTCTTGGTATGGACAGGAGTTTGTGCTCTTTCCCATTCTACTCCCATGCCCCTAAGGGCAGAGGGCATCTATTTTTCACCCACCCATTCCTGTGTTCACCTGTCCAAATATTCAAACCCTTTACTCTGTACGTGCCATGTGCTCTGAGTGGGAGATGAAACATCAGTGAGACGCAGTCCTTGCCTGCAAGCAGCTCACGGTGCAGGAGGAAAGACAGATGCCCAAGGAGCCTTGCTCCGGGTGGTGCAAGCTGCACCCCAGCAGGGGCACATTCGAGATCCTGCCCCGGCTCCTCCTCTTTTTTACCCATAGCTAGCACCGTGCCCCACACGTGACAGGCAGGGTCATGGCTGCTGAATTAACATCTGCTGCCAATTCGATGCATTTCCACTTCCTTTTAATGAATTAATTATCATGACAGGGTCTCAGTCTATCACCCAGGCTGGAGTGCAGTGGTTCAATCATAGCTTATGCAGCCTTGAACTGCTGGGTTTAAGTCATCCTCCTGCCTCAGCCTCCTGAGTAGCTGGGACTGCAGGCATGCACTACCATGCCTGGCTAATTTTTTTGTATGTGTATATATATGTGTGTGTGTATGAGTATACATATATGTATATACACATATGTGTGTGTACTTATATGTATATACATATATATGTGTGTATATACATATGTATACGTACACACATATGTATATGCATATACATGTATGTGTCTATATACACATATAACACATATGTGTGTGTTATATATATGTATACATATATAACACACATTTATATGGGGTCATGCCATATTGTATGTGTATATGTGTATATATATAACACACACATATATATGTGTATACATATATGCACACACATACACACACACATATATACACATACATATATATAACACACACACATATTTCTTACCAAAATTTTTTTTAGAGCTGGGGTCTTGCCATATTGTATGTGTATATGCATATGTGTGTGTGTGTGTGTGTGTGTGTGTATGTATATACATATATATATCTCTCTCTTTAAAAATTTTTTTTAGAGCTGGGGTCTTGCCATATTGTATGTGTATATGTATATGTATGTGTATATGTGTGTGTGTGTGTGTGTGTATGTATATACATATCAATATATATCTCTTTAAACTTTTTTTTAGAGCTGGGGTCTTGCCATATTGTCCAGGGTCATCTAAATGCCTGCGCTTAAGTGATCCTCCTGCCTTGGCCTCCCAAAATGCTGGGACCACAGGTGTAAGCCACCACACCCGACCCACATCCTTGTTATTTGAGGAGGTTCATAGTAGGCCAGGGATGGTCAAACTGCTCGTTTAACAGCTGTTTTCAGGTTAGGCATCATGGGACTAGGTCTGGGATGTTTCTTGGGGGCAGCTCTTCTGGAAGGGAGCAGCTGGAGCTATTCAGGTTGACTCAGACAACACGGTTGTGCGGACACCGTGTCTGAACTTCAGTTGACCAAAGCTCCCAGATCCTGGGCCCTCCATCCCTCCTGTTCTGCGGGGGTGGCCAGCTCGGCTATGCTCACGGGCTCTCAGGGCAGTGGGAGAAGCTGCAGGCTTCCACCACCTTTTAGCTTCTAGCCCACCTACCTCTCCCCAGCACAGAGGGAACGCTCTGCACCCACCTTCTTGGTGACAATGTTGCCCTGCTCATCCGTGAATTGCTCCTCTGTCACCTGCTCCCCTGGAATATTCTGAAGCTCATTCCCCTAGAATTAGAGAAAGGGAGAAAATGCGAGATTGGTGAGTGGGAGTCGTGGAAAAAGAGGAAATGAAACAGCAGCAGCCAAAATAGCCACAGCCCAATAACTCCCCCAGCAGGAAACCCCGGCTCAGCACGCAGAGAAGCAGGAGCCACGCCAGGGCTCCCAGGGCGTGGGCGGAACCCCTGAAGGTCCCGGTGCCTGAAGACGAACAGCCCAAGCTCACAACTGTGCACTCGGCCCTCACAACGCCCCCTGGGAATTGGCAAGATGGGGGCGATTATGCAAGTCTGATGGAGCAGGCCCTGAGAGAGGAAGTGAGGCACCTGTGTCCTATTTTTATAGCACTTTGCAGTACAGAAACGCCCTTGCACAGGCAGCATCATCCAGAATGTGACTTGCCCAAAACTCCAGAGCCAGGTGGTGACAGAAACAGGATCATCCGGGTGCAATCCCATGGTGGCTCACACCTGCAATCTCAGCACTTAGGGAGGCTGAGGCTGGAGGATGGCTTGAACCGAGTTCAGGACAAACCCGGGCAACATAGTGAGCCCTTGTCTCTACAAAAGAAATTTAAAACTAGCCAGGCCTGGTGGTGCGTGCCTGTAGTCACAGCTACTCAGAAGGCTGAGGTGGGAGGATCACCTGAGCCCAGGAATTTAAGGTTACAGTGAGCCATGACCTTGCCACTGCACTCCTGCCTGGACTAAAGGGCAAGACTTCATCTCCAAAAAGAAAAGAAAAGAAAAGAAGAGAAAAGAGAAGAGAGGAGAAAAGAGAAAGAAGAAAGAAACAAAGTCACAGGACGAGAGCAGCCTCCGAGTCCCAGAGCTGAGTGTTTAATGTCTCTGCCACACCGCGCTGGGTGCTGGAGGGTGGATTCTGGTGGGCACTGCCACACTCTGGCTCCCAGGGCAGAACTTGATCCCTGGGGGCCTCCTGGTCCTTTTCGTCCAGCGTCTCCCAACTCTGGGTCCAGAGCTCCCCACAGCAGCGGCACCCGCACTGCCAGCCCCGCTGGCCTGCTGCCAGCGGTTACCTTCAGGAAGACCCGCCGCCGGACCACCCTGGTGGAGATGGTCTCCTCGTCGTCACTGAGCCCTTCGCTCTCCCCCAGCTCCTTGTCCAGCTCCTGGTGGATGTGCTTCAGCACGAAGCACAGTGAGCCCCTGACAATGTGCATCACATTCTGACAGCTGACCAGGAAGAAGCTCAGCAGCACCAGCGTGACCAGGAGCTGGGTGACGAAAGTCCACATCCTCGCCTCCTCACCGGCCTGGCCCTCCGGGGACCAGTGCAGCCAGGGGCCCGGCCGCCGTGGGGGGCCCGCCACTCATTCTCCACTGGGACGCCTGAGTCCCCCAGGGACCCTTGCGTTCCCCTTCTCTGTCTCTCTGGTTTGCTCTCTTGGTCTCTCACTGTTTCTCTCTCTCTGGGCAGGACACCCAATGCCCCTCTCGGCTGGAGCAGCCCGGCCCAAGTGCCCTTCTGTCCAGCAGCCAGGCTCTGCCCTGAGTGGCCCGGGTGACGTCGGGCTCCTATAATTTTAGCTCCCGAACCAGCTGCCGGAGCTGTCCAACCGGGCTAGAAGGAAGCTGGCAGGTGCCTGTGTCCTGAGCACTGAAAGCACAAGTGAAAGTCACTGTGTAAGTGACACCCACTGCTGCCTTGCCCTGCCCCACCTGCCCCGCCCTGCCCAGAGAGCTGGAAGTAGGGGCTTGGCCTCTGGCCTATCCTGCCTGCCCATCCCCATGGGAACTAGAGAGAGTTCTGCCCAGGGAAAATTTCTCAGTCAGGGACTCGAGAAAGTAATTCAGTCTGGGAAAGCAGTCACTTGTGTGTCCCTGGGCAGCTACCGCAGTGATCCCAATGATGTCCCCAGCACATCACACGGTATGAGACCAGCTAATACACTGGATAGTTAAGGGTCTGTTTCAAAAATAGCCCCAAAAGGGTGAGTGATGGGCTTGCGCCCAGCACAGGTGGTGGGGCCACCTGGAAGCCGGTCTGTAATTCCCGCCAGCCCGCAGGCCCTTGCACCCTTCCTTTAAGGGGCACAGCCTCCCGAAACTGAAGTGTGGAGCTGCTGTGTCTATTTAAGGCCTGTCCTTGAGGGCTCTTCCCGGGTGAGGCTATCAATGCCCACAGCAGGAACCATGTGCACTCAACTTGCATTTACAGAGCTGATTCATAAATGCAGCCACAGCAGCTGCGGATGGGAAAAAATTCACTTTCTAGATCAGCCTATTCCTTTCTGAGTGGCAGTGCAGCATGGCAGAAAGAACACAGCTCTGGGACACAGCAGACTGACCCCACAACTCACCCACTGTGGGGTCTTGGGAGGGCTGGGTACCTTCTCTGTGCCTCAGTTTCCTCATCTGTGAAGCAGGGGTTAAAGTACTCCCCCCACCCCTTCTCAAGGCTGCTGGGACAATCATTAGCTTATGAATGCTACCGCTATGAATAACAATGGCAGACGCTTGTGGTAGTTCATGGTTCTATGTGGATTTCACGTTAATTCAGTGACACCTTACCACAATCCTAACTACGCAGGTTCTATCATCTTCCCGTTTTACACAAAGGAAACAGAAGCAACGTATTCTGCCTAGGTGGAAGAGTAAGTAAACGGAGGAGTCAGATTCCAAATGCCTCTCACTCCACAATCCTGCTCATTTCAAAAGAAGCATGGGGAAAAGTATGTGCAAAGAAGCCAGGCCTGGCGAAGCATCTGGTTTTGGCCCAAAGAGTCCAAATTCAGGTGTTTCCTCCTAAGTCCTCAGAGAAGTCAGCTGGGTCACAGTCATCTCAGCTACCCCCCAAATCCCGAGTTACACGCAATCTCTCTATCTCCCTGTCACTGTTTTCAGGGGTCCAGTGGAAATGCTAAGTGGGTGCTTTGCAAACCATCATCACCTTCAAGGGCCTCCTTATCAGCCCTGGGGGCCAGTGAGCTGAGCACTAGCAGCCTCCTGCCAGGCCCTCCCATCGGTGTCTCCGGTTCGGGGCTGGGTGTGCTGGCCTTGCACGTGCAGGCTGGATGTAAGGATGTGGGGCTTTGGAACTGAGGGATCTGTACTCTCCTGGTCCCTGACATCAGTCCACTGCATGACCCTGGAGAAAGCCCCTCCTCTGGTCCGCAGTGCCCTTATTTATAGTCTGGGGAGTTGTATATGTGATCTCGAAGGTCCTCCCGGTGAGGCCCTGGGGCCGTCATGCCTGCTGCCTGGTCTCCTGGGTCTACTTCTCCTTGCCAAGGGCTGAGTGCACAGGGGCAGTGGGAAAAGTGCTCTAGGCATCTTTCTCTTTCCCCAGGGATTCAGGAGAAGAGACCCAGTTAAGATCACGTGTGCTCTGGGAGCAGGAGAACTGGGCGCCCAGGAGGGCCTGATGGAAGACAGCATGGGCCGCCTGCAGTGAGAAATGCACATAGCCGCCGGCCCGCCAGGGGCACATACTTGGCAGGGGAGCGTTCTAAATAAAACCTGACTGAATTCCTAGCAGCTCCATGGCCAGCGGCTTAGGGCCTTCCTTCCAGAGCCACCCTAGTCCTGGAGTCCTTGCAGGTGCCCTGCGAAGGTTAAGGTTCAGGCAGGAAGGGGGAGAAGGAAAGAAAGCGGGGAAGCAGAGGAGAGGGGGAAGCACCGTGCCTGGATGAGGTGTGAAAAGAGAGACATAGAGAGCGTTGTTGGTGTCCACGCTAAACACGCACACGCACAGAACAGCGGTGCATGTTTTAAAAGAACACAGATGGAAAAGATACCTATTCACACGATGGCTAGGATGTGCTTCCCAATAATAGGTCAGTGGGAGAAAGTGGGGGGTGCAGATGAAACAAGACTGGCCATAAGTGGGTTATTATGGAACCTGGGAATGAGGAAGGGGATCGAATCGCACACAATAAAGTTTGTCAAACTCAAAGGGAGTCCGAGGAAGCGGAAGAAAGGAGGGAGGGCCGAGAGAGGGAGACGCTGGAGAAATCAGGAGCGGAGAGGAGGGTTCTCTCTATCCCAGGGCCCCTCTTCCACTTGGTGACTGCCATCCAGAGGCCACCTGAACGGCCACAGAATTCCAGAGCCAAGGAAATTTGGTGACATTCCGATCACTCCCTCTTTAACAAAGGGGGCCTGAGGTGCTGGGACGAGAGCGGCTTGGGCATGTGCACAGGCCACGGAAGGATGAGAGTAAGCCCCATGCCTGGTGCTTGGCTCCTAGCCCTTCCTAAAACACAACAGAACAAGAAAACCAACACAAGCCACAACTCTGAAGTCAGCCAGACCTAGCTCAGGGCCCACTTCTGAAACTGTGGCTTAGAGCAAGTTGCTCAGCCACTCTGATCAGCAGCTGCCCAGCGGGTACAGACGCCTTAGCAGGCATCCAGAAGGCAGAAAGGTGGGACATGCCCTTGGATCTTGACTTCTAGAGAAAGAGAAGCACCACTGCAAGTGTTAAAGGAAGGAGAGGTGCTTAGCTCAAGGCTTGAGTGCATGAGAGGCAGCCTGGAGCCCCGGCCCCTTCTGATGCTGGGAACGAACAGCGCCTCGCAGCGCCCCTCGGGCTCTCACCCGCACCACCCAGGCGAAGAAGCTCTCAACCTCCCGCACCTGCTCTCCGTGGCCTTGCTGCCTCCGGTCCCTGTCGGCCTGCGAGCTCTCGGCCTTGGGCTGCTCTGTCCGCATGTGCTTGCTCACTGACACCAGGACCTTCTCGTACTCCTGAGACCCGCTGGGCTCCAGCCCTTTGGCCGTGGTGCTTGTTCTCTGGAATGAGTGTGGGCCTTGTGTGACCTCCTCTCGCCAGGAACCTTGTGCAGCATCTTGCAGGTATGAGACAATGGAGCCGTCTGCATCCCAGTCCTGCAGTCTGGGGTCCAGGAGAGGCAGCAGATGGCCGGCCAGGGAGAGAGAAAGGACACCTGGTCACCCATTGGTCTCATTCCTTTTAGGCACTCTCCCCCTCCGGAGCTGTGGCTCATCAAAGATACAGACCATCCTCCCATCCCTCCAAATGTCAGGAGCACGTGAGCACATCCCCACCTGGCTGCTGCGGCTCAGAGGGGCACACGTGGCCCCTCTCATGCTGTCCAGGTAGAGAAGCCACTGGTCCCTCCCTGTGGGTGAACGGCTCTCCCCTGGGGCTCCCAGGGCACTCAGCTCGCCCTGATGGTCCAAGCACTGGGACCCCCATACTCTCATCCCATGTCCTTGAGCTCTGCCACCACCCCGTTCTGCTCTCCAGGCCCTTCCCACTCGGCAGTCCTCATCTGATAAGGTGGTCACTCTCTCCCTTTCCAGACATATTCTCCTGTGGCTCCTGGAAGGCACTGGCCTGGCGCCCGCCCCCCACTTCCTTTCTGGCCAGTCTTGCTCTGTGTCCTCTGCTGGTTCCTCCTAACTTTCCTGACTTCTGAACCTTGGAGCAACCAGGGGTTCAGTTCTCAGACCTCACCACGATCCACATCCGCTTTCTAAGCAAGCTCATTCATTCCATGCCCCCAAATACCATCTCTATGCCCAGAGTGCCTGGATGTGGGTCTCCAGCTCAGCTCTTCTCCTCGAACTACAGATGCGTGCACTCCGCTGCCTCCTCCACATCTCTACTTTGCTGTTGTTATTTTCTGAGACAGGGCTTCACTGTCACCCAGTCTGGAGTGCAGTGGTGCGATCACGGCTCACGGCAGCTCCGCACTCCTGGGCTCAAGCAATCCTCCCGCCTCAGCCACTTGATTAGCTGGGACTGCAGGCGCACACCACCACATCCAGCTATTTAAAAAATTTTGTAACGATGTGGTTTGGCTCACATGTCTACTTTGGATCTCTACTGGGCATCTCTGGGACAGCGCAATCCAATCCACACTCAGGATCTCCCCCAAAGCACGTCCACCCCATCCCACTGCCATCGATGGTATCTTCATCCTCACAGCGGGCAGGTCAAGGACACCACTGCCCTCCTTGACCCCTCTCTTCCTCTCTTACCCCGAGTTGTATTTGTCAGCAGATGCTTCTGAAATATGTCCTCCACCCACCGAGCTCTCAGCACGGCCACCGCTGCCGTCCAGCCCACAAGCTCACAGCCCTTTCCTCCCGAAGCACCTCCTGTTTCTCCGCCGGGGCACACCAGTCTCCTCTCAAGGCAGGTGAGCTTACCCTGCTCGCCCTCCCCTCCCCAGCTGCATGGGCTTGGCCAACTCTGTAAGGGCACGTGCCAAGCATGGTCTCCTTCGAGGGGCTAGGCCTTCTGTGGGGCATCCTCCCTGAGATGTCTCACAGTCACCCTCAATTTTCTGAGGTCTCTCAGCTGGCACTCGTGCAGGCCTCCCCGGCCGCCCATCTGCAATTCCAGCCGGCCTCCTCTCCACATACACACCTTCCCTGCTTGACTTTCCTTGTTAGCACTTATTATCTAGAATTTCTGTTTTAATGACTTCTAATTTGACTCACTTTATCTTGTTTCTTGTTAGTTTCCCTGCTAGAACCATGCTTCTTGCAGGTAGAGATTTTTTTCTGTTTCATTCAATGCCAGCACCCAGGCACTCTTTATAGGCGCCTGGCACACAGTAGGCACTCAATAAATATTGCTGAGTGAGGGGATGAAATTCATCTGTCCCCACTAGAAGGCTGACCAAGGTCACAGAGCCAGGAAATAACACAATAGACCTAGAGCCCGGGCCTTCCTGTCCCGTTAGCAACCCTGCTGTGTCAGCGTGCAGCCCCCCACGGGTGCTCAATAAATGCCTGATGAAGGAACAGCCATCCCGGGAAGGTGCCTCTCTTCAGGGAAGGCCACTATTTCACTTTAAACTGGCCTAAGCTTCATCAGATCTGTTCAATCCTCCCCATGAACCCGAGGATTTGTTTAGGAAACAAATGAAGTCCTCTCTGTCTCAACTTCCAACCTTTCCTTTTCCCTTCTGTTGGGTATTGGGGTCACACTGCACAGATCCGGCGGGATGGCCCCAGTAGCCTGGGCCTCAGCCTGGAACTGAGGGGACATGCAGGCAGGGAGAGGACACGAGAACAGCTTTCCTTGATCTGGCCAGTCCTGAGCTCCTTGGGGTGGGGGCCTGGAACCGCCTCCTGGGGGCACAAGAACCATGTCCTTACTTTAGGGAAAACGTGGCAAGCCAGGTGACCTGGAGGGAAGGGGATTACTCTGTCATCCGCCTCCTGTGCCAGCCCCGGGGGACAACGTGAGCCCCATCTCCTCTCTGTGTCACCTCTCTCTGCAGCTGCAAGGCCTGGCTTGCCTTGGCATCCTTCCCTGCACCCAGTGGAGAGGCGTGCTGTAGGCCCCGATCCAGATGGGATGATGAGAGCTCCGAGGTGAGCTGGCCCTGGGCGCACACTCACTGTGTCTGGGGGACGCCTCACCTTCTCCTGACCTGCCCATGCTGCTTTTCTGCTGCGGCACAGGGTGGGGCCTTCTCAGCAAGGGAAGCTTGGGGAGGAGAGCACCCACTGCTCTACAGCTGAAAGCTCTGTCCTGCCCCAGATAAGCCCACCAGCCTCTCCTTCAAAGGGGATAAGCGGGGAGGGCGCCATTATCAGCTCCGTCACATGCAGGCTGTGTGACTGCACACAAATAACTTCCCTGGGTACTGGTGCTTCTAAATATGGCCTTCAACTAAATATGGCCTTCAACAGGAAGCAGGCAGGGGGAGAGGAGCTCAGAAAACCAGCTCCAGCAGCATGCTGAGCCACAGTCTCCCCAGCCTCATGACTGCTCTCCTAAGTGAGCCCTCTTGGCGCCCTGATGTCCCTAAGCAAGCAATTCCTTTGCTCTATGGGAACAGGAAGCCTTAAGTGAGCCTTCCGGCACCCTATGTCCCTAAGTAAGCCCTGCCAGTACTCTGATGTCCCTAAGCAAGCCCTCCTGATGCCCTATGTCTCTAAGAGAGCCCTCCCAGCACTCTATGTCCCTAAGAGAGCTCTCCCAGCGCCCTGTGTCCCTAAGTGAGCCCTCCCAGCACACTGTGTCCCTAAGCGAGCCCTCCCAATGCCCTGTGTCCCTAAGCGAGCCCTCCCAACGCCCTGTGTCCCCAAGCAAGCCCTCCCAACGCCCTGTGTCCCTAAGGGAGCCCTCCCAGCACGCTGTGTCCCTAAGCGAGCCCCCCCAG
>NW_016107841.1:1246599-1250008 GCF_001604975.1 Cebus imitator
CCTGGGTCCCTAAGGGAGCCCTCCCAGCGTCCTCATGTCCCTAAGTGAGCCCTCCCAGCGCCCTGGGTCCCTAAGGGAGCCCTCCCAGCGCCCTGTGTCCCTAAGGGAGCCCTCCCAGCGCCCTGTGTCCCTAAGGGAGCCCTCCCAGCATCCTCATGTCCCTAAGTGAGCCCTCCCAGCGCCCTGGGTCCCTAAGGGAGCCCTCCCAGCACCCTGTGTCCCTAAGCGAGCCCTCCCAGCATCCTCATGTCCCTAAGTGAGCCCTCCCAGCGCCCTGTGTCCCTAAGTGAGCCCTCACCAGTGTCCTCATGTCCCTAAGTGAGTCCTCCAAGGGCCCTCCCAACGCCCTCCCAGTGCCCCCCCAGCACCCTCCCAGTGCCCTATGTCCCTAAATGAGCCCTCCCCATGCCCTCATGACCCTAAGTGAACCCTCCCAGCATCCTCATGTCCCTAAGTGAGCCCTCCAAGGGCCCTCCCAGCGCCCTCCCAGTGCCCTATGTCCCTAAATGAGTCCTCCCCATGCCCTCATGACCCTAAGTGAACCCTCCCAGTTCCCTAGTGTCTGCATGTGTGCTCTCTCAGTGCTCCTGGGGTCTCTCCTGCTGGGCATACATGGTAGGGTGCTGGGAAAGCCCTGGCCTTTGCAGATGGTAGCTACGCTCCTATATTTTGTGGCTGCCAGACTGAATGTATTCACTCCAGGGCAATTAGAACCCAGGGTCTGGGTTGGCATCAACACCTGTGTCCTCACTGCAAGGCACAATCTTACCCAGGAGCCCAGAAGACACAAAGGAACCCCGCTCCCGCAGCCAAGCTCTTACCTGTCCTGACTCCTCTCGGTCACCCGACTCACGGTGGGGGAGTGTGTGATTCGGGCTTGCACCCTCTGCTGGCCTGAAACAAGAGACACTTCATTCTCTGAGTCCTGCCCTGCACCTGTCGCGTCATCCTGCCTCTTAGAACCTGGCAGCTTCTCTTCTGACCTCTGACCTTCCTCCTGTTCAAGCAAATCGATAAGGCCATTTGTGGCATCTGAATCCACTGTGTCGTCCTCCACAAGTTCCAGAGAGCCCAGCTCGGGGGCCCGCGGTTCCTCCGAGAGCGCCCCCTCCAACTTCCACTCGTGACCTGTGGCGTCAGAGTCCTCGGCCTTGCTGCACTCCAGAGAGGAGTCCTCAGCAGTGACCAGGGATGGTGTGAGGCCCGCAGACCACACCTGCATGTCAGACATCTCCAGCATGGTGTCATGCTCCGTGGCCGCCAAGGGGATGGCATCTAGGACAGCCACCTCGTTCCAGTACTGGTCTGCACGTAGCGGAGAGGAAAGCGCACAGCCCAGGGAGGCAGGGGACAGCAGCTCGTCCTGCAGTGAGGAGTAACCTGGATGGGCAGACAGAGGGCAACATGCTCTAGCAGCAATTCCGGTCCCACGCGCTCACGTGCAGGTCCACGCACACGCACACGCACACGTACACGCAGGCGCGGCCACAAAGGTGCATGCATATTTGGGGTAGAGTGGGGGGTTTCCAAGCTCCAAGCCCAATGCTCAGGCCTTGTGGCTGCTGCCTGGGTATCCAGGCAAGAGAAGCAAGGCTCTGAATTGGGTGGGGGCAGCCAGGGCATGAGGCAGAGAAGATGGAGCTCCCTGCTGGATGGCAGAGACAGGACTATTTCTTATCCAGTTCAGAGCACTAGATAAAGAAGCCTTTATCCAAAGGACTTGTGCTCCAATCTCTCACTGATCCCATGAAAGCTCCACTTCTCCACAGCTGGGTAGAAATAGACGTTGCACCTTGCACAAAACTTCATTTTAGCTCAGTTCTTAGGTTCTCAGTTAGGGATGTACCTTAAAGGGAAGGAAAGTCCACCCAGAACCAGGGGTAGTAACCAGGCTGCCCTTGAGGAGCCTACTGGGGTACACCAAACACCCAGAGAAATCTGTGCAGCGGTCAGTGGGAAACAGCCTTCTGGTGTGGCCAGGTGTCACTTTCCTCAAGTTGCCTGCTGGTTCCAGAAACTCTGAATGATCTAAAGTGCCACAGGGGAGGACTCTTACGGCTCAAAAGGGGCAAGGTCAGAAGGCACCATGAGACACCAGGTCCACCCGCCCCAAAGCCCTGCAGCCATGAGCCCTGAGCTATTTGTCCCAGATGCAGGTCAGCCCTGACCTGGTGGGAAGGGAGCCAGCTTGCTCAGGCTCTGAGTGCACGGCTGATAGTTGCCACGGCCTGCCCATCTGCTGTTCCCTGCGCCTGGCTGGGACGGGGATCCCTGATTGTGTTCTGGTTGGCTTTGGCACTGGCTCTCTGATGTTCAGAAGTGACTGTGACACTGAGTGAGTGGCATGCACGCACGTGGGCATTTGTGGGGATGTCAGCGTTCCATCTGGAGCTTCTCAGCCCTCCTCTGGCTGGGAGCGGGGACCTCTGCTACAGGAGAAAGAGGTCTCTGATGTCCCATTCAGAACAGTTGCTTCTGTGGGTGGGAGAAGGGACGAGGAGGCAAGACTCTCCAATGGGCTTGGCCTGTCTGGGGAACCAGGAAGCAAGTACGTGCTTACAGCAGCTGGAGAGCCCGCAGAGCTGAAGGGGGACCCTGGGGAACTTCCTGACATCCTGAGATGTCCAGACACCCTGAGAGTTCAAACCTAGTCCAAATGCTCTATTCTGCCATTCAGACTCCCCACTCCCCACTCACATCCAACTGTCCCTGAGCTGTGTCTTGATTCCAGCCAGGCAGCCTCTCTTCTTGCCCTCTCACCCTCTGCTCAGGGCCTCCGCTCCTGCTCACCTGCTCCCCTTCTTTTACATCACTAGCTCCATTTATTCTCGTCCACTCACTGTACAACCAAAATACAGATGTGATTACATGCCAGGCACTGTGCTAGGGGAATGGGGGTGACAAATCTCAAACACACGCACACACGCTCACACACACACACAAATACACACATACACCCACTCACACACAAATACACACACACAAATACACATCCACTCACACACACATACACACAAATACACCCCGTATTCACACCCACCCACACACACACAAATACACCCACCCACAAATACACACACCCACTCATAATCACCCACTCACACACTCTCACACACACACACTCATACACACACAAATACACACATACACCCACTCACACAAATACACACACAAATACACATCCACTCACACACGCACACACTCATACCGATATTCACACCCCCCACACACAAATACACACATCCACTCACAATCACCCACTCTCACACACACTCTCACACCCCCCACACTCACACACATACACACACATGCACATACACCCATTCACACAAATACACACAAATACACAACCACTCACACATGCACACACTCATACCCATATTCACACCCCCCACACAAATACACCCAC
>NW_016107841.1:1250828-1254698 GCF_001604975.1 Cebus imitator
TTTTTTTGAGCCAGAGCCTTGCTGTGTCCTCCAGGCTGGAGCACAGTAGGGCAATCTTGGCTCACTGTAACTTCTGCCTTCCAGGTTCAAGTGATTCTCCTGCCTCAGCCTCCCCACTGGGAATAGCTAGGATTACACGTATGTGCCTTCATGCCCGGCCAATTTTTATATTTTTAATAGAGACGGGGTTTCACCCTGTTGGTCAGGCTAGTCTCGAACTGCTGACCTAAAGTGATCCACCTGCCTCATGCTCCCAAACATGCTGGGATTACAGGCTTGAGCCACTGCGCCCGACCACTGAGCGTATTTTTAGTGCAAAACATATCTAATGTCTTATTTTTAATTGCCACAACAACCCCACAAGGAAAAGAATATGGTTCCTACTTTACAGATTAGGACTCTAGAGGTTTAGCAACTTGCAAAAGGCCACACTGCTAGTAAGTCTGGTCTTTTCCAAAGACTTTGCCATTAATCTCTTTTAGAAATAGTTTTGTTGAGGGATGGTTGACATTCAAATGCGTATCTTTAGAGGGGGTGAATTGGTACGTTGTGATACGTGCGTACACCCATGAAGCCATCACCTCAAAGAAGAGAAAGGACATTTGTCACTTCAGAACGGTCTTCTCATGCTTCTTTGTAATCTCCCTCCCCCTTCCCTCCCCACTCCAAACCATTCCCAGGTGACCACTGATCTGCTTTTTGTCATTATACATCAGTCTGCATTTCTCAGGATTTACATAAATGGACTCATACAGTATGCACTCTCTCTCTCTCTGTCTTTTTTTTTTTTTTTTTTTTTGGCCTGGCGTCTTTCACTCAATATAATCATTTGGGTTTCATCCACTCTGATGCATGTATCAATAATTTTTTTCTGTTGCTAAGCCATAGCCCATTAGATGGCTATACCACAGTTTGTAAATCTATTTACCTGCTAATGGACATATGGATTGCTTCCAGTTTGTGGCTATTACACATAAAGCTGCTAGTCTGTATGAACATAATGCTTTCTTTTCTCCTGGGTAAATACCTAGGAATGGAATGACTCAATCGTACAGTAGGTATCTGTTTAACTTTGTAAGAAATGATCAAGTGGTTGCACCATTTTGCATTCTGACCAGTGGTGTATGAGAGTTCCATTTCCCCCATGTCCTCACTGACACTTGGTATGGCCAGCCTTTTAAATTTTAGTCATTCTTTTAGGTGTGTGGTGGCACCTCCTTGTAGTTTTAATTTGTATTTCCCTAACGACTAATGATGTTGAGCATATTTTCATGTGATTATTTGCCATGTGTATATTCTGGGTGAAATGCCTGTTGGAATCTTTTGTCCAATTTAAAAATGGAATTGTTTTCTTATTATTACTTTTTTGAGAGTTCTTTATATATTCTAATGCTATAGCAGATAATTATTTGCCAATATTTTCTCCCACTCTGTAGCTCATCTTTCCATTTTCCTAACAGTGTATTTTGAAGAGCAGAAGTTTTGATTTTGATGAAGCCCAACCTGACAATTTTTTCTTTTATGGATTGTGCTTTCGGCGTTGTATGTGAGAAATCTTTGCCTTAACCAAGATCTTTAAGGTTTCTTTCTTTTGTTTTCTTCTAAAAGTTTTACAGTTTCAGATATTACATTTAATCTATGACCCATTTAGAGTTGATTTTTGTATACAAGGGAAGAATCCAAGTTCATTTTAGTTTAGATTTTTTGGATAAATGTTCATAAATGATATTGGTCTGCAGTTTTCTTGTTAAATGTCTTTTTTCCTAATATCAGAGTAATGCTGGCCTCGTAAACTTAGTTGAGAAGTAATTTCTCATTTTCAGTTTTCTAAACAAATCGTTTCTTCCTTAAATGTTTGGTAGAATTCACCAGTGAAGCAGTCTGGGGGTGGACTTTTCTTTGTAGGAATGTTCCAAACCGTACATTTAAAGTCTTTCAATTATATGGGGCTATATCTATTTCTTCCTAAGTGAGCTTTGATAGTTTGCGTCTTTCAAGGTATTTGTTGATTTCACCTGTTTTCCAATTTATTGACATGAAATTGTCATAATATACCTTTATTGTCCTTTTGCTATCTATAGAATCTGTAAATCTTCTATAGCTATTATATATTCCTTATATATAACTGATATTGATAATCTGCAGGTCTTTTCTTTTTTATAATCAGTCTGGCTAGAGGTTTATCAATTTTATTGATGTTTTCAAATCACCAGCTTTTGGTTTCATTAAATTTCTCCATGTTTTTCTGTTTTCTATGTCACTGATTTCCACTCTGATCTTTATTATTTCCTCTATTTTATGATTTTGAGTTTAATTTAGTCTTCTTTTTCTAATTTCTTAAGGTAGAAGCTGAGGTCACTCTAGAACTTTTTTCTTTTCCAGTGTAGACATTTAGCACTTAAATTTTTCCCTAAGTACGATTTTAGCGGCATCCCATAAATTTTGATATCTTGTGTTTTTATTTTCATTCAGCTCAAAATATTTTCCAATTTCCCTTTTGCTTTCTTCTTTTACCTATGGGTGACTTAAAAGTATATTATTTAATTTCTAAATATTTGGGATTTTCTAGATATTCTGCTATCAATTTCTAATTTAATTGCGTTGTGGTCAGAGAACATACTTTGCATGACTTAAATCCTTTCAGAGTTAGTGAGACTTGTTTTATCCATTTTGTTTGGCTATTAGCTATAATTCTTTATTATTTTAGTGGTTGCTTTAGGGTTTACGGTATACATACTTAATCTATCATAGTCTACCTGGAGATGATACTATCCCACTTGGCATATAGCATAGAACATTACAAGAGTATATGCCATTTTCTCCCCTGACTTTTGTGCTATCGTTGTCATACATTTTAATTTTATATAGGTTATAAACCCAATATTGCATTGTTATTATTTTTGTTTAAATAGTTGGTTACCTTTTAGTGATTTAAATAATGAGAAAATCTTATGTATTTATCCTGGCAATAAATATTGTTGGCACTATTCTTTCCTTCATGTAGATCCATATTTCTGTCTGGTATCATTTTTCTTTGGCATGAAGTCCTTTTTTTAAAAAAAAAAATTGTAGCATAGTGATGAATTGCTTGCTCCTGGTGACAAATTCTTTCAGCTTTGGCATGTCTGGAAAAGGCTTTATTTTGCTTTCATTTTTGAAGTTATATTTGCTAGGTATAGAGGTAGTCTAGGTTACTTTGGAGATGTTTCTGTCTTCTTTAAAGATGTGGCACACTTTAAAGATGCCCCACAGTCTTCTGACTTGTGTTATTTCTTATTGTCTTTCTTTTTTCTTTGTTTTTTGAGATAGAATTTCACTCCCGTTACCCAGGCTGGAGTGCAATGGCACAATCTTGGTTCACTGCAACCTCCACCTCCTGGGCTCAAGCAATTCTCCTGCCTCAGCCTCCTGAGTAGCTAGTAGTACAGGTGCACAGCACCACAGCTGGCTAATTTTTGTATTTTTTTGTAGAGATGGGATTTCATCAGGTCGTCCAGGCTGGTCTCGAACTCCTGAGCTCAACTGATCCAGCTGCGTTGGCCTCCCAAAATGCCAGGATTACAAGCGTGAGCCGCTGTGTCCAGCCTTGGCTTGTGTTGTTTCTAATAAGAAATCTGATGTCAATCTTACTTTGGTTCCCTTGTATATAGCAGGGTGTTTTTTTTTTTTTTTGTCCTCTGGTTGCTTTTAAGATTTTCTCTTTAACACTGGTTTTGACCAGTTTGCTAATCATGTGCCCTGATAGAGTTGCTCATGTGTTTCGGGTTCATCAAACTTGTTGGATCTATGTCTTCATAATTTTTATCAAATTTGGCAAATTTTTGTCTACATTTCTCTTTTATTTCTTTCTTTCTTTCTTTCTTTTTTTTT
>NW_016107841.1:1255088-1278277 GCF_001604975.1 Cebus imitator
CTTATAAACATTTTTCTCCAAAACAGAAAGAAATGAAAAATGTTTGGAGTTTCTCTTGCTATATTGTCAAGTTCACTGATCTTTTCTTCTGCAGTGTCTAATGTCTAATCCCATCCAGTGTATTCATCCTACACATTACAGTTTCATCTCTAGAAGATTGGTTTGGGCCTTTAAAAAATATCTTCCATGTCTCTACTTAACTTTTTTGAATATCTGAAATACAGTTACAAACACTTTTTCACTATCTTTGTTGGCTAATTCTTTTTTTTCTTTCTTTTGAGATGAAGTCTTGTTTTTGTTGCCCAGGCTGGAGTGCAATGGCACTATATTGGCTCACTTCAATCTCTGCCTCCTGAGTTCAAACAATTCTCCTACTTCAGCCTCCCAATTAGCTGGGAATGCAGGCAGCCGCCACCTCGCCCAGCCATTTTTTTTTTGTATTTTTAGTAGAGATGCAGTTTCACCATGTTGGCCAGGCTGATCTTGAACTCCTGACCTCAGGTGATCCGCCTGCTTCAGCCTCCCAAAGCGCTGGGATTACAGGTGTGAGCCATAGAGCCCAGCCCTTTGTCTGCTAATTCTAACTCTCTGTCAACTCTGGGTCAGTTTCAGTGGATTGCGTTTCCTCCACATTACGGATCTTGTTTTCCTTCCTCTTTGCGTGTCTGGTTACTTTTACTTAGATGCTGGATATTGCGAATTTTACCTTGTGGAATGCTGGATGTTTTAGGATTCCTGTATGCTTGAGTTTTGTTCCGTTATGCAGTTAAGTTACTTGAAAGTAGTTTGATCCTTTTGCATTTTGCTTTCAAAATTTATTAGGCAGGACTGGAGCTTTGGGGGTTATCTTTTCCCTATTTCTGAGAGGATACCCTTCTTTGTCCCCTGAACAAAGGCTATGAGAGATCAATTGGGAACATCTGGCTAATTCTCAGCTGAAACTTGTGGGAGACCCTCTGCAGGTCTCCAGAGTGTTCTATCTGTGCAACTGTCTTCTGTCTGGTCCTCTATCTTGAGAACTCAAGCTCCCCTGGTCTCCCTGGATTTTCAAAACAGTAAACTAGACAGCTGTAGGACCCGCCTCATTTATTTCCCATGCTTTGTGGATCAGTGTCTTTTGCTATCTGATATCCAAAGTCTTGAACGCTGTTGTTTCATATATCATGTCCATTTTTTGGTCTGCAGTAGTTTCAAGCAGGAGGGTATATCGAGTCCCTGTTACCCCTTCTGGCCAGAAGTGGCACGCATCACATCTGACATGGCTCCTTGGATTTGGCTGGATGAACATTCCATCACTCCTTGGAATTGCGATGAGATTTGAGAACTGGGAGAGGGAAGCTTTGCAGCCACAGGACACCTGAGGTGCATTCTTGGGTTCCTTTTGTGACTTTTCCACCTTGAGACTTCCATGGCATTGGCTTTAATGGAATCTCACCCAAATAAAGATGTATTGGGCCGGGTGCAGTGGCTCATGCCTGTAATCCCAGCATTTGGGAGGCTAAGGCAGGTGGATCACCTGAGGTACAGAATTCAAGACCAGTCTGGCCAACATGGTGAAACCCCATCTCTACTAAAAATACAAAAATTATCTGGGCATGGTCGTGGGTGCCTACAGTCCCAGCTACTGGAGAGGCTGAGGTAGAAGAATCACTTGAACCCAGGAGGCGGAGGTTGCAGTGAGCTGAGATTGCACCACTGCACTCCAGCCTGGGTGACAAGAGTGAAATTCTATCTCAAAAAAAAAAAAAAAAAAAAGAAATGTATGGGAGAGCACATGTACCACTGCAGGAAGACTTGGCTTATCTTCACCCTGGGAACAGTATTTAGGGTGCATGCCTGGCTGCTCCCTCTTCCAGCCACGCAGGCTGAGATCCAAGGCCGCAGGTAGCTAGCTGTACTCCTGGTGCCAGGGGGATCCTATGAAGCTGCAGTGATACTTATAGAAGCCCAAGTACATCCTTGTGAGGAATAGCTCACAGATCTGGGGTGGACCAGACCACAGGTAGGCCCACTGGATCCCCCCGGGCGAGTTCCAGAGTGTTTGTCTCTCTGGGGGTCTCATGCAGCCCCATCACACTGGAGCCACCTGCCCCTCCCCCAGTCTAGAGGCCTCCACTTGGGGCTGCATGTTGGAGAAATGGGGTAAATGGCAGCCACACATATTGGCTGGGGCTGCATATATTCAGGTAGTCCTTGCTCACTCCAGGTCACTGCCCTGGTTCTGTGCTGACCCAAATCATCCTGCTAGCTTAATGTCAGCAGCAAATGGGACAACAGGGGTCATCAGACAGCCTCGCCCCAGACAAGACCACACTTCACTAACTGCAGTTGTGAAGAGTTGAGGGAAATAAAACACATTCGATTTCCAAGCAGACATTAGAATGTGTCCGATTTATCGGACCAAATGGAGCTCACATGGTGTGAGCTGACCATGTCTCCTCTCATAAGGGAAATCTGTTTTATTTTCAGAAACATGCTATTTTATTTTGGCTCTATAGGCCATGCTTTCTTTATGTCTATTCCTGGGGCCTGGACAGTCCTCTCCTGGGCGGGAGAAGCACACTGGCCTTTTGGCCTGGGCCCCTCTGCTTTGGCCAATCCAGGTGCTGGTGGTGAGCAGAGCTAGGAAGGAAGAGAGACAGCCTCAGGCCTCTAATTCCCAGACACCACACACTTCTGTCACACTCATGGAGCTGCCTATCACTGCCTGGAGTCCCAGGGCTTCAGAGGAAGCTCAGACACACAGAGGGACCAGGAAATGCACAGAGATGCCAAGGTCCAACTGTGGGCATCGGGACAGCGGGCTGGGTGGGCACCAGGTCAGATCATCATGAGACCTGCCCAGGGGAGAGCCGGAGAAGGTGCAGAGCCTGTAGTGCCCCCACCCGCCTTAGACCTCTGACTGTCCTGTCACCTTCTCTCCAGATCAAGGGCACTCAGATGAGGGCCGGTCTTCCTGGAGCAGGGAGGAAGGCAGGAAAAACACAAAGAAGCCGATTTTGGACCAAGCAAGGCATTGGTACATGAGTCTGCTGGGGCCGGAGGAGGGTGCGCAGGGCACATAGCTGGGTCTAGAGGGACCCGCAGGAGTGTGCGTCAGGGGCTTCTGAGGCTGCACAGAGCAGCCAGGAAGCACTGGGCATTCGACTGTGACCATCTGAAATCAACTACTCAGGAGTGGACTCCCTTGAAGACTTAAGTGCAATCATGCCACTCTTTGGCTCTCTGATGGCTTTCCAGCTCACTCCACGTCAAATCCAGTGTCCTCATGACAGTCTACGGGTAAGCTCCGTGTTGCCCTCTGGCCCTCACTTCTGCCTCTCTCCCTCTGTCCCTCTGCCCCAGCTTCCAGCCACCTCCCCATCCTGTGAACATACCAGGAAGGCCCTCTTCACACTCCCTGCTCTGAAACGCCCCTCCCCAATGCCCACGCAAGGCTCTCGCCGCATCTCCGGCAAGTGCTCGAATGCCACCCGCTTCCCTTGCACCATGGAAAAGCTTCTCGAAGGAATAATTTTGTTTTGGTTTGTCTGGTTGAGAACAGGTTTCTCTCTCCTGCCTAGCACAGTGCCTAGCGTGTGGGTGAGGCTTGAAGAATATTTGCCAAATGGGCTGACCCCTGAGACAGAGCCCTTTCAGTAGACACGGAACGCACAGGCCCAGTCCCACACAGGGGTTTAGAACCACTTGGGCAAGAATGTCTTAAGGCCCGGCGGGAGCCAGGGGTCTGCGGCCCTGGGAGACGCTCATGGATGCCCAGGTCTGTAACTGTGAATATTCGCACTCATGTGGCCCTGGTGGCTCGTTGTCCTGTAGGTGCTTAATCAGGGCACAGGAAATCGAAAGTGTGCCAATCTGACTTGACCAGAAGTGCATGCTGGGTGTCAAAGAAGCCTGGACACATGAGAAGGAGGAAGAGCTTTGTCACCAGCCCCAGCCGGGGGGTCCCCTGAGGGGGAGGCTGGAATCCCCCATGGGGGTGGACCCAGGGAGTGGGCAGGCAACACCGCATGGCGACACCTGTGCACACGCGCATGCATGCACACACACGGACACACACGCACACACACATGCACACGCACACATGCACACCCAGGACACAGCCACGAGATGCACAGTGGGGGGACAGGGCTGGGGGCCACAACATGCATGTGGACGTGGCCGGCTCTGCACCTGCCGAGGTGGGGACAGTGGAGACAGTGGAGACAGGCAGCACGACAGCGTGAGCGCACAGAGGTCAAGATGAGGTCAGAGGCAGAAGAGAGGCAACAGGACGTGATCAGCAGATGGGCCCTGCTCCCAGGCCTCGACGTGGCACGCTTTAGGACACACAGGACTCGGGGCAGGGCACAGGAGGGGCTCGGCAAGCACAGGGGCCTTGGCAGGGGCTATGTGCCCAGGCCCACCTGGGACTTGCCCTCGACTGCCCCCATTCCCCATTGTGCACCCAGCCACAGGTGTCCATCCCCAGCCCAGGCATGGCTGGGATGGCCCTTAAGACTAGGAGCTGGAGGAGCATACGCATCACCATGCCCGCATCCAGGGTGGCGCATCAGCCACCTGAGGATGTCATGTCACAGAAATGGAAATTTTGTTTCAAGGTCTGTAGGGAATTTTAGGGATCCAATCCAACTTGCTGATTTTACAGAAGGGTAGAGGCCTCAGTCACACAGGGAGTTGGCAGCAAGGAAGGGCCTAGATCCCAGAGCTCCTGGCCGGACAGCAGGGCCTCGCTGTTTATGCACCTGCTGGCCAGAGTGGAGGTGGGCGAGGAAGCGGTTGCAGGGGGCCCAACCCAGGAGTGACAGGGGCTTGGGGGCAGAGGTCACAGCCTCCTGGGCATCCTTTCCTCGGGCTGGATCTCACAGGGGGATCCCTGCCATGCTGAATCACATCAACAAAGAGTGAGGGAAGGAGATGAGATAATAGAAAAGGGAGACAGGAAAGGGCAGAGAGACCCCGCTCCAGGAAGAGCAAACTGCCCAGTCCCCAGAAGTGGCCGCAGCGGGACCTGTAAAACAGTGTCCAGTTAAACTGTGCTAGACACTAGACCTTGAGCCAGGAATCTCTATGCCCTCTGCTTCCCAACCACTGACCATTTTACATATGGGGACACTGATGCCCCAAAGAGGGTCCACACCTTGCAAAGAGCTGCCGCAAAGTCTGCAGCTGTGTAGGGGCAGTGTCTAGCTGGCCACCTCTGATTCAGCTCCTTCCCATACACCAGGCCCTGTGCGGACACAGTTGCTGATGGCAAGGGCCCGGGGGCCGTTCTGCAGGGCGGCAGAGGCAGGCAGCAGGCAATGCTCCCCTCCACAGGAGGGGCCGCCTTTCTCTCCTCCTCACCTCTCTCTCTTCTGCTCTCCCCACCTCCAAGGACGAATTCATTGCTGACAAACCAGACCTCCCTCCAATGGGAGGGAGAGCGGGCTTTGAGGGAGGAATTGTTGTGGGAAGGGGTCATTGGTGCTGATGCCTGTAGGGCAGGGCCCCGGCTCGGTCCCCACCTGGTCCAGGTGACACTCACCATTCATCTGGGAGGGTGACAGTGAGTAGTCGCGGTCCGCGTGCCGCCGGTCTGGTTTCAGGTTGCGGCTCTGTCTGCCGGAGCCCTCCAGCATGTTCACGATCTCCCCACGGTCGATGCTCCGCAGAGCCGAGCACAGATTCTCCACTGTGGGCACGGAAGAGAGATGCGTGTTACTCCATGGTGGCGAGGGAGGATCACGCAGGCTCAGAAAATTCGACCAGGACAAAGATGGAGAAGGGAGATGATTTTTTTTCAGAAGGTGGAGGCACCCTATTTTCTCATAATCGAAAAATACTTCCTCTTGCCGGGCGCGGTGGCTCACGCCTGTAATCCCAGCACTTTGGGAGGCCGAGGCGGGTGGATCACGAGGTCAAGAGATCGAGACCAACCTGGTCAACATGGCGAAACCCCGTATCTACTAAAAATACAAAAAATCAGCTGGGCATGGTGGCGTGTGCCTATAATCCCAGCTACTCGGGAGGCTGAGGCAGGAGAATTGCCTGAACCCAGGAGGCAGAGGTTGCGGTAAGCCAAGATTGTGCCATTGCACTCCAGTCTGGGTAACAAGAGTGAAACTCCATCTCAAAAAAAAAAGAAAAATACTTTCTCTTGGGAGAATACTTTTTATACTTCTACAGATCTTTTCCAAATGCAACAGTGGACAATTATTTTATTTATTGGTCTCTGTTACAAAAATAAAAATAAAAAATTATATTATTTATTGGTCTCACTCTGTCACCCAGGTTGGAGGGCAGTGGCCCAATCTCAGCTTACTGCAACTTCTGCCTCCTGGGTTCAAGCAATTCTTGTGCCTCAGCCTCCCGAGTAGCTGGGATTACAGGCATGTGCCATCACACCTGGCTAATTTTTGTATTTTTAGTAGAGACAGGGTTTCACCATGTTGGCCAGGCTGGTCTCCAACTCCCAACTTCAAGTGATCTGCCTGCCTTGGCCTCCCAAAGTGCTGGGATTATCGGTGTGAGCCACTGCATCCCACCACGTGGCCAACTTAAAAGTCTATAAAGACTGTGTTTTTTTGGGGGGGATAATCTAATCTAAGAGGAGTACTACAAGAAAATACGAATGAGAATGATTAGATTCTGTCCTTTTGAAATTCTTGGTTATGGCCAGATGATTTGAGATGCAAATGTAAACACTGAATTTCCACTCAGAAGTTTTGAGTCTGGGAATCTGGTTGAGGAGGAGCAGAAAAGAGAATGAGGCAAAGCTCCCTCCAGGTCAGGCGAAACTCCAGGGAGAACGAGAACTGCCTCAGACTGGGGTCCGGCTTGCCCAGACCCCAGTGAGTCCTGAGAGGACAATACTCATTTGCTTGGGAAATTCAATAGGAAGACCTCAAAGATGAGTCATACACCCTGCACACATGTTGTCATCTAGGGGTCCTGGTGCAATTTTTATTTTATTTTTATGTTGTTTTTTTTTTTTTTTNTTTTTGATTCAGGGTTTTGCTTGTTGCCCAGGCTGGAGTGCAGCAATGCAATCATAGCTCACTGCAGCCTTGACCTCCTAGGCTCAAGTGATCCTCCTGTCTCAGCCTCCAGAATAGCTGGGACTATAGGTATGTGCCACCACACCTGGCTAATTTTTAAAGGGCTATGTTGCCCAGCCTGGTCTCGAACTCCTGGGCTCCAGCAATCCTCCCATCTTGGCCTCCCAAAGTGTGGGGACTACAGGAGTGAGCCACTGTGCCAGGCCTTGCAATTTTAATCTTATTCCAAGGGTGTGAGAAAGGCTGAGGCCGAGCTTCTCTGCCCTTGCCTTCTGGCAGGACTGCCTGGAAGACCTCCTGCCGGGAGTGGTTTGTGCGTGCCTGTGACACAGAGACAGACTGACTCCAAAGGCCAGTGTCATGAATGGAATTTGAAGGAAGAAAATTCCATTCATAACACTGGCCTTTGGAGTCCCCACTCGTTTGGTGGGGAGTAGGTCCTAGGACAGGCTTCCTCAGCGGAACAGTACTGACTCTTTGCATTTTGGCCTTCACGGATGACCCAGAGGTTCAGCAAGGCCACACTCTGCTCCAACAGGGAGTTGGGGTTTTCCACTCGGATCCTGTTGATGTCTTCCACACTGAACTGCAGCTCCCGGGCCAGCTCTGCAAGCAAGAAACCAACAGCAGATGTAAGCCACGAGGGGGCCTCCAGCACACAGACGGGGTGGGCACTGCAGTGTGGGGGCATCAGGCGGGGAGCACAGGGAGCTGTTGGGCAGCCTCCCTGTGGACTTGGTGTTCTTTCTTTCAAGAAATTCCTCATGAAATGCCAGCACCTATACTTTTGTATCTCCAGAAAAAGGGAGAATGGGAGGGGTGCTTGATAAATAGGTACTGAACGAATGAATGAATTAATTAATGAATGAACAAATGTCCTTTCTCCCTTTCATAACTTCTAATATGAGATGACATGATGGCAAGGTTCAGCAACTTCTGCAAGTTCACAGAGCCAGGGAGTCCCTGAGCCAGGAGGGAGCTGCACCTGCCGATTCTCGGCCCAGCACTGCCTGTGCCACACCAGGACGCCACGCCCTGCTGCCGAGAACCAATGAGAACAGAAACAGCCTTCAGAGCTTATGCTTCTTCAGGGAGAGGTGCTATTTACATTTAAAATGAAAATACCAGTTCCCATCTAAATGCGAGGCAATAACGCAGACTATTAGCCAAAATCCCCCATTACTTTTAATGTTATTTCTTTAGAAGGAAAACAGCATTAGAGTCTAATTTCAAGGAGAAAGAAGACTGGGGAGAAAGTGATGGTGAGAATCAGAACACGCACACAACACATACACCCACACACGTATACACACGCACACCTTCTGAGCATCCAGCAGTCACGGTTTAAAGAATGAGCCCTGTCTGAACTTCTGAGTCTGTCACACTGCCTTTCCACAAGTTATTACCAAGGTTCCTGAGTGTGTCTAAAGTGTTCTGCAGGGGGAGTGAATGAAGGGAGCCCACTCATATAAAAGCTAACAAAAAATAAGGAGGGGGAGGGGAAGCCATCTCCTCAGCGTCAACAAGAATTGCAAGCTGGGCTCTGGACAGAAATACAGTTATAATTCGGCATCCACCAAACTGCACGTGGGTCCTCTTCTTTGTTGCTCAAAGCCACACAGTGCTGGACAGTGACCACTCGCACCTTCATTGTTCCTACAGACAGGGTCTCTGACATTAGGTTTCTGTTTAAGGATCCCTTAAGATGGTTTTCAGACCCCCAATTCCAGCAACCAGTTTGAATACAGGGATCAGCACGAGAATGTAGCTTCTTCCTCTCCCTGTCCATGATTTCACCCTGCGCTCTTCAACCAATCACCTGCCAGGCGGCCCTGTGACCAAGCCTCCTTCCCTGCTACAAACTCCTGCCACTCACATCGGGCAGTGGACCTGCAGTGGTCACACAGGGAGAATCCAGTCCTAGGGTCTGTGGCTGGGCACAGCACATTCTGAGCCTTGACTTTATTTGCCCACCTGCCTCCCTTGAAATAAGATCTACCCGGATGGCTGGCAGGACTTCTGCAAGCCACAGCCACAGACCATAGGCAAATACCCTGGGACTTGCCCTTTCCTTCCCTCCTTTTCAAGATCTCCTGTAAAGTCAAAAGTTGATGCTTTCTTAGAAAGGAAAGTCAGACAGAGATGGAGGCAGGGGGGCTCCCCATTCCATGGGCACCCAGTGGTGTGACCTGGACAGCAGACCCAGCCCAGACAATCATAAATCAGATAACACACGGGTGATAAAAGGAGGGTTAGAAATGCCTCATTCATTGCTCATTACTGAGGAAGAGGGTAGGTGAGATGAACAAAGTGCTTTTCTGCCCCCCAATTCCCCACTTACCTGCCCAGCTGAGACCGAGGTGCTCTGAAATAATAGCCATCTTCATCTCCGCCTGGTCTGTCCCAGTGAGAAAACCTGAGGAGAAGCATTAGATTTCATTTAGTAGCCAGGGCAGGACACAGTCGACAGGCGTGAGGACACGGCCTGTGATGGACGTGGCTTCCGTGTACACTGGGGTGATTGTCTGGACTCTCTGCAAGGTCACGGGAAGACCCAAGTCAGCTCTGCAACTGCTTTCAGAATGGGCCGAGCCCTTGCCAGGTTGCAGAGAGATGAGCTCATACCCACCCTTCTTGGGAAGGAGCAAGCACGCACCATGACGCAGAGGCTGTACCTGGTGTGGACTCGCTGAGAATGCTGTATCGCAGGGCCAGGGGGGTCAGGGTTCTTCTCCTATCTTCAGCTCCACTCCCCTGCAGAAGAAAGGGTGCTTTGGGTTTTGGACTCTCCCCACCTTCCTAGAGAAGGTGATCTGAGCTCCTAGCCTGCAGGGGTAGGGAAGGATGACCCCAGTCCTGGTAAACAGTCAGTCCGTTTCTTCAGGAACTTAGCACAGAGTAACAGGATGGGAGCAGCAGGAGTGAAGGGAAGCTGACCAGGCGCACATGCGCTATTAATCACAGTCGTAACAACGGCAAACCCACGTCACCCCATCGCCTGTGGGTCCTTATTTAATGTTCATGGCAACCTAGGAGGTGGGTGCTGTATTACTCCCATTTCATCAATAAGGAAACTGAGGCACAGAGAGACTAAGTTTCTTGCCCAAGATCACCCAGTTAATATGCAGTGGAGCTGGGTTTGAACTTAAAATATTGCTTTTGTTTTTGGATTTCTTTCTGCTTGAAAGGCCCATTTCCATACTGCCCTAAGGCCTTAGCATCACAGCCCTGTGGAAAAGCATCCAGACGCTGCCCAAGGCTGCAGGAAAATACTCTTTTTTTTTTTTTTCAAGAGCCAGGGTCTTGCTCTGTCTCTGAGGTTGGAGTGCAGTGCAGTGGCACGATCATGGCTCACTGCAGCCTCCAACTCCTGGCCTCAAGTGATCCTTCTGCCTCAGCCTCCCAAGTAGTTAGGACTATAGGCCCATGCCCCCATGCCTTGCTAATTTTTTATTTTTATTTTTTCATACAGACAGGATCTCACTATGTTGCCCAGGCTGGTCTCGAACTCCTGGGCTCAAGCAATCCTCTTGCCCCAGCCTCCCAAAGCACTGGGATTATAGGCATGAGCCTCTGAGCCCAGCCTGGAAACCCTCTTATGAAAGAGAAGTTGCTTCACCCTCATCTCATCGCCAAGAAGAGAGATTGAGCCATGGGCTTATGAATGTAACCTTGCTTCTTTCCTAGTTTAGCATGGAAGGCTAATGATTAAAATAACAACAACAGCAAACACCACCAACAAAACCATGGAGACGGTCTGGAGACTATGATCCCTCCAAAGTCCCTAGAAGAGGTGGTGACTGGGATACTCTCACAAGTATCGACAAATTAACATACGTGGCCAAGACTCCTTTGCTGAGCTCAAAACCCTGGGTGTTTGCGGTGGCTGAGGACACCAGGCTTCCCTTCTGTGAGGGCCTAGCACCCTGGGAAGATAAGCAGGCAGATGAAAAAGCGGCCTAAGAGAAGCCGAGCAGGGGCTGGGAGACCTTAGCAGCTCTCCTTGGTACAAACCTCGGAGGCCTCGGGCCAGGGACACCGAGGCAGATGTGCCCTTCGGGTCCCTTCTCACCTTCACAACTAGGGAGCCCAGGGTCCACAGCGTGAATGTGCCCATCACCATCTGCACTGTGCATTGCAGAGAGGGCCAGGGCAGGGTCCACTGCCAGCCAGGCCACAGAATGAGCGTGCTCAGTACCTCTGCGTGCTCCAGGGGACTAAAGGCAGTTCCACCAGGAAGAAGCCCCTTGGAAATACTGCACCTGGGGACTGTCTGGGGACCTCCTACGGGGAACGCGTCTCTGGCCAGGCTCCTTGGCAGGTGCCAGCTCACCTTGGTGCAGGGGGGCATGGTGATGTTGAGGTGGCAGAGAATGTGCTGGGCGTCCTCGTACTTCATCGCCTTGCGCAGAAACGACAGGGACCCTCCCGGCTCTCGACTGCTGTCCCTCACCTAAACTCAATCACACAAAGGGAAGATTCAGGGGCCCTCTTATAGGCCACTGGGCTCTCTGGTTTAGGGAATTCTGCCTCCCCAACTTTCTAGACCCAGAGGAGAGGCCAGCCAGAGAGTGCCGGCACCTTTACAGGTATGGCCAGACGGTTCTCCCGAAATGACTGGAAGTGGAAACTCCGCTGCTGGGCAGCTTTCTTCATGGGCACCAGGTTCCCAGAGAGCTCTGCAAACAGGGACATTCCCTCCAATACCTGCGGGAGAGGAAAAGCAGATACAGCTTGTCGGGGGAAGGGCCCAAATGTCCCACCTTCAACCTTCAACCTTCAGCCCTTCCCTCTCCAAGACACACCCTGCCACAGCCAAGAGGCATGGCGGGGTGTGCTGAGAAATCCACTGTTCGTTTTGGGAACGGCTTTATTTCCAAAATTGTGATGAATGAGGCATGCTTCCTGACTTCAAAGGATTTTGTAGTATGTAGGGATCTTCAAATACCCCTGAGATGTTGATGAGAATTGCTATCAAGCACTCTGAAATTTCACTTGAATATCATAACATAGCTCTGGAAAAAAACAAAACAAAACCCGGTTCTGGGCTGGGAACAGTGGATAACACCTGTAATCCCTCCACTTTAGGGGGTCAAAGTGGGAGGACTGCTTGAGGCCAGGAGTTTGAGACCAGCCTGGGCAACATAGGGAGACACCCTCAACTTTACAAAAAAATTAGCCAGGTGTGGTGGCATGTGCCTGTAGTCCCAGCTACATGGGAGTCCGGAGGATCACTGGAGGCCAGGAGGTGGAGGCTGCAGTGAGCTATCATGGCACCACTGCACTCCAGCCTGGGCAACAGAGCGAGATCCTGTTTCTAACACCAAAACCCAGGTTCTGTTTTTATGTCTATCCAAAGATGCTTTGTCATGAGAAGAGCTGGAAAGCGCTTGCTCTATTTTAACCTCACCTACAATAATGATCCCTATTGTGTAGATAAAGCTTTCAACTGAGGAGTTATCATTAACCCATTTGACAGTCGAGAAAAACTGAGGTTCATTGCAACCTCTTCCTCCCAGGTTCAAGTGATTCTTCTGCCTCAGCCACGAGTAGCTGAGATTACAGGCGTGAGCCACCACACCCAGCTCATTTTCAGTACAGACAGGGTTTCACCAGGTTGGCCAGGCTGGTCTTGAACTCCTGACTTCAGGTGATCCGCCTGCCTTGGCCTCCTAAAGTGCTGGGATGACAGGCGTGAGCCACGGCGCCCGGCCTGGCCAGCACTTTTAACAGTCGCTGGTGCACAAGACCTTCTGCAAATGCCCGGCTCTTTTCACAGATCACTAGACCAAAAGCCTGCAGCCTCCTCTGAGATACCCACGGTGGCATCGCTCACTTTTCCTGAAGCTTCTCTAAGATGCATCTCAAGAGGGGTCTCAAAGAGAGACAGCTGTGGAGCCCCTCATCTACAGAGGGAGGACTGCCTGCCTGCACCAGGCACTGGTTTGTCCCGGAGGCGGTGCAGGGCCCAGGCCCGTACCTCTATGTCCCTGCTCCGGGCCACCTCCACAAAGTTCTCATGCTGCTCCAGGGTCTTGTCCACCTTGTCATCTGTCATGCAGTAGCAGCGCAGGCGCCCCTCTCGGGGGTCATTCATTTTGGCAAAGATGACAAATTTGGCCATGTAGGGCACTGCGGTGAGCTCTTTGTACAGCAGGGTGGCGAAGTTCACAGCCTCAGCGGTCCGAGGACAGTCCGACAGCCAAAACCTGAAAAGCAGGGTGAGTTAGACTGTGTTCCCAAGTGCCCAACAGAAAGCATCCTTTCCATCCAGATGGGAGCAGCCAGTAAGCCACGCCATGGTTATAGTGCCACAGGGCCACAGAGTCTTCCACGTGTAGGGGACAGTGACGGAGCCCTGGCCTCAGGCCTAGATGGCAGCACGGAGCCTGAGGATGGCCCACACATGCTGGGCTGGGCTGGCCTTGTCTCACCTGGCAGAGACGTTGGTGGTGAAGTTGGCGCACTCATTGGCATACACAAGCTTGGTGGTTCCTGTTATGTCTTCCCACTGGGCCTGGTCTGTTCCACCTGTAACACCGGCAGAAACGGGGCTGGGGACAGTCTCCAGGACGTAAGCACAGAGCTTACTAAAATGCTAAGGCCCTGGTGTGTAAGGGTAAGACTGGGTGAGGCTCACCTGGTCTGCAGTCCTGGCACACTATCCTCACCCTCTGCTCCTCCTCCTACCCTCCTAGTGACCTGCATGCCCTCCTACTAGGGCTTGGAAGCTTCTTTCCCAGGGGCATGGACTTTTTTTTTTTTTTTTGAGATGGAATTGTTGCCCAGGCTACAGTGCAATGGCGTGATCTCAGCTCACTGCAACCTCTACCTCTCAGGTTCAAGTGATTCTCCTCCCTCAGCCTCCGGAGTAGCTGGGATTACAGGGATGCACCACCACACCCAGCTAATTTTTGTACTTTTAATAGAGACTGGCTTTCTCCATGTTGGTCAGGCTGGTCTTGAACTTCTGACCTCAGGTGATCCACCCACCTCGGCCTCCCAGTGCTGGGATTACAGGAGTGGGCCATCAGGTGGGGGGTGGACTTTTATGCAGATGCTTTATCCTTCCTTCTCTTGGAAAAACACCTCATTCCCCGGGAAGCCAATAAAGCCCAAGGGGACTGCAGGCTTCGCCTTCTTCCCCCACCCCCACTCCGTCACTCCCCTACTGTGTTCTAGAAGTCTGAGGCAGGGGCCCCTCTCACCAATGACGCTGCAGAGCAGGCGCAGGCTGGTGGTGTCTCCCTCCCCGCTGTCCCTCGGGTTGTCAGTCCAGGAAGGAGGAAGCGGGATCCGAAGCCCGATGGGGCGGTGGAACTTCCGGCGCCGGGGCTCCACAGTGACAATGGGGCTGAATGTGGCCTGGTTGCCCAGGAGCTTGGTGACAAGCTCATCTGGGACAGGCTGGGCCTGTGAGATGACAGAGGCAGGACACTCAGGCAGGAGTGGGGCTTGTCAGATGGGAGGCAGCCCCACGCCTGGCGAGATTGGCCCTCGGTGCACGGGGTCACCCCAGCTGTTGGACCACAGGACCGACACCGTGTAGCCTGCCTTCCTGAGCCCTTTCTCCCCCACTGCTCTGCCTCTCACTCCCAGGGCTGGTGCATCTTTGCTTGCATCAAGGTCAGCTCCCGGGGGTCAAGTGGTTCCCGCATGCTGCACAGACTGGGTCATGTGGCTTGATGGGTTCCTTGAGGGGCTCTGCCACTCATCAGGGAGCTTCCGCCTCAGCCTCCCCACTCAACTCTCCTGTGAGCTTTAAGGTCAACTCTCTACTGTGGCATTTCACAGCACCGGACAAAAGCATGGGGCTGTCCCAGGGAAAGAGGGTGGCCTTCCCGGGGCCCGGAGTCAGTCCACCCCAGGACCTGGTGGGAAGGAGGGCTGCGTCACCTGCAGGGCCAGCTTCACTCTCTTGGTGACGGCGTTCTCCGGGAACGTCGCCTGCACCAGGGGCACCAGCTTGCTCTTCAGGGCGCCGCCTTCGGGGCCGATGGTATCGTAGTCCTGGCAGAGCCGCGACATGATCACGAAGTACAGCGGGAAGTCGGTGGTGATGATTCGGCACACCCTCTTCTTCTCCAGCTCCTCCAAGCTCCCCAGCTCTGGACCCACACGCACAGGCCAGCACCCCGGTCACATTGGGCACAAGTTCAGACCTCGCAGGGGCCCCAGAACCTCCTTGTCCCCAAGACCCAGTGCCCATACCCTCCCCAAGTGCCTGGCGGCACAGTGGCCCAGCAGAGCAGATGCAGCTGCAGGCGGTGGCTGATCATCCCCTCATGTGTCCTGGGGACACAAGGCTTGACCACACTGGGCCATTCCCAGCCTCTCAGGGCTTCCCAAACTCCAGGTGGCTCTGAAAGCCCACCTTGAAGGTGCAGCTCAAACCCCTCTTCCGGAAGGTGGAAACCCAGCCCTGGAGTCCCTGCCCCTACCTTCATCCATCCCGTTGAGGATCTGATCCAGGTAGCTCTCTCCATAGCGGCTCCTGTGCTCCTTCCACACGGAGCCGTTTTCGCTCCTCAGAACCACGAGCTCACGGTCTCCACGGCCATGGGAGGCAAAGTGCGGGATCTCCACGATCACAGGGCTGAGGCGAGGACACAGTGGCAGTGGGGAGGAGCTCACGTGGGGCAGGCGGGCCACAGGGAGGGATGGGGCTGCTGGCTCCCACCCAGAGGGAGAAGGTGCTTCTGCAGCCACGTGGAGGTCCCACCTGCAGGCGGTCTCTAAGCGGACCAGATGTGGTAGGGGGGCGGCAGGGCTTCCCATGGCCCTGCTTGCTCCCACCAAGCCTACCGTGACAGTGAGGACAGGGATGTCTCATTTCACGGGGGCTCTGCTCCCATGACCTAAGGATCCTGTCCTTGGGCCTGATTCCAAAAACCCGCCTGACATCCCTAGATAGGTGACCTCATCTATGGACTGGCCATAATGTCCCCCCACATTTCCTTTGGAGGGACACTTTGAGAACTAAGAAAAGTCAATGAGAAAACTTGCTACTTTGCAAATGGTGGTGACCGCTCTGAGGGGGCCAAGAGGGTGGACAGAGGTAGAAGGCAGGGCCTCCGGGTCAGGACTGTCCCTACATCACACTCATGGTGCCTGGGGGGTAGCAAAGCCCCAGGGGAGTCCAGGCTGCTTCAGGGGAGTGGGGCACAGGCCTCTGGAGCTGGGTACTCTCCTCGTGCTCAGGGGAAATGGCCAGGGAGGCCGCCTTCCCAGGACTCTCAGTGCATGAATGGTCAGCCCCTCAGGGCCTCAGAGTGGCCTTGTCTCTAGTGTCATGCAAGATTTAACAGTTGCTTTTGAGTTTTGCTTTTTTTTTTTTTTTTTACAATAATGGGGTCTCGCTATGTTTCCCAGGCTGGTCTTGAACTCCTGGCCTCAAGGGATACTCCCACCTCAGCCTCCAAAGCACTGAGATTACAGGCATGAGCCACCATGCCCGACCTAAGATCTGAGAGTTGTAAGCCCTCGCAGGGCTATGGATGCCAGAAAAGGGGGAGGGACACCCAGTTCTGTTTCCCCGTCAGGACAGTGGAGGTGGCGTGGCCTCCATGGCACAGGGAGAGGTGAGGACGCGGGCTGCCTGCGCACACTCACCTCAGGAACTGTGCTCCTGTGGGCCCCAGTGCGATGATCCTGCTGGCCAGGCCCTCCTCCTCAGCCAGTGGCGGCGGCGTGCTCAGCTTCTGGGGCTTGACCAGGCGGCAGGTGATGCGGGTGGGCGCTGCGCACGTCCGCGGGGGGATCACCACTCGCAGGCCGTTGTGGCGACTTCCTCTCATGGAGCCACCCCGGGCATCAACCATGAAGCTCACCAGAAACCTAGGAGCGGGGTGGGGAGGCACGTTGGGCTTCTGCATCCCCTCTTGGAGACGGGAGTCCCTGAGCCCTGCGCTCGCCACTCACCCTGTGTGCACTGGGCTGGCCACTGGGCTGATGTTGTCTGAGGTCTCAGTGGCTGGGCTGCTGGGGATGAGGGAGTCCTCATCATACTCTTTAGATGCCTGAGGAGAGAGAAGTGGTCCTGCTGTCCCACTTCCGCCAGGGCCGGCTGGATGCCGTGCCAGGGTGTGGAGGCTTGGAAGAGCCTTGCCGCCAGAAACCAGGTGCCCCATAGAGAAAGCGCTCCCACGGCACCGCCCTGTCAGACAAGCCTGTCCTGGAGTCTAAAAGGAAACACGAGCTTCCTCCCCTCTCCATGCCTCTCCACGGCTCAAGACCCTGGGACAGAGCCTTGGAACGGATGGAGCCGGTCCTCGCTGTTGAGTCCAGCTCCCGGCCCCAGGCCCTCCGCACTTGCTGCAGGCCTGCGTTCCCTTCTCTCCAGCTCTGCCCCACAGGAGCCCTGCCCTCGGCCAGCCGGCTTCCTCTCGGGTGGGTGCTGCATCCCAGCACCGTGACCCCCACCACTTAGCTGTGGGCGGGCTGCCTGCCCTGTGGACATCTGGAGTCCACGAGGTGAACACAACAGACTCCTGCCATTGTGGGGCTTCCTGCTCCTCACCTGTGAAATGGGGACTTGCCTTAGGGTAACATTGCAACTACAGGGACACCAGGTGGCCCTGTCACAACCAGCAGGGCCTGAACCCAGCCTCCATGCTCTCTAGATCTTCACATTTGCTTTTCCCCCGGTCCAGAACATCCTTGTCCCTCACCCTTGTTGATCTAATCCTCTCCACTCCCCGCATCTCACTCCTCCAAGAATCCTCCCAGCCTTGGGGCTGGCTCGGTCCTCCCTGCTCTGCACTCTATGAGCACTCACACCACACAGTGGAGCACTCCCCCGCTCTCCCTCCCGGTTTGGTGCTAACTGGGTTCATGTGTCCAAGTCCGCTCTTCCCGGTTGGACCCTGGCTCCCAGGAGGCAGGCACCCAGTCCTCCTGCCTGAGCCTGTCCAGGGCGCACAGCAGGAATCCGGTAAACATCTGCTGGCTGGAGCTCCTACCCTAAGCCAGAGCTGAAGACAGAAGGCTGGTCAAGGACCAGCTGGTTTCTCACTGGTGCTGTCCTGGGCTGCATCCAGGGACTGCGCCACCGCAGGAAAGGGCCGCATCTGACCACCTCTCCCAGATGCCGCCCACCCAACACGGCCAATGTTGCACCACTGTGGGGCGTCCAAGTGTGGAAGGCTGGTTAGACAGCAAGTGGCATGTGAGCTCTTATTTCCTGTTGTGCTATGTACAGGCCATCCCTCAGCAATCACTGTCCTGGGGCACTCATGCTCTCCACGCGGGAAAACCACAGAGATGGAACTTCTCACCTGCTCTGGCTCTTCTGACCTGATCACCACCGTCTCGGGCGTGACACACGGAATCCTGGGGATGGCGGGAGATTCTACCCTGCGATCCGAGAACACCAGAACATCACAGGGCTGATCCACAAGTGCACACAGCTTCCTCTTCCTCTTGTTTCCAAGTCTCTCCCTCCCGCTTTCCACTCGGGAGCCCAACTGCCCTTCACAACCTGGTGGAAGGACCGCCTCCTCCTCCATGAAGTCCTCCCCAGCGACTCCAACCTACACTCGTCACCCCTTTCTGCACCTGCAGAGCCTGTTGACAGAGGCCCCACTCTGGCTAACAATGTATCTTTCTGCATTGCTACGACCACTCGGTGGGCATTTGGATCCCACCAAATGAATCCGTAAGTTGCTTATGGTCAGGGTCAAAGCTCTGTATTTCTTTCTAACAGATGTCCAGCAAATTGAAATGGACTAAGTGTCCCCGTGGTTTCGCTCCCCGCTTGTTCCACTTCCCTGTTTCCTATAAGCCACGGGATGCTTCCGTCTTTTCAGAAAACACCTAAGGCTCTGCGTTCCTACAAAGTGGTCAATATTAGATAGCTTTGCAAAATGTCCCTGCGTACAATGTACACACAGTGAGACAACCCACAGCAGTCACGGCGGGCAATGAGAAGCGTGGTCCAGGCAGACCCGGATCTCCCCGGGCTGGTACCCACCCATCCCTCAGGGGCAGAGGAATCAGGTCAGAGTTTGAGCTTAGCCTGGCAATAGTTTCTAATGTGAATCTTCAAATTTTTTTTTCTTTGAGACGGAACTTTGCTCTTGTTGCCCAGGCTGGAGTGCAGTAGTGTGACTCGGATCACTGCAACCTCTGCCTCCCAGGTTCAAGCGATTCTCCTGCCTCAGCCTCCTGAGTAGCCAGGACTATAGATGCATGCCAACGTGGAGGCTGTTATTTTGTATTTTTGGTAGAGACGCGGTTTTGCTATGTTGGCCAGGCTGGTTATGCACTCCCAACACCCGCCTCAATCTCCCGAAGTGTGGGATTACAGGTGTGAGCCACTGCACCCAGCCATCTTTCTTAACTTTTGGATGAGAAGTTGAGTGTGCATAAGAGGGAGAGGGGGTGTGGATATAAGGCTGTGAATGAGGGGAGCCTGGGAGAGGAGCAGAGAGGCAACTAGGCAGCGTGGTGTGGGGAGGCCTCTGCGCTCAGGTGCGGAGCTGGCGCATCCTAAGGTGCAAACCATCTCTCTCCACAGGCAGCGCACCCAGCACCTGGCCTGCTGTGCCCTTCCTCCCTCTAGAATCCCTGCTCTGAGCCACAGGGCTGCACCTCAGCATCCCCCCGGGGACCCTCCTGGGAGCGCTGCTCACACTTGGTCTAGCTTCGGCACAAAATCCAGCAGCTCCTTCTCTTCATCGACATCCCTGGAATCCTGCCTCTCAGCCTTGGAGCCGATGAGTTCCTCCCCTGAAACAGCAAGAGTGAGCGACAGGGTGGAGGGAGAAGAGTCCCTCTTTCTTTTTAAAAAGTGCTGTTTCCGCTCCGCCTCTCGCCTCTCGGGGGCTTGCTCCTGAGGTGTGGGGAAGGCCTCGATGCTGCAAGGAGACTGGGAGCTATGTCTTTGCCCAGTCCTGGTCCTCCAGCGCTGGGATAGAGAGCAGGGCAGCCAGCTCCTGACATCTTAGATGCCCGAGGCTTTGCAGGAGGCCAAAGACACAGCCAGAAGGAACTTTCTTCACTTAGTTCCAATTCAAAGCAGCCCTTTTAGGTGTGCCATGGCACCAAAGAAGGAACCGCTGCTGCTCTTTTCCACTCCACACCGACAGGAGAATAAACTACAGTGGAACTGGACCCACTCCTTTCAAAGGGTTGGAGAATTTTTTGTAACCATGGCAGCCAGAACTTCCTTACTTCCAAAGCCCATCACAAAGAGGTTCAAACTATGGGTGAATCAGCTGCCTGCACCCCTGACTGACTCTTTGTTTCTCTCTCCTAGCTTGATCTGGAGCTGGAGCCCCAGGCCTCGACCTTGAGGGGTCATGCATTGCCACCCAACAGTGAGCACCCTGGCTTGCGATCTGGAGCTGACGGGATGGAAGGACAACAGCTCATGCAGTTATGATCACAAACACGGTGGTATGGGCACAGACACAGAGATGGACAGGTGGGAGCTGCCCGCTGGCGCACAGGTCTCATGGGTGTGAATTCCCTGGTTTAGTCGAGCTCCTGGCTCCAGATTATTAGCTGTCAGAGGAAGATGGAAAGCAGGCATGGATTAGTGAGTGTTTGGGTTGCTTAGGGTGAAATGCACTCTGGTGAGAAAAGACCACAGGAAACAGAAAGCGTTTCATACCCATTATAGTTATATGAGCAGTTCCTGGAAAGCAAAGGAAAGCCGAGTTGAAAGAAGGACCACATTGAAGGCAGTTACAGTGAGAGGCATGTATATTATCCAAAGGAACACCAGAGAGCTCTGCTCCTCTAGTTGACAAAGTTATACAACCACGGAATTACCCGGATGGAAGGGAGCACCAAGCTGATCCAGCCCACCCTACCGTTCAACATCCCCATCTAATCAGTGAGGAAATAAGTTTTGTTGGGAGTAGGAAAAGGCTAGAAGCATTCTGTAGTTCATAGAAGATGAGACTATAGTGATTTCTTTCTTTTTCTTTTACAGACAGGGTCTTGCTCTGTCACCCAGGCCGGAGCGCAGTAGGGTGATTACAGCGCATGGCAGCCTCGAGCTCCTGGACTCAAGCAATCCTCCCATCTCAGCCTCCTGAGTAACTGGGACTGCAGATGTGCACCACCACACCCCAATAATTTTTAGTTCTAATTTTTTTGTAGAGACAAGGGTCTCCCTATGTTGCCCAGGCTGGCCTTGAACTCCTAGCCTCAAGCAATCATCCAACCTTGGCTGCCCAGAGTTCTGGGATTACAGGCATGAACCCAGGCACCCAGCCAGATTATAGTAATTTCATAATCACAGAAATAACCCAAAACCTTCTGACCCACTGTGTGGTCAGAAGTGCAGCTTAGTAAAAGGCATTCTCACAGATTTTCAATAATCCCCTTAGTATTTGTTCAAAGCACAAAGAAAGAACTAGGCAGAATTTTATTACAGCTCCTCATGGCACTGAGAGTTGATCTGAGTAGAACCATGCTCCAATTTGATACTCATGCATAATCTATGCAAACATACATGTATTTTTTAAACTTCATGAGATTTTAAATTTAGTCAATGTTCCTTCACATTGTATTAATGGAGTAGTGCTTTTGATAATAGACAACAGTTATAAAAAGCAGGTCTGCCCAGTTTCAATGTTCATCTGCAGTGCTTGGGCGAGCTGTAAGGGAGCGAAGCCAGCAGGTGGCAGGAGGCCCCCTTAGAGAGTGCCTGGAGCCCCTCTGTCCCCACTAGCCTGAGCTCATTACCCCAACTTTACCTTCATCTTCCGAGACATCCAGGATCTCATCTACTGTCTCAGGGAAACTCATCCGATGCTTATCACTGACTAACTACAAAGAGAAAAAGCAGAGAATTCAACCCAGACTAGAGCTATGCACTTTTCCACCAGTCCAGCGGTTCCCTGGTCACGCCTGTAGGATTTGCCCCAAATGAAGAAAACAGACAGAGGAGACGCTCAGCCTGGAAGCTGCTGGGCGGGAAGCACTGGGATGGGACCCAGGAAACCTGGTCTCCCATCTCCCCAAACCCCATCCATCCCGCTGCTGCCCAGGAACTCTGGTCCCGCCCTGAGTCCTCGTGCCACTAGGTGGCAGCACAGCTCCGCTGGAAGGAGGACAAGCGCCCACCTGTTGGGTTAGGCGCCTCTGACAGGCGTCCCGGAGTCCCAGAACACACCTCACTTCCAGAGTAATCCTGGGCACGCCCGTGAGCCAGGCTGAGCGTGTCCGGGGTGGGTGCGAGGGAGAGGCAGACATACCACGAAACTGGTTTCATCTGTGACAACCTTGAGTACGTCGGTGACAGAAATGTAACCCAAGCGCTTGGCTATGGCCAGAGGTGTGGTTCCATCCTGGGAAAAGAGCAGCCGGGTGCAGTCAGACAGGGGATGGAGTCTGGGAGGCGGGGATGGCCCCTCAGAAACATATTGAATTCATTTTCTAGTTGTTCAGGAAGACCTGAATGGATGGACGTCACCGTGGAGCCCAGAACGAGATCTCTGCACGGGTGTATGCCTAGATGTGTGTTAGCAGCAGCACCCACAGAGACCGGTGTGGAAGGAGAGAGGGCAGCGGTGCTTTCTATCTGCAGCGTCAAGTGTGGGGCCTTGCAATCCCCCAGAGGAAATCTCCCCAGAAGTCAGGCTCTGTCCAGTGGGAATCCCCTGGGAAGGAGGTCAGGAAGTTGCCAGGTGCAATTTTAAGAGGATGAGGACAGAGGGAGGCTGCTCGCTGCTCCCAAAGTCTGTTCTTGGGTGTCAGTGAAGAGGTATTGAAGTAGTTGAGTTAAGCCATATACTTCAATGAACTCTAATGAGAATACTCAGAAATCACCAATCACGAGAAATACAGCAACAGCATATTTTCTACTTCAACTTGAAGAGAAAGAGCTACGTGACCAACCATAAATGGATACTGAGGCTTGATTGTTCTGACATCTCTATTTCCAGGATGTGCCTTGGGATCCATTCAGATTCAAGCCCAGCTGCAGCTGCAATTTCTGCAACCACATCTACAATGAAGGGTCCCCCCTTTTTTTTTGTGAGACAGAGTCTCGCTCTGTCACTCAGGCTGGAGTGCAGTTATGTGGCCTTGGCTCACTGCAACCTCTGCCTCCTGGACTCAAGCAGTTCTTGTGTCTCAACCTCCTGAGCAGCTGGGACTACAGCACCTGTCACCTGACCTGGTTGATTTTTGTAT
>NW_016107841.1:1279057-1310484 GCF_001604975.1 Cebus imitator
GTCTTGGTCTGTCATCCAGGCTGGAGTGCAGTGGTACAATCACAGCTCACTGTAGCCTTGACCTCCTGGGCTCAAGTCATCCTCCCGCTTCAGCCTCCCAGTTAGCTAGGACTACAGCTAATATGAACTACCATACCCAGGTAATTAAACACAATTGTTTTGCAGATTCAGGGACTCACTGTGTTGCCCAGGCTGGTCTTGAACTCCTGCCTGCAAGCAATCCTCCCACCTTGGCCTCCCAAAGTGCTGTGATTACAGGCGTGAGCCACTGCACCCGCACTCAACAAGAATATTTAATAAACATAAAAGGGGACCGTAAATGGTGCTTGAAAAGAAAATGATCAGTTCACCAGAAGGAGGAAATGATCACAGCACCCCATTCCCAGGGTACCCAAGGTAGCTGTGGCTTTAGGGTGCTGCGGTCCTGGCCAGGCCTGCCCCAGACATGTATTAACATCTACAGTTAGGGGAGGTTACCCAGGGCTCCCGCCATGGGGAGAAGTTTTCTAAACTCAGGGGAGAGAGTGTACTCACCGAGCTGACCTCGTTTGGGGAAGCACCGTTTTTCAGAAGCAGAGTCACGATGTCTGTGTGTCCCTGCTGGGCTGCCTGGTGCAGGGGGCTGTATCCTAGCTGCAGAGCGAGCAGACATTTTGGCAAGGTTAGCCAGCCAACAGAGAGAGATCTGCCCACACACGACAGTGCCTGTCCATCTTCTAAGTGGGACATTAATAAAATGCATTTTCCCCCGTTCCTCCTTCAGGGGCCACAGTCAAAACTGTGGTGGAACCCCTGATGCCCCCAGAGCAGCTCTGGCTGCCCCCTGATATGGCAGAGAGTACGGTCAGCACAGGAGTCGGGCTGAGGCATCCCTGTACCTTGGTCTTGGCATTGACATCTGCCTGGTGCTGCAGCAGAAACTTCACCAGCTTGATGTTTCCGTAATGACTGGCCACGTGGAGGGGAGTGTAGCCCATCTGAAAAGCAGATGAGAAGGAATGACTGGAGCTCTCCTGAGCGGGGCATCACACGAAATCGTTCCCAAAGCAGCTGATTCAAAGAGAGAATGGACAGGGAACCCCTCGGGAGGCCGACATTGACAAGCTGGATGGCTGCTGCTGGGGAGAAACCGGCGGGCTGAGACACTTGTGGAAGGGGAGATGTCAAGCGGGCAACTGGAAAATGGACACTGAACCGTGAGAAGAGGGCTGTGCTGGGGTCATCAGTGCACAGGAGATCTGAGGGCCTTGGAGGTGAGTGAAGTCCCCCAGGATAAAGTGGAGGGCAAAAAGTGGGGCCGAAGGAGTGAGGCAATACTTAGAGGCAGAGGCAGAAAAGAGGGAGGAGGTAAACCGGGAGAGTAGCGTCATAGAATCCCGGGGGGTGGCTATTTCAGGAAGGAAGAAAGAAGCCCTCAGGCCTGAGAAGGGCACGGAGACGAGGGCAGATGGGGCTGTGGGGTCATGGTCACTCCAATGACAGCAGGCTTATTTGCATTAGAAAACTGAAATCCCATTGAAAAACCCCCAAAAGACTGTCCAAGCGACTTAGTTGTGCTGTGATGGAATTTCTGGGATCTGGTCATTGCTTGAAACGCATGGGCTTGGGACATTTGCTCATGGGAGTCTGGGCTGTTCAAGGAGCCTGTGCTGCTGAACCCAGTGGCACCGCCTCCTGGGGGCCGGCAGGCCAAGGTCCTCTGAGCTCCTTGGTCCCAAATGTTCCAGGAAGCTGGTGCCAGGTTCCAGAGACCACCCAAGCACAGGTCCATGGGACCACAGCCATCATGGGATGGCTTTGGGATCCTTGAGGCCATTCTAACTCACAGGACAGGGTCCCTCCGTGCAGGACCTCCAAAAACTAAATGACCTGTAAGTGAAGTCTCAAAGATCCAGAAGATTCTAGGGTTTTAAGCAGATTTCTGTGGAAGCTGCAGGCAGTTGGAGACAAAACACTATTGTTGCCGGCATTTCTGTGCTACTCTAGAGGGGCGGCGGCTGCTGGTGCTGTCATTGTCACTGTCCCTTCCTTTTAATACGGTCAACTTGTGGGGAAAAGGAGCAAAATGTGGCTTCTTCCCTGAAGCTGCCTCTTCCCACCAACTGAAAACGCCCTCTCCGGCCTCTGTGCTCCCAGCTCCTCTCTTAGAGTAAATACTGAATTTACTCTCTTCTTTCTGGCCCTAGCAATCACCTCCATGACAAACTGTAGACGCCTCAAGGGCAGATTCCGCTCACAGAGCTCCTCGCTCACAGCAGAGGTTCAAAGAAAGTTGAACTGAATTTAACCAAGTGCTGGAAGAAAAGGGGCTAAGCTTTTGTGTGGATCTGGGGAAAGTTGACATTCTGACATGCTGACTGCTCGTGTTAGACAAGTCTCAGAGTCACGATTAAACATTCGTCCCACTTTCTCACTGCAGAGGCTCAAAGGTCTAGCAAACTTTAAAAAATCCCCAATGGAAAAGTCAGATAATTAGGAGTAGTGTTTTCAGACTCCACTGCCAGCCCTAGGAAGGGCAGAGAAGAACGTCCCACTGATCCTTGGCGTTTCAAAGCTCCGTCGAAGATTCAGTTCTGAAGTGTGGGCAAGAAGCCCACACAGACCGTAGCTCCAACTGCCTGCCTTACCCGGGTGGTGGCGTCCACCGTCACGCCGTGTTTGATCAGCACGTCTGCCACTGGAACGTGGCCTTCTTGTGCTACCAGATGGAGGGGAGTGAGTCCACTCAGCAAAAAAAAAAAAAAAAAAGAAAAAAAGAAAAAAAGACGTCCATCGCCTATTAGCAAGTAAAGAATTCCAGGCCACAAGAAAAGAGCTTTGAGGTTTGGGAGCTGAAGGGGACTCTGCAGTCATCAGCTAGCTTTTTGGTTCCAGGCAAAGCTCTTCTTGTTCTGGGCCCCAGTGTCCTTATCTAAAAAGTCAGGTGGTTACACTAGATCAGGAGTTGGCAACTTTTTCTGTTAAGGGCCAGATCATCAATATTTTTGACCATGCTTCTGTATGACTAACATTTAAATGAATGGGCATGGCTGTGTTCCAATAAAACTTTATTTACACAAACAAGTGGTGGGCTAGATTTGACCCACTGGCCCACAGTTTGCTGACTTCTGATCTAGTTGAACTTTATGGTACTTTCCCATTGTTGGTGCTTTATGGTATCTTCCTGATAAAGAATGCCCCATTTCCATGGTGACCTCCGGAGCCCTGAAGCCTTGGTTTCCTAATCTAGACAATAGGGGTTGTCATGGCTCCATCTCAGGGGCAAAATGGGAAGCCCTTGAGAGGTACACAGTGCTATTAAATGTAGTACACGGGCTGGGCGGCCAGGTGAAAGGGCGTCACGCCCTGCACCGACTCGGCATTTGCTGAGCCCCCACACTGGCTGGGGGCAGAGGCTCACGCCCATCATCCCAGCACTTTGGGAGGCTGAGGCAGGCAGATTACCTTTGGGAGGCTGAGGCGGGCAGATCAGCCTGGCCAACATGGTGAAACCTGTCTCTACTAAAAATACAAAAATTAGCTGGGCATGGTGGCTCATGCCTATAATCCCAGCTACTCAGGAGGCTGAGGCCGAAGAATCACTTGAAACTGGCAGAGGTTGCAGTGAACTGAGATAGTGCCACTGCACTCTAGCCTGGGCGGCAGAGCAAGACTCTATCTCAAAAAATTAATAAATACAAATCAATCAATCAATCAATTGATGTAGCATAATGTTATCACTGCACAGCCAGTACTGGCATGGTCAAGAGGGCAGAGCATCACGCCAGGAGTGAACGAACCATATTCTTGCATGTGGCATCACGGCTTCCTCAGGAAGGCAGTAAGTAAGGCATCAGAGGTGTTGTTTGATATGTGGGCACCCACACAAAAATGTCAGAAAAGTCTTCTCTCCCCTGGACTTTCCCTCAATACCCTTTGCTAACATGGGCCAACAGAGCTGGATTCCTCTGCAGGCACAGACTACGTCCCCTCTACAGGACGCCACTTGCCCTCCCCTCCTCTGCCTTCTGTACACCCTGCAGGCTGACCAGAGGCTTGTGGGCAGTAATGACCCCCCACTATATTCCGCTGCGGCCAGAGCCGGTGGTCTCATGCAGGCAGGCAGGGGGCTCAAGCGAGAACAGCCATTGGTTGAGGAGTGACTGTGTCAGCCTCTCAGGCGGGCACCCTGTCTAATGAGGGTGATGGGGATGCATATGAGAGAGCATGTTTCCAGACAGTGACCTTACTGTCTCTTTACGAAGCTCACTTTAAGTGGGACAGTGAAGAAACCCAGGATGCCATTGAATATAATGATCCTGCCAGAATGGTTCCTTCGCTGGGGGTCAACTGTTCAAGTTTTTACAAAATGTACCAGTATTTGTACAAAATCTATAGGTTTTTAGGAAATCTTAAGTTGCCCTGCGCTTGCCTTTCTGAATGTGTGCTATGTGACCTTATCATGTAAAGAAGTGCTTTTTTTTGGGTCATGCATTCCTTTGAGAAGCTGAGAAACACTGTGAATGCTTCAGGCAGAAAACTGGTCAGGTGCCCTTCCTCCCCAGATGTGTGTGCAATTTTAGAAGGCTTTGTACTCACACACCTATTGTCGCTGGAGTGAGAACTCCTAGTGTATAGGTCAGTGTTTTTCAAAATATCTTTCTCCCACGGAACATAGGATATTTAGTCCCAAATGACAGAATGCACTCCTGGAGGTAGGCCCTGGCCTATCCTTGGGAAAGTGTACTATAGAGTTTAGTATTATCTTTCTGCAGATCCTTGAGTCAGTCTGTTCAGAAAGATCAGCAAAGACTTTGGCATCAGAGACGCTCAGAATCCTGACACCTTGGGAATAAGCAGCCTTTCTGACTCTGTTTATTCATTTAGAAAATGAAGGTGAAATGTACACAGGGCTGTTGCAAAGATTACACACACACACACACACACACACACACACACACACACACACACACAGACACACACACACACCCCTAACTCAGAACCTGGGCACAGAGTAGATGCTCAATATGCAAACACCATACGTCGCTAGTGGGCACTCCAGGACGGATCCGAAGACGCCATGCCTACCTTGTTCCCCAGGTTGCCATTGGCTTGTTTGGAGAGCAGCAGAGCCACCATCTCTGCGTGACCTTCCTGGGCGGCCAGGTGAAGTGGCGTCACGCCCTGCACCGACTCGGCATTTGCTGAGCCCCCATACTGCAGCAGACTGCGGGCCACCTCCACCTGGTTCTGCTTGGCAGCGATGTGCAAAGGGGTGTAGCCATTCTGAAACAGAAGAAGCCACCCAGAGCCTGATTACAGGAATGCTGAGCTGACAATATCAACACACGCGCGGGGGCTGACTCTGGTTCTTGGCCGGCTGGACACCCACTGAACGTGGCTGGCGTCACCCGGAAGCAACTTAGGTGAACAAACAGACAAAATCCATTTGACTTGGAGACAGCGCCTCAGGCTTGCATAGCCACTATTATGTCCACCTTTTTCCCCATCTGTTTTCTGTTATGCTCTGACAAACTGCTGGGCAGGAACAGAACAACTGTAAGCCTGGGTGAGTAAGGAAATGAAAGGTTCTCATTTCTTCCTTCTTGCAAGAAGAGCTGAAAACCCCAAATATTTCATAAAGAAAATGAAACACCGGTCCCTTTTCTTTCCCAGTGCAATCAGGCTAAGTGCTGCCCTCTGGGCTCTGCCAGCATTAGGCAGGGTGGTTTGTGGAACATGCACGGGCAAGGGACTTGAGGGCGTGGGACAGTCCTCGCTCCACTCTTAACTAGCTGGGTGACCCAGGGCAAGTTATTCCATAACCTAGACTTCCTTCTGTACCTTTTAAGCCGTTAAAAGTGGATAATAACATCTATCTTGTTCATTTCTTGAACTTGTTAGGTGGATCAAACATGATACTGTATGTGAAGGTGTGTTCCAAAATTAAGATATAAAAAGTTGGCAGGGCACAGTGGCGCATGCCTGTAATCCCAACACTTTGGGAGGCCGAGGAGTGAGGATCACTTGAGGCTAGGAGTTTGAGACCAGCCTGGGCAACATAGCTAGACCCTATCTCTACAAAAAAATTAAAAAATTAACTGGGCATGGTGGTGCATGGCTGTAGTCTTAGCTACTCAGGAGGCTGAGGTGGGAGGATGGCTTAAGCTAAGGAGTTGGAGGCTGCAGCGAGCTCTGATTGCACCACTGCACTGTGGCCTGGAGAGGAGTAAGACCCTCTCTAAACAAGAAAAATTTTAAAAGTAGCACACCTGTGTGTCATGGTTTTGCAGTGCACTGGTTTGCAAGACATTAATAATTGCACAATGAGATGAAGGAGCTTGCCTCAAAAATAAATCAGCGATGTCACTGTGCACTGTTTGTTCAGCCAATTTTTGTTTTCATTATTATTATTAATAGCAAGACTGTCTCAATGAAGGAAGCACTGCATGGATTTACATTCTGGAGCACACTCATTACCTCCCTGCAGGCAGGAGATGGTCCCCAGATGGGCTGCTTTTCTTGTCACTGCTGAAAACCACTTTCACCTGCATTACCTTTTCTGAGCTTCACTGAAACTACATAAGGTCACTAGGGCAGGCATTTTATTATTATCCCATTGTGTGGAGAAGGAAGCCAATTCTCTGCAAGGTTAAGCACCTTATCTAATGTCACATAGTAAGCAGAACAACAGATACCCCAACCCTGACCTTCTGATTGCACAGCCCAGGTAGTTCAGGTAGAACAGTGGTTCTCAAAATCTGATGTATACACAAATCCCTTGGGACCTTGTTAAAATGCAGAGTCTGGGCCAGGCGTGGTGGCTCACGCCTATAATCCCAGCACATTGGGAGGCCGAGGCAGGAGGATCACCTGAGGCTGGGAGTTTGAGACCAGCCTGACCAACATGGAGAAACCCTGTCTCTACTAAAGAAATACAAAATTAGCCGGGTGTGGTGGCACATAGCTGTGATTCCAGGGAGGCTGAGGAAGGGGAATCTCTTGAATCTAGGGGGTGGAGGTTGCAGTAAACAGAGATCATGCCATTGCACTCCAGCCTGGGCAACAATAGTGAAATTCTATCTCAAAAAAAAAAAAAAACAAAACAAAAAAAAAAAAAAACCAGAGTCTGATTCAGAGGCACTAGGAAGGGCTGAAGATTGTGCTTTTCTAACAAGTCCCCAGGTGATGCTCATAATGCTGGTCCGGGGACCACACTTTGAGTAGTGAGGCCCTAGGGCACTCAGGGTTATGGGCAATGCCAGGCTGGAGGACATCCTGGACATGTGCCCACCCAGGCCCACAGCAGATGGCTGCCCAATGTGGGATCTGTCTCAGGGCGTGAGATTTCCCCACCTCGGCCAGCATTCCTCTGGCTGAGGACTGAGTTCTCCCTGCCAGCCACTCTCTTACTGTGGAAACCAACATTTCTGATTCTGCCAGGATCACCCGTCAGGAAGAGGAAAGGGAAAGAATGGGGCTGGCCAAGGCAGTCAAAGTCCCAGGGCCCTCAGCAAGGTAGGCCTGCAGGCGACTTTTGCGGTGAAATGCAAAGTTGTGACTTACCAAGGAATTGCATTAAATGGAAAATCATTCTCCTTGAAGAATGACATGCCATAATCCTTTCTAGTATCCTTCCTTTTTAATTTGATTATGTTATGAGAAAACATTAAATTGTTCTTTGTAGGTTGTGTTCATGTAACAAGATCCAAGTTTGAATTATAATAAGTTTAATTAAACAATGTGATTTTTGCACTGTATCAAAGAGAGCAAAGGAACAGGGTGCCAAGCTGCAGATTCATGATGAGATGCGGGGCCGGCTCCAGATGGAGCTAAGCCTCCCCAGTGTGAGACACAGAGCACCAGCCAGCACCGGCCCAGAGGACGTTTTCACTAAGTAAACGAAAAATAAAACCCTAAGCCTCCAAACAGACCCCAACTGGGCCAAAGGGATCCCAGATAAACCTTAAAAACTGAATTCCCAGCCACAAAGGAAGGGAGGAGGTTGGACTTATCTCACTATACCCACTCCCTTTCGAAGTTTAGGCGCAACTGGCTGGCATTCATATTAAAATAGAGATCATAAGACTAGCCAAAGGGACTCTTTGTGACCAGACAAACATCAACAGGACCCAAGGCCACGATAGGCAAGGGCTGAGTCACACGTCCCCTGGAGGTCACTCGGCCCAGGGCACTGGTGAACAGACCCTTTGATCAACTTAAAACTTTCTTTTCTGCTGATTCCCAACTTTTAGACAAAGCTTTACTCCTTTAACCAACCGCAAATTAAAGAATCTCTGAATCGGCCTATAACCTCTGGGTCCTGTTTCTAGGCATTTTTGTCTTCTGGGGTCAAATCAATATATACCTTCCATGTACTGATTTATGTCTTTGCCTGTAACTCCTGCCTCCCTAAATGTATACAGACAAACTGTAACCTGCCCCCGACACGCTTTCTCAGGACCTCTTGAGACTGTGGTGCCCAGGGCCATGGTCACTCACACTGGCCCAGAATAAACCTCAAAAATATTTTATGGAGTCTGCTTTTTCCATTAACAACTACATGAAGCAATGATTATTAGGCCATGTTTTTTTTTGAGTTGGAGTCTCACTCTGCCGCCCAGGCTGGAGTGCAGAGGTGCAATATTGGCTCACCATAAACCTCCGCCTCCTGGGTTCAAGCGATTCTCCTGCCTCAGCCTCCCAAGTAGCTGGCATTACAGGCGTGCGCCACCACACCCAGCTAATTTTCATATTTTTAGTAGCAATGGGGTTTCATTGTGTTGCCTAGGATGGTCTTGAACTCCTGACCACCTTGGCCTCCCAAAGTGCTGGGATTACAGGCTTGAGCCACCACACCCAGCCCTATTAGCCATCTTTTAACATATAAAGGACCATCACTCAAGCAGCCATGCAGTTTATTCAGGGATGTATCCTCAGGAATCCTGGGCCACCTGGGCAGGGGTGATGTCCACACTGACAAGGCCAGCCCCCTGTCCTGCCCAAGGGTAGGCCTGCCCTGGACACGGCTCAGGCTGCCAGGTAAACCCCTGGTGAAAACCGAGATATGAGTGCCACTGTTCCTCTCAAAACATGGAATGTCGCTCTGAGCTTCCCCTAAACCAGGACTAAAAGGAACAAATGAGCTTCTGCAAGTGACAACGACAAGGACAACTGGGCTGGAAAGTCACGGAGAGAGGAGGGAGGAATGTGTGCCCGCGAAAGGCTCTTCTTTCCCAAGGAAATGAGCTCATCCTAAGGAATGCATGCGGAGGGAGCTCTGCCCAAATGTTCAAACAACATTAGCATCAAAACTGGAAAGGGGAGGGTTTGGTTTGGGTGCAGAGAGATTTGCATGTGAAATTCTACAAAATTGCCAGACTACTTTGGAAACTATTTTTCGCCATGGAAACAAAGCCCATCTGTATGGGGTTTGTGCTTGGATTTAGCTCTCTTTAAATATCCTGAACCTGGCTCCTGTTCCTTTTATATAAGTAGGAGAGTGAGGAGGAAGGGAGTCCAGGTTTTTATTTTTAGAGGCAGGAGTAAGTCGACATCCCAGCAGGACTGCATGCTCCCTCTGCACAGCGACGTGGGGCTCGCTGCAGCAGCAGCGGGGACAGGAGGAGACGGGGCTGTCGGGAGCCGCATCTGCAGGAGAGCGATGCTGCAAGATGGGGACACGCGTCTGTCCAGGAAGGAGAATGCACCGAAGCTCCAAGCCACCACTGAGCTCCTGCCTGGGCTGCGGCGGCCTTAAGCCGGCAGGTGTCAGATGGATCACTTGGGGCCCCACCCCGAGGCTCCTTCTCTGCGGCACTTGGACGCCTGCCACGTGACAGAGCGCCAGGGTTTGCTCTCCCATAAATTATCCTGTTTCCCGTGCGCCTGGCTGCCCCACAGAGTGCAGGGACTGCGTGTGGCTTTTGTCTTCCTGGCCCCGCTCCCTCTCTTCTCCCCTTCTCCCCACTGGCCACCAGTCCCATGATGCCCATCCCTACACCACCTCGCCTTCCCACAGGGGGCAGTCTGTTCCTCAAAATGGTCCCTCCAGCTTTATCCTTGCGCTACCCAACTCTGTGAGGTCTCCCAGAAGCAACCCATCTGCTCCCTCCTCTGCTTCCCTCAAGGGTTAGGGAAACTGCAGCTCCGAGCCTCTGAAGCTGGTGTGAGGCTGGGCCAACTCACGTTCAGGTGAGCGTCCCTATAAAAATGCCACCATCTAGAAGTCTAATCTCAGAGAAATGAATTTGGAGGTGATCATTCTCATTTTAAAGAGGTGACTTGCTTCCGGGTTCCAGCAAGTTCGCTGGCAGCCCTGAGGATTTCTCAAAGTGCAGTTGCTGTGGCCCCAGCCTTGGAATCACGCAGAGAGTAGGTTAAAAATGAGGCTTCCAGGCCACACCGCGCAGTCCCACAGAGTCAGAATCTGCTAGAACCAGGCTCAACACTCCCCAGGGATTTTTATCCATGCTGACCTCTGGCAATCAGTTTACAAAACCCAGCTAACATGCAACTGCTTGGGGACACGTTTGTTGTATAAAGCATGTTCTGCCTCTGCGAGGTCACCCCTGGCTAGGAATTGTTACCCACTTCCCATCCCACTCCTGGGCTCTGAAGAGCACTATTACACGGCAGGTGACGTGTGAAAGTGAGGTGTGATTTCCAAGGCAAAAATAACAACAGAACGCAAAACCCTTGGGCTGCTGTGGAACCCCCACTCCCTGAAGGACTGGCAGGTGGCAGGTGGCAGGTGGACTGCTCTCCAGGGGCAGCTGGGGGGAGGGACTGGCCTTACCCAGGCAGGGCTGTGTGGGGAGCCGCCCCGGGGAAGCAGCAGCTTGACGATGTCCAGGTTGTTGTGATGGACAGCCACGTGCAGCGGGGTCAGGCCATTCTGCAGGGGACAAAGACAAAAGAGGGCAGCTGTCACTCCCACGGACTTTCTACCAGGGCTTCCTTTAGCATGGGAGCACCTATTTTATACAGGTAAAATCCTGCTTAAAATCCTTCCCAGGCCAGTCTTAAGAGTCATGACAGAGTGTCGCCAGCAAGACCCAGCACCCTGTGGGAACCAGAGGGGATGTGGGCAGTGAGATCAACACAGCTGCCCAGAGAAGGGCATCGGGTCTTTCCAAAAGGATAAGGCCTTTGACAGAAAGGCCAGTCTTTCCAAAGGCTATTCTCCGGCAATGGCCACCCAGGGAAATATGAATGGGCCAGGTGCAGTGGCTCGCACCTGTAATCCCAGAGCTATGGGAGGCTGAAGAGGAAAGATCACTTGAGCCCAGAGTTTGAGACCAGCCTGGGCAACAGAGTGAGACCCTGTCTCTGTAAATTATTCTTTTAATTAGCCGGGCATGGTGGCACCTGCCTGTAGACCCAGCTACTCAGGAGGCTGATGCCAGAGGATGGCTTGAGCCCAGGAGTTGAAATCGTAGTGAGCCGTGATGGCATCACCGCACTCCAGCCCGGGTAACAGAGCCAGACCCTATCTAAAAAAAAAAAAAAAAAAAAAAAAAAAATGAACAATGTAGGCAAGAGATGGAATTTGCGAGTGATGAGGTCCATCCTCTGTCCTGGCCTCTAACCGGAGAGCTGCAAGGGTGCAAACTCACTTTCCCCGCGGCATTCGGGTGCGCATCCCGCTCCAGCAGCAGCTCTGCCACCCGCACCTTCCCGTACTTGGCCGCCACGTGCAGAGGGGTAAATCCTTTCTGAGGAGAAACACAGGCTGTCAGGACCTCGAGGCCCCAGGGCTGTTGTCCCTGGAGAAGGACCCATGGCAAAGGAGGCTGGCACCTCCGCTGGCACGGGGGAGCCAATAAAAGCAAAGGCACAGCTATTTTTGAGCACTTGGGCAGGCCAAAGTCCTCAGGAGTCCGCAGGCATCCCTGCGCTCCCTGGCCACACTCCTGTGGCGAGAGGGTCTTGACCACCTCGCAGTGGAAGTTGATTACTGGCTAGCTGAGGGCAGGGTAGCAGTCTTAATCCTTATTTCTCCAGAACCTGTCTGTGACTTGCCCAAAGCAGGTTTTGACTTATAATTGTGCCAAGATAAATGGATGAAGGCTGGCTGGGTGCATGAGAAGCTATGGTTGACCACCCGTTCTGGGGAAGGACGGAGACACATCGGGCTTGCAGATGGCGGCCAGCCTTGCATGTGATGACCCTCCCAGCTGCTTGTAGCATCATTGAGGTGACAGAGAGAGCCAGGCGGGAATTCCCCTCCGAGCCCCAGGCCTGGCAGTGAGTGAGCCTGCTGCTTCCTCAGACTGAGAGAAGGAAGGCTGTACCTTGGTCATGCAGGCCTGGGATGCTTCCTTTTCCAGAAGGGCCAGGACCGTTTCCACATGGCCCTCACGAGCTGCGATGTGCAGGGGGGTGTGCCCGGCGGTGGTGGCCAGGTTAGGGTTAGCGTTATTTTCCAGCAGGAGCTTCACCATGTTTGTGTGGCCAATGCGAGCTGCACAGTGAAGTGGGGTCTGGTCATCCTGGACCCCAAAGGGAAAGTAAAGAAGAAGAAACGCTGATGTTACCAAATCCAACTTTCCATCTTACAGAGAAGCAAGGCGGGGCCAGAGAGGGCAAGTGACCTTCTCAAGGTCACACAGCTAAGAAGACGAAGGGTCAGGATTTGAATCAAGTCTCTGAGTTACAGGAACCAATATGCTGTATCCTATTGAATCTTTACAACGGCTCTTCAAGTTAGCTGCTATTTCTACCTAACTTCCCAAAGGCCCAGCCCTCCCATCTGTAAAATGGGAATAATTAATGTCTACGTGCTCACTGGGATCAAGTCGATCATGAACATGGTTTCTGCATTTAGTGCATAAAAGGTGCTCAATGCATTGTGGTTGCTCATCAGTCTCCCACGTCCTTTCTGAGTGGATGCGCTTCTTTCTACTTGAACTCTACTTTGATTTTCTCTGTGCTAGGGTGAGGGGAGTCTCAGCTGCTGACAAGGAATGGGGACTTTTCCACCCATGCTCCCCCCACCCCCACTTCTTGTTTCTGAAGGCTGCTGTCCATCTGCCCGGGCCAGGTCTCATGGAGCCCAGCTGGAGGCGTCCCTCAAGGACCCCACAAATCACAGGCTTGACTCTAAGGAGCGCCCTTGAGCCCTGTGGTTAGGAAGCCTGCTGATGGCCAAGCAAGCCACTGGCAAACTCTGCAGCTCTTCTCACTGCCTCCTCCTCCAACCCCCGCAAAATGTGTTTACAGCAAGGGGATCCCTCCAATTTTAGACCAAGTCACTCCTGCCTGATTTTCACTGGCAATGCTTTCTTCACAAGGTTGCTCCCCTCCTTATATGGCAACTGTCATCATTAGCCCAGGACATACTCGGGCCAGCCACACACCTTGGACTTTCCTTATTTTAAAGAAACGTGGCTCTCATGCAAAAATATCCCTGGTCTTCTCAAACCCCCTGCAAAGCAGAATCCGAGCGCTCAGAGTAACCTGATCAGGAGTGAGAAGGGTCCCCAGTCCAAGGCACTGCGGCCCCGCCTGGAATGAGGATGGGCTCTCTGCGCAGTGCTGGAACTGCTCACATCTGAAACCCTTCCCTTCCTGCCTTCACACTTACCTTGGCCTTGGCATTGACTTTGGCTTTGTTCTGGAGTAAATATTTGGCCACTTCCGTGTGCCCAGCTCTGGCTGCCATATGTAGTGGGGTCTCCACTTTCTATAAAATAACCAAATTATAGAACTGTTCATACATGCCTGCTATCCAAAACGACACTCACAGAGCTAGGAAGTGCAGCCTGGAGTGGCTGAGTGGGTTTTTGTCCAAGAGGTGGAGTTGTGCCAGCACGCAGCTCTTTAGCCTGGTGTGTATGCATGTGTGCACACACATGCATGTATGTACACGTGTGTGCACATGCGTGCAGGTGCATGCGTGTATGTAAGTGCAAGCGTGTGTCTGTGTATTCTAGGTATACTAAGTAAACCCCAGAGCTAATGAATATTCAAAAATGTAAATGTATTCTCAGTGAATACTTATAGATGTTCCAAAATTATTGTCCAAAACAAAACCTCCAAGGTTTATGGATGTGTGAGAAATTTAATCAGGAAAGTGTCAGTACACAGGGATGTCCTCCCCCAGTCTGAATGTTGGCTATTCTGGGAATTGTAGCTCTGTTCCCAGAGAGGAGGCCTGGGAGCACTAGCGAAAGCTGCCCTCTGGGCCTTTGGTCTAGAGGAGCCAGCCCGTGCCTGCCCGAGGGCTTACCACGTTGGAGACGTTGGGTGATGCCCCCCGCTGCAGGAGGTTCTTCACGATGGGAAGGTGCCCCATGAAGGAGGCCACGTGGAGAGGCGTCAGGCCGGACTGGAACAGACAAGGGTGGAGTGAGATAAGCGGAGTCTTCCCGCTTCCCCAAAGAAGAAAGAACCTAACGGCATCTAACGCTTTCACAAATGGTTTTCCAAGAAAAGGGAGCTAAATGAGGTGGGTTTGCTTCCAAGAAAATGGTTGGAGAAAAAATTACTGTGGGGCAACTCGTGCCCACTCTTACAACTTGCAAAAATTGTGTCTGATCTTGGAAAGCTCCATGAGACTTGACTCATGTCTTAGTCACCCCTGATTCGTTCCTTCGAGCAGTCCAGGCTTGCATACACACATATCCCTGCAGTCACACAAAGCTACAGAGTGGCGCCTGGAGAAGGTGGCTTGGGGGGAGACCACAGGCCTGCCCCCAGGCTCCTCTGCAGTCTCTCCTACCTCGGTGACAGCGTCAATCGAGGCTCCCGTCTTCAGCAGCAGCTCCATGACACGGACGTGGTTCTTTTTGCAGGCGATGTGTAAGGGGGTAAAGCCATTCTGCAGCCCACAAAAAAGGAGACAGACAAGCAGGAGCTTACACATGGGCCCAGGGAATGCCCAGAAGACCACCTTGCTGCTCTAAAAGGCAGCTGCTGCCCAGGCCACCAGCAGAGGCTCACAGACCAATGAATGAATGAATGCCAATTGATTAGTCTTGTAATGTCAATTAATGCAAATCATGTAAAAGACAGGTGGCTCTCACTGGATGCACTAGGTATGCTCCAGAACATGTTGTTTATAAATGTTTTTTAAAAATTTATTCATATTTTTGGATGCACTAAAAAATCCTGCTGTTTAAAGCCCCCAAGGGTAAATTTACAATAAAAGAGCACTTTTGTGAAGCAAATCATGTTCCCTCTTCCCTGAAACCGCTGATCATCTTTAGTGAAATGGATTTCTGCTCTAAAGTGTGATGTACTCTGAATGTAAACTCTGAAGGGCAGAAATGTGTGTCTGTTTTCACCTGATTTTTTCCGTGCTTTACTCACTTAAGGCAGTGGTTCTCAAGCATGGGGGGAGGTGGCGGCATCATTTGCACCTCACTCCCAAAACATGTGGCAATGTCTGGGGACATTTTTTATTGTCAATTAGGGAAGGAGAGCTATGAGTGCCTAGTGGGTAGAGGCCAGGGATGCTGCTAAATATCCTACAACATACAGGACCACAAATATTGACCCCAAATGTCAATAGTCCTGAGGTTGGGAAATCTCAACTCCCCTACAATGGTATGTGGCCTGCGGGCACATCTCAGTAAAAGTTTTTTGGAGCGCGTGAGTGAATGAATGAATGAATGAATGAGCCATCCTCTGCAGGATATCCTGCCCCTCAGTTCTGCTGCCCTGGGAAGGGGCAGAGGGGAGATGTGGTCACGGGCATGCTCAGTGCAAAGCTGCGGCCCTACTGGATCTCTGGACCTCCCTGGGAGACCCTGGCCTGGGAAGGAGGCAGAGGAACCACAGGAGGGATTTGCTCTGGGCCTGAGTTCCCTCTATAAGAGTGCCATGGGAACTGTAAGCCCCTCTGTGGATGAAGGATGCTCAGCTCCAGTCACCTCACTCATCCCCAAAGTAGCTCAGAAAGCCACGCAGCCTCTAAGGAATCACTCAGCTCCGGGCCTGGCTCCACTGGAGAGGCGCCCCGAGCTCACATACCTATTCACGCATGATGCTTCCTGAGTCCAGTCTCCTGGGCCCAAACTCACCCCTGACCTTGGCCTGGTCACCTGGGGCAGGGATCAATACCCAGCTGAGTGTGGAGTGGAGGGAGCAGGAGGGGTGCATACCAGGCCCCCAGGGGCCTGTGCTGTTACACCCTACTGCTCAGGCCTTGGATCCGGGGAGCTCCGGGCACCTGCCGCCTTTTCCACAGGCCCACCATGCCTCTCTGGTCCTGCTCCCAGCCTGCCCTGCCCCTCTGCACCTTCTGCAGCAGCTCCCCACTCACCAGGTCCTGCCCCCAGCCTGCCCTGCCCCGCCACCAGCCTGCCCTGCCCCTCCGCACCTTCTGCAGCAGCCCCCCACTCACCAGGTTCTGCCCCCAGCCTGCCCTGCCCCTCCACACCTTCTGCAGCAGCACCCACCCCAACTCACCAGGTCCTGCCCCCAGCCTGCCCTGCCCTGCCCCGCCCCCAGCCTGCCCTGCCCCTCCGTACCTTCTGCAGCAGCCCCCCACTCACCAGGGCTCTGGAGTTGGGCTTGGCCCCTTTATCCAGAAGGACCTTGGCCACCCTGTGGTGTCCACAGTGGGCAGCCACATGGAGCGGGGTCAGGTGGTCCAGGGTGATGTCGTCTATCTCTGCGTCGTATTGCAACAGGAGTCGGACACAGTCGAGGTGGTCTCCCTGAGCCGCCATGTGAATTGGGGACAGGCCGTTCTGGATAAAGAGGAAAACACAAACAATCACAAAGCCTTCTGGGGACCGAGTATGGAGGTTCAGGATGATTCCAATGTTACTCCCTACTTCTTCCCTACATGATGCTTCCACAAGGCTCCGGAGGGAGCTTGGCTCACCCTGGCCTCCATGCTCCTGCTGGCCTCTGACCACAGACATTCTCCTTTCCACCTGGCCAAGCCTTCAAAGCCATCTCCAGCAGACCCACCTCTTCCAGAATGCCTTCCCTGACCACCCTAGATGCCTCTGGGCTTTCCTTATCTGTGCCATGCGCCCAGACCTTATTCTTATATTTTCCCAATTATATTCATAGTTAACTTTTCAGGGGAGTGTAACTTTTCTCTTTACTTATACACCTCTTAAGATCAGTGAATGAGCCTAATATTTCTCTTAAATGCCCCACAGTGCCCAGTACATGCATGTGACACATATCATGGCCCTTAAATTATGTGATTTTGAATGAATGAATGAATGATAAAATAGAACTTGGATGTAAATCGCTGTGTTCCTTGCCCCTATCAAATGCTGTTCAGTTAAGGAAAATTCTGTTAAGGACACCTGTTTCTCAGACAGCAATTCGTTTAAAAAAACATTAAAGAAAGGAGACTCATTCATTCATTCAGACATTAATTCAACACATAATTATCAGGCGATTAACATGTACCTGGTATGGGTTAGGCTCTGGGGAAAGAAGAAGAGAACAGACATAACCCCTGGCCCAAGGGAGCCTGTAGACAGATATGGTGTTTTCTTCAGTGGTCTGAAGCGGGATGAAAGATGATCAAAACACAGAGGGGTGCTCAAATGGATGGTGTCCCTGATGAACGAGGGACCCTGGGAGGGAGGAGGTGAGGCCTGAGCTAGAACTTGAAGGGAGCTGAATGGAAGTGCACCGGGAGGACCAAAGGGGAAGAACATCCCAGTGAAGGGAGCAGTGTGTGCAACACCACAGAGGCAGCTACCCTAGGGGAACCCAGGGGCCTCCATGCAGTTCAATAGGCGGGGCAAGGTGGGCAAGCATGGAGCCGGGCTGGAGAGGAGGCTGGAACTGCGCCTTGAAAGGCTAGGAGCTCAGGACCTGGGACTTCAGCTTTTAGAAAGTGGAAATGAGAGGATTTTTATCAAAGAAGCCACAAATCAGGTTCCATGACGGCTGATGTTAGTGTTACAGGCTGAATTAGTTTCCATAAAATTCATATACTGCACTCCTAACCCCCAGGACCTCAGAATGTGACTTGTTTGGAAACAGGGCCTTTGCAGATGTAATGAGCTAACATGAGGTCATTAGTGTGAGCTCTAATCTATGACTGGCATCCTTAGAAACAGGGAGATTTGGACACACGCACAGTGGGGAAATGCCACATGAAGATGAAGGCAGAGGTCAGTATGATGCTTCTATAAGCCAAGAACACCAGATTGTGCTCAAACCACCAGAACCTTGAGGAGAGACCTGGAAAAGATACTCCCTCACAGCCTCAGAAGAAACCAACCCTGGCCAGGCACTGTAGCTCACACTTGTAATCCCAGCGCTTTGGGAGGCCAAGGCAGGTGGATCACTTGAGACCAGGAGCTCCAGACCAGCCTGGCCAACATGGTGAATCCCCGTGTCTACTAAAAAATACAAAATTAGCCAGGTGTGGTGGCACACCCCTGCAATGCCAGCTACTCAGGAGGCTGAGGCAGGAGAATTGACTGAACCTGGGAGGGGAGGTGGCAGTGAGTGGAGACACACCACGGCACTCCAACCTGGGTGACAGAGCAAGGCTCCATCTCAAAAAAAAGAAAAAAAGGAAAAGAAAAAAGAACCAACCCTGCTGACACCTTGATCTCGACCCTCCAGCCTCTGGAACTGTGAGACAGTAAGTTTCTATTGTTTAAGCCACTCAGCATGTGGTTCTTTGTTAGGGCAGACAGAACTAAGTTAGTTACACTTTCATTTCAGAATGGTCGTACTACAGTTCCCAATTGAAAAGTCACGCATTCTCAGCAAAGAATTTTCATAAGCATTCTTTTTAGTCCCATTCTAAGGATCTGGATAATTTTTAAAAAAAATCTTAACTTCTGGCCATGTATTATGTTTAAATACAGCACTCCTGGAAAAATGTTGGGAATTTCCTGACCTAATAATCTAACTGATAGTGGCAATTCAGTTTTTGCTTAGCTGAGGATGTTTACTTTTAGATATGCTTTTGAAGACATTGTCTTACATGGTCGTCCCAACAATCCTAGGAGAGAGAAGGTGGGGACTCTCCAGATGAGGAGACTGAAACACAGAGAGGGCAAGACACATGCTCAAAGTCACACAGCAAATCAGCCGAGGATGGAGGGATAAATGAGAAATAAATTGCTTTAGTAGAAGACACCCTTATGAAACAGCACACACATACGCGAGAGCCAGTGTGGGGACTGTGAATCATAACTCAAACTAATGACAGCTCTACAGAACAGAATGTAATAATGTGTCGGGAATAAATCAGCTTTACTGACTGTATAGACTAAGCCATCATTTTAAGACAGAACTGCTCGTGGGAAACCTCCTGGGTAGCCGTGAGTAGACTCGGCTTCTGCATTGCTCTGCTTGAACACAGCTCAATTCATGGGGCAAGGACCTGGAGCAGGCTCAGGCAGCACTATGTGGCCAACAGCTTTTGCCCCTGGAAGACTCAAGTCCTCACGTTAGAACCACATAATAGGCATTTTCTCTGGCCTGTAATGAAGCTTGAGAAAAACCGTGTCCTTTTTAACTTCGCTCTAGTCTGGCCCAGGCTCTGAAGACTTCTCAGAGTACTTACTGCCTGTCTTTTCTGAAGCTAGGAAAAGAGACGTGGGGATTGATCTAGAGTAGTACTAGGCAAACTATACAATCTGTGGGTCAAATATGCCCCGCCACCTGTATTTGTCAATAAAGTTTTATTGGAACATGGCCCCTAGTTTGCATATTGCCTGTGGCTGCTTTTCTGCTACGATGACAGTGTTGAATCATTGCAACAGCGACTACGGTCCGCAAAGCCTAAAACTGTCTAATACCTGGTCCTTTAGATAAAAAGTTTGCTGACCCTGATCTAGTTAGGAATTAGAGCTATACTGAGTGCCTCCTGTGTCAGGTCTTGTAATAAATGTCAAAGGTGCTATCTCATGTAGCAGTATTAACATCTCTACTTTACAGAAATAGGATTTGATGCCAGGTCTGTTGGACCTGGAGCCCTGCCTAAAAAATGCTCCTCACAGGAAGGAAGCACACACCTTGGTTTTGGCTTGGATTGGTGCCCCATGGTCCAGCAGGATCTCTGAGATTCGCACGTGCCCATTTCGAGCTGCACAGTGGAGAGGTGTCAATTCGTCCTTTAAAAGACAGAGTCAAAAACAGAAAGCCCAAAAGGGAGCTATCAGAGGCCGTTTGGAGAGAAGACCGACTATGGCATCATCCCAGCCCACGCAAGTGCTGACGTTTCCTTAAGCACCAGCTCGACCTCAGCACAGTTTTACTATCGCCTCCCGCTGCACGCAGCACTGCTGCAGGCGGCTCTGAGAGGGTGGTGGTGCATCCCTAACTAGGTCACTGAGGGCCCGCTGCTCTGGGTGAAGCTTGTGAGGGGGGAACTCCCTCCCGTTGCCTAGCGGCGGAGCCTGCTGGCACCCACCTTGGTCTTGGTTTCTATCTGGGCCCCCCGATCCAGCAGCAGCCGCACCATGATCACGTTGCCCCTGCGGGAGGCGATGTGCAGTGGCGTGATGCCATTCTGAAGGGAGGAAGCAGGACAGTCAGGGCGCGCCATCCTTCCCTGGAATGCAGCTGCTGTGCACCCGCTCCCTGTGTCCCCAGCCCCCAGCCTCCAGCCCTGCAACAGCACTGTCAGGGCACTTCTAGCCTAAGACATTTCAAAACCTGTAAGGACCTGCCAACAGCATGGGTCATCCCACCCCATCAACAGAGCCCACGCCTCCCAGCGTCAACATAACAGACTGCAGGAACGTCAGTTATTTGGAAATCACTCTCTGCCCTCCAGGTTTCCCACTTCTAGGATGGGCAAATGCAGTTTAGGGTTTTCTTGAGATAAAGCAAAGAAACTGGTGGATGGATGATCAGAAACCTGCTAGCAAGGAGCCTGACCAGACAGCGGGGCTGTTTGACCCATAGGCACTTCTGCAGCTGGGATGAAACCCATGGTGCCAAGGCAGAGGCAGAAGCACCTGCCAGCTCCAGGCCCCAGTGAAGACAGCGAGGGCGCACCTGCCCCAGAGTTACCTGCGGTGTGAAATTGACGCTGGCTCCCCTGTTGAGGAGCAACTGAGCCACGTTGAGGTTCTCATAGTGGGCCGCGATGTGCAGGGGCGTGAATCCCGTCTGGGGCACAACAGGGGGAGAAAGGTGTCATATGTGATTTACTTCTATCTCAGAATCAGCCCTGGGATGCTGGAAACGTGGGTGGGGCGACAGGACCTTACAGACAAAGGAGATTTTGATGGGTGGGAATATTTGCTGGGGATTCAAGAGAGGCTCTGTGGCATGGTATACTCAAAAGCTGGGTGTCTGCTCTGAGTGACCCGAATTATATGCTAACCTCACACTCTGTGGGTCCGTTTGTCAGAGTGATCACCAGCAGAGATTTTCATTCATGAATGAAAGTATGATGGGGCTGTGGTATTTGTTTGTTTGTTTTGTGTTTTTGTTTTAAGACAGGATCTCACTCTGTCACCCAGGCTGGAGTGCAGTGTGGTGTGCTAACAACTCACTGCAGCCCCGACCTGGGCTCAAGCAATCTTCCCACCTGAGCGTCTCCAATAGCTGGGACTACAGGTGAGCAGCACCATCATGCCCAGCTAATTTTAATTGTTTTATTTTAGAGGTGAGATCTCACTATGTTGCCCAGGCTGGTCTCCAACTCCTGGGCTCAAACCATCCTCCTGCCTCAGCCTCCGTCCATTGTCATCATTCTATTCCAGAACCTCAAACCATGCCTAACCCCACCCAGCTGTTTTCCAGACAAAACTCGGAGGCTTTGGGTGGGTGGAAGGGGGGAGGGGGTGTGCAGGAGCGGACTGTGAATAACTCCAGCAAATCTATTTCCACTAAAAGAGAACCAGCAGCCTCCGCCTACAGACAGCAGATCAGCAGTGCCTCTGAACACCGGAGAGCGCACTCAGATGACCGTGCAGGGTCCCAGACCTCCGTTCTCCAAACCCCGGCCCTGCACACCTCCTCCCTCTCCCACGGCACAGCCGGAGGGGAGAGATGAAGGCGTCAGGAAGGCCGCCTCCGGGGTTCCAGGGTGACCCGCCCTGTCCGCCAGGACACGTTGCCAGATGACCTGGAGCAACAGGAAACACCCCCAACCCTGCTCACCAAGAGCACGTGTCTGGGCATCCGCCAGGGATTTAGAGGGGGGCTGTGCAGGGGCCCCTCTGCGTCCTGGGGTGGGGGCAGTCCGTGCGTACAGCCGGCCCCGTGCGCACAGCTCGCGGCTCCTGCGTGGGCAGTCTCTGGGTGTGCACGGAGCCCCCTGAACCTGTGGGCGTCCGCGGCCCAGGGATCCTCCCTCCATCTCGCCCTCACCTTGGAAAGCACGTCGGGGTTGGGGTCGTTCTGCAGCAGCACCGCCGCTGTGCGCGTGTCGTCGTTGCGGGCCGCGATGTGCAGGGCCGGGAGGCGCACCTTCCCCTTGGTGCCATAGTTGATGAGGTGCGCGACCACGTTCTCGTGGCCCTGCTGCAGGGCCACCGCCAGAGGCGTGAAGCCGTCCTGGCCAGAGGAGGAAAACACTTTGCTCTGACTGGCTGAGGCTGTCACACGGGACACACCCTGGCCCCTCGGGCTCACGCAGCAGCCCCAGCCTGAAGGACCTCCCTCCACCAAAGCCCTCTTCATCGCCAAGTTCATCCTCCATGCCACCTCCTCCCTGAAAGCCCTTCTGCCTCCACTTTCTTTCTCTGCAATCTCACAGAGCCTGCCGCATTTTTCTTTAGCATTCATTTAGTTTTCCTTTATAATTTGCTTCCAGTTTGACTGTTTTAAGAAACTTCTGACTGCTCAGATTCTTTGCTTGATCCTCTTCTCACCCCATCTGCTGGTGCCAGGATAGTGCCTTGACAAGGCAGAACATTATGAACACCGACCAAAGGCCAGAGTCCGCACCGGGCCCTGAGATTTCAATTTGAGCTACTATTAATATTATTATTTTATTTTTGAGACGGGGTCTCGCCTGCCACTCAGGCTGGAGTGCGATGGTGCAATCATGGCCTACTGTAGCCTTGACCTCTTGGGCTCAAGTGATCCTCCCACCTCAGCCTCCCGAGTAGATAGGAGTGAGGCACACACCACCACACCCAGCTAATTTTCTTTTTCTGTAGAGACAGGGTCTCAAATTTCTGGCCTCAAGTGGTCCTCCAACCTGGGTCTCCCAAAACAGTGGGATTATAGGCATGAGCCACTGTGCTTGACCATGAGCTACTATTATTAATTCCCTCAGTTGTGGACGTACTACAGGACCCAGTGAACTGATAAAATGGAATGATAGCAAAGTCATGTCATTGAACCATCCAAAGTTAAGAGTCAGGAGACTCCTTGGCTCTATCTAGTCTAATTTCATCATTTCATCAACAACAAGACTCAGGAGCACAGCTAAGGTGACTTGTCCAAGAGAGGATGGTGGTTTTGTGGCAACAGCCTTTCTCATTACGGCCCAATGCAAACTTGCCAGCCATACACGCACGCACTTTGCCTGTTCCCTCTAGTTACAAGTGCTGGCCATAGTGGGAATGACACCCTTAAGTGTGACATCATTTCTTTGGTACATGTCTGGGCCTTCCTCGAGACCCACGATTTGTCATTACTCCCTTGCAGAGCCCGACAGTACTCAGAATTAGTGCATCGAGCTGATGGTCATCCATCTTGATGTCCTGGGTGTGTATGCACCTCAACCATTTCCCAGGAAAGTGTCGCTTGAAGCAAGGTGGTACATCTGGGAGACTTCCAGTGGTGACGACATTTTTCCAAGGTACTTACTTCCGTGGCTACATTCTGGTTAGCTCCATTTTCCAGTAAAAACTTAACCACTTCCAAGTGGTTCTCTTGTGCTGCCATGTACAGGGGTGTAAAACCTTTCTGTAAACCAAGAGAGGACATCATCAGCATCCACCCACAATGTGAGAGAGGCCGACGCCAACGCAATGTCCTCTTATCTGGAGGACAGTGCTCTCTTCAACCCATTTCCTCCCACCTGACTCCCCCTAAGGAAATTCATTGTCACGGTGACTAGCGTTCCTGGGATTGTTACAAAAGGCCTCAGGGTCTGTGCCTCCCCTCAGCACCGTAGGCCAGTCTCTTCAGCTGTCATACTCCTCATCGATTTCATCAATGCTGCGCCCCATGCCTCATTCCCCCAGTCCCCAGCTTCTCTCCCCACTTGAGCCATAACTGGACATATGATTTGGCTTAGGTCCATAACAACTCAACCCCTCCTTGCTTAGGACATGCGGTCTAAGGACGCCTTCACCGTTGCTCCGAGACACACTGCTGAGAAATCTAGGCCCTGCCCCATGCGTGTATGTTAACACGGCCGCCAATGGACCCACGACGGAGCAGGAAAGAGGAACCACATGCGGAAAGGCAACATCCTCTAGTCCAGACCAGAGAGCCATTACCTGCGACTGGGCATTGACGTTGGCTCCATAGTTGACCAGCTCCCGGACCACCTCGTCCTGCCCGGCCAGGGCCGCAATGTGCAGGGCCGTGTTCCCCTTCTGAAACACACAGGGGAAGGAAACAGATGCGGTTTCCCACTGGGCCTGCTCTGGGGCCAGCAAAGGTCTGTGGACAGGCGCTGCTTGTGGGACCTAGCGGCTTTATTCATGGCCAAAAGGGGTACAAAGGACACATATGTGTGCTTGACCCCTCACACATCCTGAAATCATACTGAAAGTTCAAGGAGGAAACTCTACCTGTTCTCTATGAAGAATAATGCAGCAAGAGCCATAAAAAGAAGGAAATCAGGTCTTCTGTAGCAACTCGGATGGAACTGGAAGCCAGTATCTTACATGAAGCAACTCAGAAACAGAAAGTCAAATCTGCATGTTCTCACTCGTAAGTGTGAGCTACATAATGCGCACACGTGGACATACAGAGGGTGGAGTAACAGACACTGAAGACTTGGAGGGTGGGGGTGATGAGAAATTATCCTTTGGGTGCGATGCCCAATATTTGGGTGATGGCCACACTAATAGCCCAGGCTTCGCCACTACGAAATGTATCCATGGAACAAAGCTCACTCATACCCCCTAAATCTGTAAAAAGAAAAACATTTAAAAAGAAGACTTCCAGCATTGGCTGGTGTGATAGGAGTGGAGCAGGAAGGGGCAGGTGACACTGACAGGTGCAGTTGAAGGAGAGTGCAGCCATGTCAAAGGAACTCTTTTTAAAATTATATATCCATAATAATTAAACATAAAAAATTTATAAAAGAAAAATAATTCTGGGCCGGGCGCGGTGGTTCACGCCTGCAATCCCAGCACTTTGGCAGGCCAAGGCAGGCGGATCATGGGGTCAAAAGATCGAGACCATCCTGGCCAACATGGTGAAACCCCATCTCTACTAAAAAATACAAAAATTAGCTGGGTGTGGTGGCGCGTGCCTGTATTCCCAGCTACTCAGGAGGCTGAGGCAGGAGAAATGCTTGAGCCCGGGAGGCGGAGGTTGCAGTGAACCAAGATTGCGCCACTATCCTCCAGCCTGGTGACAGAGCAAAACTCTGCCTCAAAATAAAAGAAAAATAATTTGGAAAGAAAAATACACACCCTGCCAACACACACAACTTCCGAACACCTAATCTGCTTTGTGGGTGTGTCATCTGTTCCCAGCGGACAGCGTGTTGGTGTCCCTCGGGACACACACTGGAAGGCTCATCGCAAGCTGGCCTTCCGCAAACCTGCAGCTCCACTCAGCCTGCAACGCTGCAAGGCCACACAGCCCACCGAGGGGCCTGTGAGCACCGGGAAAGGCCAGCAGGTCCCTCAGGCCCACACCTCTGGCACCATCACAGGGGTACCCACAGACCACAACTACAGCAGACGGGACAAAGAGATGGGAGGCAGGAGAGAGGAAAGTATCGGACAGAAAAGGAAAGATAAGACCAGTTCCATAATGTATGCAGGGAAGAGAAGAAAAATCAGGAAATAAATGGAACACAATCTGGCCAAGGAAAACACAAAGAATATTCAACATGCTAGTAACGAAATGTAATAAGTAAGGGGTCACCAAATTGGAGAGGAGAGGAAAGCTGGAGAGAATTAACGCCAGAAGAAAACAAGGCACGTAATTGTTTTAAACTTTGTAAAAGATAAAAACCCATAGCGGAGAGTGAGAAATAGGGCAGGTCCTGAGAAAGTGAGTTTTTTGTTTGTTTGCTTTTTTAGAATTGGGGGCCTCACTCTGACACCCAGACTGGAGTGCAGTGGCGCCATCAGATCTCACTTCAGCCTCCCACTCCTGGGCTCAAGTGATCCTCCCATCTCAGCCTCCCGAGTAGGTGGGACTAAGGTATGTGCCACCACACCAGGCTAGTTTTTAAATTTTTTGTAGAGATGGCCTCTCACTTTGTTGCCCAGGCTGGTCTCCCGTCTCAGCCTCTCAGAGCTCTGGGCCACTGCACCCGGCCTGAGAACATGAGTTTAATGTTCTCAGGTTTTCTTGACTGGATTCTCCTTGGATATTTAACAACAATTCGCAGACAGGACCAGCAGCCTCCGTCTGTTCCCGGGATATCCACAGCCTTCCAGCCAGGCTCCTGCCAGCCCCTGGGGGTCCTGGACCAGAATGTCAGCACTGCCTCTGGGAGTAGACTCCCCTGGTGCCCTGAACCTGTGCCCCCATTCAGGGATTCGGGGATGGAGGTGGGCAGGCTCCACTCCATGCTTCTGTCAAATAGGGTGACTGGAGAAAATGGGAACATGGTCAGATCCATCTGTCCCTGCACTACTTAAGGAGCAGATATCTCAAACGACCTTACTTTTAGAGTTTAAACAGTATGTAGTTCTTTTTACTAAACTACATAATCACTAACTGATCCATTTCAAGAAACTTAAGAACTGACAAGCAGGGACTTCAGACTCTGTCCTTGCCCAGAGGCACCTGTCACCTGGAGGAAAAGCTTCCTCACTGAGATGGAAGGGAGCAGCCTGGGCCCCAGCTGTGTGGCCCCCAAGCTGCTGCTGACCCAGCTTCCTCAGGTGGAGTTGGCAGCCCCATGAGGATGCCCTGGGGGCTGGGAGCAGCTCAGGTCTGTTTCTTGTACTCTGCCTGGTAATTCAAGCATAAAGCTTGGGGCTCAGCTCAGTGGCTCACATTTGTAATCCCGTCACTTTGGGAGGCCAAGGCGGGAGGACTGCTTGAGTCCACGAGTTCAAGACCAGCCTGGGAAACATAGTGAAACCCAGTCTCTCTGTCTAAAAAAAAAAAAAAGCCATAAAAAGCCATAAAGCCTGGGTGGGGTTGGGGGGAGCGAGGCGGAGGGCAAGGGCAGGCAGGTCCATCTGCTGCCTCCCAAAGTTGTCTTTTTGATTTCTCCTCAAGTTCTATTTGATGAAGAAAAAGGTTTTTCCTCAAGTATCCATTGAAGAATAAATGCCAGATACGAAAGTCTGGAAGCTCATTAATAATTTTTCATAGAAGTCCAAAGAGCTTCCATTGAGAGGCTTGGCATCTGTTGTACCCAATGGAGCAGGGCTGCTGGCACCAGAAACTTTTCTAGACATCAGGATGTTGAGCTCCAAGTGGCATCTTCCGGCTCCCATGGAAAAGAAGGAGGCATCCCGGGCCCATTCGTTCACTGGCCACACACATCTGGGCATGAGCGAAGCAGGCCTGGCCAGCATGGAGACACAGAGGCCTCAGAGACACCAGGAGGCTCGCATCAAATGTTTCTTTCCATCCGACCCTTCCTGCCTGAAATCCAATTATATGAGAGCGTTCCTTACGCCAGGAGGAGGGGAGGGCCTCTCTGTTTGGGGAGCTCATCAGCAGTGGAACCCTGGCTACGGATCTTCGTTTGGGCCCGTGGGCCAAGGGCAGCATTAAGTGAGGAATAAGAACACAGGGAAAATTCTGGAAGTGGACCTCCTTTCCCCTATCTGCACACACATTGCAAGGCTCAAGAAGACCCCTGGCCCAAGTCGTGAGAGTCACAGGAAAAGGGATTTGTGAGCCTCTATTTTCTCTGCCCCTCCCTCAACATGAAAGAACATGGCCTCAAAGGAGCAGGAAAAATTACTTAGCTATATTTTGCTCCACAAACACCCAACTTCTCTATTTTCAGGGGCTCACAGAGCTCAGAGCAGGAAGGATGGCTGCCTGGGTGCTGAGTGAACGCAAGAGGAAGGGGAAGAGGGACCCCGAGTGAGAGAGCAAGCATTCCTCCAGTAGAGATGAAAGTTGTCTCTGTTCGTTAACAGCTTAGGTGCTGAGCTCCAGTCTCTAAGAGCTGGAGATCGGAGGATGGGGAGAGAATGCATTTGTTTTATGCTTTTAAAATTTCTAAGTATATTTTAGGAGTCTAAATTGGTTTTGGCTTTTTACTCATTTTCTTTTTTCTCATCTTCCTCCTGCCTGGGAGTCCCGTCACAGTCCCCGATCTGTTGTGACTTCCCCAGCCCACGGTTTCAGTTCCACCTTTTTTCCCCTCTCTCTCAACATGGCTTTGGATGGCATTCCAAAGCCATGTTGGCTTAGAAAATTTCTAAAAATAAAAAAGACACACCAAGTGTTCACTTGCAAAATCACAACCTGGGGAGGAAATTCGGAAATAGTCAAAGCACTGAAGCCTCGTCTTTCCGCAGCACTTGGGGGCACGCCAGGGAAGGAGATGCTCCAGCACATGCCAGCCAGGTCAGATGGTGCACAGCTCACAGCCAGATACGTGGGAGTGTGCAGAGAAAAGAATCGCACCCCTCATCCACACAAGAAGCAGGGTGGGAACAATCGGAATTTGTCGTGGAGTTTGGGAAAAAAATACCCCATATCCAGTCAGAAAGAGCAACTCAGTTTATTTTACCCATAAGTGCAATAAGATCTTTTCACGTTTAGGAAATGACATGAAAATTACAGAATTTTACCTCAAGAGATGATTCTACGTTCATAATATTTTGGTAGTTCACTTCATAACCATAAATTATATCTGTTCTCTACATATTGTTCTTCTATGTTCTCTGCTTGAAAGGCGGCAAACTGTTTGCTGCATGGAACTGAAATTGAGGTTATGTGTGAGACCACGTGTAATCAACAGCAAATGGAAAACAAGAGTCTGGGGGAAAGAACTCCAGAAGAAAAACATGGGAAAGGAGCAGAGGAGGTAAGAGAAGAGAAAACAATACTTCAGTTAGCAAATGGAGATGATTTTTTGTTTCGCTTTATTTTATTATATTGTATTTATTTATTTTTGAGAGGGATTCTGTCTCTGTCACCCAGGCTGGAGTGCAGTGGTGCAATCTCGGCTCACTGTAAACTCTACCTTCTGGGCTCAAGGGATTCTCCTTCCTCAGCCTCCCGAGTAGCTGGGATTACAGACCTACACCACCACACCTGGCTAATTCTTGTATTTTTAGTAGAGATGGGGTTTCACCATGTTGGCCAGGCTGGTCTCGAACTCCTGACCCCAGGTCATCCACCCGCCTTGGCCTCCCAAAGTGCTGGGATTACAGGCATGAGTCACCACGCCTGGCTTTGTTTTAATTAATTAATTTATTTATTTAAGATAGAGTCTCACTCCAGTCACCCAGGCTGGAGTGCAGTGGTGCAATCTGGACTTACTGCAACCTCTGCCTCCTGGGTTCAAGCAGTTCTCCTGCCTCAGTCTCCCGAGTAGCTGGGATTACAGGTGCCCACCACCACACCCAGCTGAATTTTGTAGTTTTAGTAGAGACAGAGTTTCGCCATGTTGGCCAGGCTGGTCTCAAACTCCTGACCTCAAGTGATCCACCTGCCTTGGCCTGCCAAAGTGCTGAGATTACAGGCGTGAGCCACTGCACCTGGTCTGTTTCGTTTTATTTTTAATTGCTGGCTGCATCCTCTTTAATAAATGAGATGCATGTCATGTAAGAAATAAAAGTTATTTTGCAATCTATAGATGTATCAATTTCATGACTCTGGGATTTCAGAAGTTGAGTCACTGGTGTTTACAATCTACTGAAATGGAATGAAATACATCACTGTGGATGCCTGACGTCACCCCATGCCAAACGCCTCCAGGTCATTAGTGAGGAGAGGAAATCAGTTTGTGGCCAGACAAGGAAGACTTGCTGGAGAAGGAGAAATGAAAGAGATCTGGATTCTTTTCCACAACCCTCAGTAACAACACGGTCACTAGTATTTATTGATTCCTTGCTATAGGAATCAATAATCAGTCAATACATCCAATAATCAATACATACATCCAATAAGCAGTAACTACATCCATCCAATACATACATCCAGGCACTTATGTATGCCATCAATTTTCATACCAACCCTGCCACTGAGTACTATAATCTCCATTTTATAGACAAAGAAGCTGAGGCGTCACAGTGATGGAGTAACTCGTCCCGGGTAGCAGTGTTTGAAGTGTGTCTGCAGGGATTTGACTCCAGGCACCTGCCTGGCGCTTCCAGAGCCCTTGAACACTAAGTTAGAGTCAAGGACCCTGAGAAAGCACAAAGCCACCAGGAAAGGGCTCTGTTTTTAGACATGTAACCTAGTGATGAGGATAAAGGTCCACTGAGTCTTTCTGGACACAGGGTGTGTTTCAGGTGGCTTCAGGGATTCAGATAACTAGAACGTGATTGGAAGGATAAGAGAAATTCAGATGCAAGCCTGAGGTCTCTCCTGAAGGACTGGTTTCTAAAGAAGGACTCACAAACTTGAATTTTCCATGCAGAGCTCCCCACTCCCTGTGAGACATACCTTGGTTGTTGTTTCTAGAATGATTTCTTTGTGCAGAAGTTCAACCACCATTTTCACATGGCCTTCCTTAGAGGCCAGATGCAAGCCATTCAACCCATTCTGTAAAGAGCAGAGAGGCGGGAAGGGCATGTTAGTCATATGGTGCGTTCTCCCGGTCCCAGTGGGGGCCCAGGCCCCTTCCCAGCCCTGAGGTGTGCACAGCACTGAAGGGACGGAGTGGAGAGCGTCTAGGGGTTGGAAGGGGCACAGGGTAGGGCCACCCAGCCTCCCCTTCACGCCTCAGGTCACCACAGAGCAGAGGAGGAAAGGCAGGGCAAGAACCGGCCTGCCACTCCCAGATGTGAATTACGCAGGGAGCTCTCACAACACCCACAGTGACCTTGGAATTCAGGTCGTGGCCAGGCTTTAGGCAGCCCACTTAATTAAAATTGTATAGCTTCAACCGCTAGCTAATTTTCACAGCAGTGACCAGGAAAAGCAAAGCGGTAACATCAGTGCATCCTAAACACTTGTAGAGATAGACATATGTTTGATAAGATGTTAAATTTTGAAGCAAGGTCATATGAGAAATGAATACCACCAACCACCCAGCTGTCAGATTTCCTCAATAGAAAAATCAGTATGAGGCCGGGCGCGGTGGCTCAAGCCTGTAATCCCAGCACTTTGGGAGGCCGAGGCGGGTGGATCACGAGGTCAAGAGATCGAGACCATCCTGGTCAACATGGTGAAACCCCGTCTCTACTAAAAATACAAAAACATTAGCTGGGCATGGTGGCGCGTGCCTGTAATCCCAGCTACTCAGGAGG
>NW_016107841.1:1311229-1355635 GCF_001604975.1 Cebus imitator
TCTTGCTCTGTCACCAGGCTGGAGTGCAGTGGTGCAATCTCGGCTCACTGCAACCTCCGCCTCCTGGGTTCAAGCAATTCTTCTGCCTCAGCCTCTGGAGTAGCTGGGACCACAGTGCCACCACACCTGGCTAATTTTTGTATTTTTAGTAGAGTTGGAGTTTCACCATGTTGGCCAGGATGGTGTTGATCTCTTAACCTCGTGATCCGCCCGACTCAGCCTCCCAAAGTGCTGAGATTACAGGTGTGAGCCACCCCACCTGGCCAAAGTAATATAAATCTTAATGTCTTTGTTCTTTCTTGACAAGTATAGAAAAGTGTTGACGCATTATGCTCCTTACCTCATCTCGGCTACTAGAAAGCCTTGGGCCCCCATCCCTATGACACAGGATGTGCTTGACCCTATCACTGACCACCAATGCCACGCCCTACCTACCTTGTCCCCCACTTTATACTCAACAAAAGTCAGAGCGTCCAGGCACTCGGGGCCCCTGCCGGACTACGCGCTTTGGTTGGCAGTGGACCTCGGGCCCAAACTCTCTTTTCTCTATCTCCATTTCTTGTGTCTTTTATTCTATAGTTTCTCGTCTCCACACCAGTAGAGCGGGCTCGCAAGGACCCTGTAGGGCTGGACCCTACACTTTGGGAGGCTGAAGCAGGCTGGTTGCTTGAGCCCAGGATTTTGAGACCAACCTGGGCAACATGGTGAAACGCTATCTCTACCACAAAACCAAACCCACCAAAGTAGCCAGGTGTGGTGGTGTGTGCCTGTGGTCCCAGCTACTCGGGGGGCTGAGGTGGGAGAATCACCTGAGCCCAGGAGTTTGAGGCTATGATGAGCTGTGATCGCACCACTTCCCTCACACAGGGTCTGGCCCTGTCACCCAGGCTGTGATCAGGGTGACAGGGTCAGATCCTGTCTCAAAAATAAAAATAAAAATAAAAATAAAACAAATAGCCCCTTTGCCATCCCACCATTTCAAAGGTGGACAAAGAAGCCTGCCTCACAGTTAAGCTTTACAAAAAGCAAAAGGAAACAAAACACATTTCCCCCGCCCAACCATTAGCCCACAAGAGCAGAACCAATTACAATTTAACCAATTACAGTTCCAGCTGCATCTGGTGAAGCTGCGGCTGTGCTTTATGGAAAGCAGCCAAGTTCAAGTTTTATATATCACTCTCACACTTCCTGGTCTTCTGATCCTTGCCTTGAAAGGTCTTGAAACTTTCTGGCCATGTCACCCAGGCTGGAGGGACTGCTACTTGGAGCCACAAACACTTCTGACAACATGAAGGAGCAAAATTTCAATTCCAACAGATGAGTTGATCTTGGCTCCATACAGAAATGATTTTAGTCAGTGAGCAAACTCCCCCCGCTGCTTTTTTATTGTGTTCCTGTCCTCCTTCCCTGCCAGCAATTTTTCCCTCCTCTCTTGCTCCTCCACCCGGCCTCCTGTTTTGATTAATTCTATTCTAGCACATTCATTTCCAGGGGAGGCCTCAGAGCCACTGCAGACGCCGGCTCATGAAACAGATCCTTGCCACCTAGATGGAGGGCGTGACTTCTGCAGGTGTCACGTGCAGGGTCCCTGACCCACACGTCCCCAAATCTCTCCACAGCCCCACCCTTCATTCCCAAAATTCCAGCTCTCCCATTGTGTCAGGGCATCATTTTCAGGAGGTTCTTGTCCAAACACAAGTATTCTGCCTGGGATTGGGAGTGCATTAGCCCATTCACAGATTAGGCATATTGCTTTGCCATAACTAGCAGAGGAAAGTCACCCAAAGTCACGATGGAGAGTGGAAGGGCTCTAACGCTTCTTTTATGTGGGGGCCTTGGACAGAGCAAATATAGCAGGTGCCTTGGATGTTTGAGAAATGAGAGAGGGGCAGCAAAGGGAACATTACCTACCTCCTATTTAGGTCAGGCTAGCCCTGCACCCCAAACAGCCAATGGGCACACTTGGCCAAATCTTTGCCTATCAGCACAGCCAGCCTTGCCACAGTATGTGTGTGTAGGGAAGAGGGGGCGGTTCACCAAATATTTCCTCATGCAAATGCCTGAAAATGACCATTAGCCATTAGATTTCCTCCTCCTGCAGATTTTGCACACCATTCAGTGAAGGTTCCAAAGCTGTGTGGATCCTTCTCACCTGGTGTGAATGAGTTTATTAGAGAAAGCTAGGTCAGATCCATTCTGGGCAATACAGAGGGAGAAAGTGCTTGAGGGCCAGATGGGAATCCAGGAGAGGGGGAGAGAGCATTGGGCAGGCAGAAACCAATTTCCCTCCACTCGATTTGCAAGACACAAACTCACTGCACAGCAATTTGTTGTGTGGCCAGTACGCTGGGAGCCGGGGGCCCCTCTCACTTCTGCATCTTGCAACTCTTTTTGGGACGGGTTGGCAGGAAAGTCCGTGCTCCCTCTCAGAGCAGGGGGGCTTTTTCAGGCAGCACATAGCATTTCTTCAAGTGCCCTTCCAACCCAGCGGCAGCCTTATCTAGAAGCTTCCTGGTGCTGAGAGCGGACACCCTGTGATTGCTTGGGAACTGGGGTGGTGTTTGTGGCTGTGGGCACGGCTGGAGTGACAGCCCGTCAGCTGCCACTGGCTGCTTATTGCGGGAAGCTGACTCGCAGCGGCAGCCAGCCTTGACTTCGTGCTGACTGCTGGAGTTTTAGTGCTTGCTTGAGCAGCACAGTCACTCTGATGAGCATTTGTGGGTTCTGAATGCTTCAAAGCCACAAAAGCAGCAAGCCTGGAAAGAAAATAGCTAATGCTCTGGGATGGCTGTTCCTTGGTCTTTGAGGCCAATGTCAGGATCTCAATCCAGAGGGGTTCTAGATGCACCATCTGACCAGAGAATGTTGGACTCCGAAGGGATATTAGAGGTCCCTGAGCTCCACCCTTTCATCTGCAGCTGAGGAAGTTGAGGACCAGAGTAGTCAAATGATTGGCAGAGGCCACGCAGCGTCTCCAGGGCACAGCCACACACAGGACCAACCTGGATTTCCCAAGAAAAAGGGAGTTTTCGTTTTCTTCCTCCTAAAAACTACTGTGATAACTGGCTGGGCATGGTGGCTCACGTCTGTAATCCAAGCACTTTGGGAACCCAAGCAAGCGGATCACTTGAGGGCAGGAGTTGGAGACCAGCCTAGCCAACATGGTGAAACTCCATCTCTACTAAAAATACAAAAATTAGCCAGGCATGGTAACACGCGCCTGTAGTCCCAGCTACTCAGGAGGCTGAGGCAGGAGAATTATTTGAACCCAGGAGGACAAGGTTGCAGTGAGCTGAGATCACACCACTGAGTTCCAGCCTGGGTGATGGAGAGATACCATCTCAAAACAAAAACAAAAGCCCAAAATGTCTGTTTCTTTTTATCAGATGATGAAAGCATATTTTCCCTTTTCTGGTCTCCAGGAAACTTAGCGCTAACAAATGAATCTGGTTGTGACCTCCGCAATTGATCTCTAGGATTTTATTTATCACCCTGATCAGCAGAAAATCCCCTTTCTTCTCCCCCTGGGTCCCGTGCATCCCTCAAAAAGGGCAGAGGGTGAGGACCCTTGCCGTGCAAGGAACTGCCCGAGTAGGCCTGTCTCTCGCGGATCTGAACTCTCCCTCCATCCCAGATCCTGGCTCAGTGACCTCCTTCTTCTTTATGATTTTTAAAAAAGGTTTTCTCACTTTATTGTAAATTTTTCTTTAACATAGTCACTGTAAATCACATGCAAGTCTATTACTGTGGGGATCTGAATCCCCTGTTCTCAGCCGGTCCACTGAATCAAACCCCATTGGGCACAGTTCATGAGAGAGATGCATGGGAATGCGATGCCTATCAAAACTACAAGGGGACGGGGCTGTGGCAAGCACATGTCTCAGCCACAGGTGTGGACACTCCTCCACCAAACGCTGAGCAATTACTTAACCCAACTCAACAAATATTTCTTGAGAACCTAGTCTGTACCTGACCCTGTGCTAGAAATAAAACACAAATCGTTTTCCTTGAAGAACTCAGTTTTGTAGGGAACACAGATGCATAAAAAATAAATGCAAAATCATGTGAAAAAGACCCCAAATGGCATGTAAAGGGGTAGAGGCGGCACAGAGGAGAAAGGAGTTGCTCTGTCAAGAAGACCCAGAAAGCTTGGCAGAGGCCTTTTCAAGGCGGAAGAGCCCGCCTGCACAAAGACGGAGTTGCAAGTTCATTAACAACAGCAAGAGGAGAAGCTGCATCTGAGTTTAGATTCTAAACCCATAGGCTAAAATATGCTCCCAGCTCTCTCAGCAAGTGCCCTTCTCTTCCCTTCCCGAAGCATTTAGATACAAGAGATGCACAAATATCCAGACCCCAGCAGCACCTCTCCTCCAGCAATTGATCTCAGTAGGTAGATGGCTACATCTACCTACCAAAGGTGGTGATACCCACAAGTCACCACCATCTAGCAGCTGAAGTTGCTGAACGCCTGAAAACCTCCTGCCCACATACACAAAGGAGCTTGTACAGCTGTCTTATTAAATGCATGACTAGTTTATACAGGAGACCACTTCTGATATCCAAAAGAGCATTTCGTGGATAAATATCATATTTAATACTTCATTTTTCTTTAAGCAGATTTTTCATTGCTCAAATGAAAGGAAGAGGAGGAGTGCAAATTATGTGAGCTATTTGTTCTTAGCTGTAACTATGGACAGAGATGAACTGTAATTTACCACCTCTTCAAAACTGAGAATCGTGTTTTATTTTAGCTAAATCAAGTTTAAGTTAGCTTGGTTCCTAAAAGTAAAAGGCAGCTTGCTGAGTCTTGCTTTGAATCTTTTTGGCGACTCCATTTCACCTTCACAGCCAGCTTTCTTGAAGACAAACGGCAGACAGACTGTTAACAGGGATTTGAGGTTGTGGGCAAATCACATATTTCTTCTCTCAAATAACATGGTGTAGAAGATAAGCAAGAAGGAAGTGGAAGAATATAAGAGTAAATGATTTCACTAAATTAGAAACTGGGGAGAAAAGCAGTAACTACTTTGGCCATTTTTTTTAACCATATGGCTTTCCCTAGAGGAAAACATCAGTGCACTAGAGTTCTCTTCCTATAGATACTGCCTTCTGGGGCTCCAATTACATGTGTATTAGACCAGTTGATGTTGTCCCATAGCTCTTGGCTGCTCTGTTTTGGTTTGTCCCCCACCCCCTTTTCTCTCTTTTGTTTCAATCTGAATAACTTCTATTGGCTTATCCTCAAGTCCTTTGATTCTCTCCTCAGCTATGTCCAGTCTACTGATGAACCTGTTGAATAAATTCTTCATTTCTGAGAAAGTGTCTTTTGCTTTCAGCATTTCATTGGACTTTTTCTTATAGTTTCCATCTCTCTGCTAAAATTTTCCATCTACTCAGGAATGTTATCCACTTTTCCCACTAGATCCTTTAACATATTAATCATAGTTATTTTAAAGTCTATCTAATACTTCCAACATCCAACATCATGATCATCTCTGGGTCTGGTTTTGTTTATTAGTTTGTCTCTTGACAATACTTCATTGTTTTTTCTTTCTTTTTCGGTGTGTGATAATTTTTAGTTGAGTGCCAGACATCATGCATAGAAGAACAGTAGAGACTGAGGTAAATAGTATTTATGGCTGGAAATGGGCATGCTTCTTCTTCTGCAAAGTTGTCAGCATGGGGGTGAGGAGGCTAAGTCAATCTCAGGGGTTAATGTGAGTTTGAATTTTGTTGTTACTTTCAGTGCACCACAGCATTCACATTCCTATAAAGGTTGACTGCTGTTTTCTTGAGCTTTGAGTTAGAGTGGGGGTTCCAGGGCTTATTAGTGTATGTGTTCCTGACCTTCCTCAGCTTTCAGCCATCCTGTATGCCTGTGCCTCAAATGGGGTCTTTCTCCATGCTCCTACTCTTCTCTCAGCAGTGGCCTGCTCTTCCTTATTACAACATATTAGGCTGGCAGGAACAAGCATATTCTCTTTTGTTATGGTCCAGCTTCAGTCTTAGGCCAGCTCTGTACATCTGGCCCTCTAAGGTGGGATTTCCTTTCCATGTTTAGCAATCCTTCCCTCTTCTCTGTGGCAGGAAAACCTGCCTCACTTGTATGGGTCTTGGGTGTGAGCTTCTTGCTTCTTCCTCAGCAGTAGACAACCCTTGCTTTTTTGTGTATATATATGGAGTTTCACTCTCATTGCCTAGGCTGGAGTGCAGTGGCACGATCTTGGTTCATTGCAACCTCCACCTCCCAAGCTCAAGAGGTTCTCCTGCCTCAGCCAAGTAGCTGAGATTACAAGTTTCTGCCACCACGCCTGTCTAATTTTTTTGTATTTTTAGTAGAGATAGGGCTTCACCATGTTGGCCAAGCTGGTCTTGAACTCCTGAACTCAAGTGGTCTACCCACCTCGTCCTCACAAAGTGCTGGGATTACAGGTGTGAGCCACCATGCCCGGCTGCCCACTTGTTATTGGTGTAGAATCCCAGTTCCAAGACAGTCTCCAGCCCCTTCCCTAAGAGTCCGAGGGTGGCTGCTCCTACCTTCCCTGCAACAGCAAGTCGTTGGCGGGAATGCTTCCTACCCCTGCTTTGGCTGAGCGGTTTGTTTCTATTCCTTCCCTAGGTCTACAGCCTAAGGACTGGTTTATCTCTGTATGTGTGCACTCTATATACACATTCATGTAATCACCACCCCTCAATGTCTACTTCAAATTAGGGTTCCTGAGTTGGAGGTGCAGTGAGTGCTGGAATAAGCCAGCTCAGGCCTCTGGGGCTGACACAGGGATCTTTGCTCAACCATGTCCCCTGGGATACAGGTGCAAACCAGGCCCAAGTGGCAGACCCGTGGGTTTCAGCCTGGGACCAGGCACTGCCTCCCATACCCCGACAGCACTGGGTCAACAGGCCTGCTCTTACAGGTGGGCTGGGCTGGCTCCTGGCCATGCAGGGATCTCTGGTTCCCAGGGGAGGACAGGGCAGGTGAGGATGTCGGGTGGGTGGGGAAGAGCAATTGCCTTGTTCACCTCATGCACCCATGGGGGCCTGGGAGTCCCATTTACAGAGGGTGGTGCGTCCAGCCCACTCTACGCAGACCTGGGCTTCCCTCCTCTCTGAGTGCCCCATGGGGGTGGGGGAGGGGAGGCCTGTTCTATTCTAGAAATAAATGTTACCACAATTTCAAAAATAAAAATAAAGGTGAGAGGGTCTGTTTTCGTTTCACACGAGGGAAGCGTCTGGAGAAGCGGTGGAAGCTTTGTGTCCGTGCCTCCTTCCATCCCTGCGTGCACAGCCACCAGTCACCTTCTGCACACCTCCTGATGTATCCAAATACCTCTCATGGTGTGGTGGGGCCCGTGGAGAAAAGCCTGTGCCAGACACACCAGCCCACACTTTGCCTTCGAGAACTTTTAAGATTTTGGTGGCTGGATGTGGCGGCCTGTAATCCCAGCACTTTAGGAGGCTGAGGTGGGAGGATCCCTTGAGCCCAGCAGTTCAAGGCTGCAGTGAGCTATGATTGCACCACTGCCCTTAAGCCTGAGTGAGGGAGTAAGACCCTATCTAAGAAAAAAAAAAAAAGAAGAAGAAAGGATTTTAGCTTGTATCGTGTACACCTCTCTTTCCTGACCACTGCCAAAACTGAAGCGATTTACGTGGTCTGCTTCTCAGAGGGCCTTGCCTCTGTTTGAAATTCCGTGTACTCAGCTGCCTTACCACCTCAGGCAGGCATGAGATGGGTTCAGGAAAAAAACGATCGTTGTGTAGATTATTGAGCTTTTCCTCAGCATCAGGGTAGGAGCCGTGCTCTCTGCAGCATTCTGCAGCATTCTGCACCCTGCATACTCCCGGTACTGAGCCCTCAAGGCAGCCGGCCCCATATGATCTCTTTCCACGTGGTCCTAACACAGCAGATAACCTTTTAAGGCTCTTTTTGGCAAAAATGTTCATGCCAAGCACACGCACCTGGAGTTCTGCGTCTGCCTTTGCTCCTTCTCGGTGAAATGTCAGTTGAGACTGGCAGGATCCTTCTGAGACGCGATCTGTGTGATGGGCGGGGAAAGAGACCTCAGCCAGGCTGTGTTTCTTTTAACATTTTTAAGAAGAAGAAGAAAGTCAAATTCAACCTGAATGATTCAATTTGGAGTATTTTCTTGCATCAACTGTGAGAAATTCCGTTGGCAAAATACACAATTCCAGGCATTTGTTCTCTTTAAATTATTCTTCCGTTTAGCTCTTCTGATTGCCCCAAATGCACTAATTGATTTCCAAATGTGTGAATACAGGAGACATGAGAAATTTAACTCTTCCTGTCAAGAGAAGGCGAATAGTCTGAAATAGAAAGGCCTTGGTGCCCTGAGATCTTGCACGTTTGCCAACTTCAAGAACATCTCAAAAGCGAATGCCTGCCTTCCCATGAGGACACACAGCCCTCACGCCTCCTTTCCACATAGCTGTTTATTTCACCCATGCACAAGGCTGGCCCTGCCTCTGTGGAACAGCCAGCTTTAGCTGTGTCCCGTGACTGAGGACCTTGTCACCCCAACCTCCTGAAACTCAATGCTCAGTCCCCCACTCCCTTTCTTCGAGCTGTGTTTCCAGAGAACCTATGCAACAGGTTCATGTAACACTCCGGAAGCACAACCTTTGCTTCCATCAACAGCTGCTATCCAATGATCAGTCAAGCCAGGCCCAGAGGCAAGGGAGCACTGGCCAGGGGAAGATGTTATGGGGAAGGAGAGCACTGCAGTCCTGGAAGGAATAGGCCTGGTGCAGTGGCAGAGACACCAAGGAGTCTAAGGACCCCAGAGTTAATCAATTGAAAGATAGGGAAAGAAATGCCTAGATGCTTTTACCTTTACCCATGCAGGCAGTAAAGATGCAGTCAGAAGATCCTGCCTGTGATGAGGAGGAAGGTGTCTACATAGTGGGCGATATTTCATATCCCATTTTCCTGTTCCATCTGGATTCTCTGTTGAGTTCGTTATAAATGAGCAAGTATTATACTCGATGTCACAGAAGCTTAATTCTCCAAATAGCAGCTGGCCTGTATGTGTGTGCCCTCTGGCTTTGCTCTATTATTGGTCCTTATTTGTGGAGTGAGACCACAACATAATATATTACATTTGCAGATCTGCAGCCCTGCAGCAGAATAGGACATAAGAACCTGAACTGAGGTTACAGAGAGGAAAAGAAGGACTGAAGTGAGAGCCATTCCTACTCCAAATTCTGAAACTGATGAGAATGAAAGCAAGAGTAGGGAAGAAAAGAAGGCGAACACCATGGAACCACAGAGGGCAGAGCCGGATGATGGGAAGGGGAGGAGGGCAATGGTTTGGCCAGAAGAGGGAATGAACTAAGACAGGTAAAAAAAATTACTGGAGCAATACAAGTTTTGATTTCTTTCCTCAAATCGCCTACATGAAATTTTCAACTGAAACAAATGAAATCAAAGCTGAATGGGTGCTTCCCCCTCTTCCCTTCTCGTCCTTCTCCCTCCCTCCCTACCCGGCTGGGAGATGTCGGCCTTAGAGGGCAGTGAGCAGAGTTGTGCCCGGCAGGACCTGAGCAGCTGGGGTCTGAGGAAGAGGACAGCTGGTGGAGTGGTTGGGAGGTTGTCACACTGAGCAGACGAGTCAGCGACTACATTGAGGAGGACGGGCATCAGCAGCATTCAGGTCTTCTGCCATCTGAAGAGCTGTACACCATGGGAAGAGGAAAGGCTAGAAAGAATTCTGAGCACTGGGCTAGAACCGGAAATACTGGCGTGATCTCATTGGTTCTTGAAGTATATATACGTAGACAGCCGTAGACGTAGTTAACAGACATGTGTATGCACGCACGCATGCACACCGACATATGACAACCCGGAGCAATGGGCACACCGGGGACCGGACCCTGGCGTCTAAGTGTCATCTCCACTAACAGGAACCAGAGATCCTTGGAGAAGAGCTGAGCGGGAGCTGGGGCAGGGCCAGTACAAAATGAACCTGGGGCACCTTGTGCCAGAAAGTAGGAAAATGCTCAAGGAATGATGAGGACATGTCAAAGTATGAAGAAGCCAACTGATGGGAAGGGTTCCTATAGGCCCAGCTTAGACTTCACGATTAAAATAAGTAACGGGAGTATCAGGTTGAAACCCAGTAACTAGAAGAGGAATCCATAAGTCCAAACAGGTTTAAACAAATAAAGAAAAAATAAATAAATTGGGGGAGAAGAAGAAGCTCATCCTTCAGTAGAACACCAGCTAAAAAAAATGTAGAAGGCATGATGGAAATGGGGAATCACTCTCTGGAGCCATCACAGCAGTAGCTGACACAGGCAGACGTCATCAATGGATTCCCATCAATGGATCCCTGTATACTGAAATATTTTCCTCCCCCAACAAAATACTGATCATTACAAAGGGAAAATCTTACAGCAGAAAAACATGGCCAACACCAACTTTACTTGGTGATCAAGAGGAACAACCCCAGGAGTGGGGAGGGAGCATGATTTCTATGGTATTCCTGTGCCGCATGCAATGCCCCCGTCTGGCCATGAGGCAGCATCAGACAGACAGCTGAGGCTCAAACTACAGCATGAAAAACAGCCAAACACATGAGAGACTTGCTGAGGGCCTATTCCAGATCGAAGGAGGCTAACAAGACGTGACAACTAAATGCAAAATATCTTCCTGGAGAGATTTCTGAAACAGAGAAAGAGAGAGAAAAAGGTGGAGGGGAACAGAGACAGAGAGAGGGAGCAGACTGCGAGACAGAGAGAGAGGGAGGAAAGGAGGGAGGGAGGCTGGAAAGGGAAGGGAGGGGAGGGAGGAAGAGGAAGGAGTGGGGAGATGTGGGGGAAGGAGGCACAGAGAGAGAGGGAGAAATTGTAGAGACAGTTGGCAAAATCCTAATGGAGTCTGTGGCTTGGATGGTTGCATTGCATCAATGTTGATTTCCAGTCTGGGAGGCACGTGGGATGGACACGTGGGAAAGTGCCGTTGCTTTTGGGTGGTGTACACTGGACTGTCTGGGGATGTGCAGAATCATGTCACATACGTCCTACATTGTAGACAGATGGACAGGGACAGGAAGTGCAGGAGAACATGCGTGGAGAATGCAGACATGGAGATGCGGGAATTCTCTGTATGGTTCTTGTAACTTTTCTATAGATTTGGAACTGCTAAAAATTTTTTTTAATGGAAGGTAAGGAGGAATGGTGGTGAGCTGCAGAGACTGCTGGAGTAGAGGAGTGATGTTGTGGCAGTTATTCTGGGGTCTGAGTAGGGGACAGGTGGCCCAGGGGGCTTCTACGCATCTTGGGAATCACAGTCAGTATGAAGTTATAATCACATCTGTCTGTCCTGGTTTGTTTTTTTCCTTTTTTTTTTTTTCTTTTAGAGATGGGGTCTTGCTATGTTGCCCAGGCTGGAGTACCGAGGCTATTCACAGGGAGATCACAGCTCTCTGCAGCCTCGAAGTCCTGGGCTCAAGCGATCCTCCCGAGTAGCTGGGAATACAGGTGCAGGACCACAGCTGGCTAATTTGTTTTTTAATTTTTAATTTTAAAATTATGTATTTATTCTGTAGGACAAGGTCTTAAATGTTGCTCAGGCTGGTCTTGAACTCCTGGGCTCAAGCCATCCTCCCACTTCAGCCTTCTAAGTAGCTGGGCATCTGTCCTATTTGTAAAGGACCCATGAGGCATGACCTTTACTGGAGTTCTGGTATTATTCCAGGATGAAAACCCCGGAGTGCAACCAAACACCCTAAGAGAACAGCCCTCAGCCCACATGGAAACCCGCTGATGGGGGACGCCTCTTCCGGAGGGCAGGCCTCTCATTCTGTGGGGCCACACCACCTGCGGCCTCTTTCCAACCCAGATAGTTTATGGCTCCCCAGAGGCCACTTGGTGGGAAAGGTCTGCTAAAAATATATGATCTTGGAATCTAATGAATCAGAAGCCAGGCAGAGCTGAAGCAACTGCCGTCACCCTAGCAGAAAATCACACCTGATCTCCTTTGCAAAGCTGTCTCTTGCCTAGAGACAGGGAAGCTAGAATAAGAGAAGAAACAGAGAGGACAGCACAAACTCAGAGAGAGGCGGCACAGATGGAAAGGGAGGCGACCAGCTCTGGGCATCTTCTCTGTTTGCTTTGCTGCAATCTAACTTCAGCTCTCCTGCCCAGGTAGTGCTTAGGATTTACATTTTACTAGATACTTAGGAAAGGAGGAAAAACACTCTAATTCTTTTCATTACCTAAAAAATAGGAATGCACAATGATTTCAGAACTCTGCAAGGAAATGAATCAAGCTCAGCTCACCTTCTTTCTACTCTGATTGTACGGTACTCGCAGCAGCCCTGTGCTCTGAGAAATCCTGCAGCTCAGCAGCAAATCAACTGCAGAGGCTGATGGGCCCTTGGGAAGGTGGAGGAGGAAGTGTGAGCTCGAGTTAATGAGAGGATAGGACTCTCAAATGCAGCTCAGCAGCTAAGAATATCTCCTATGGACTAGAAAGAGAGTCTGTGCCCGAGATCTTGGTATTCCTTTTAAAAACAAAAAAAGACCCAGACCTTCAGAAGAAGGGCAGGGGGGTCAAGAGAGACCAACCCTGGACTTCTAAACTGTCCTTATCTATGACCTCCCAGGCCTCGATGTATGCTGCTTTGCGATGACAGAACTGCTCTGAGCTTCTGATTTTCTCTGAATTCCACAGTTCCAAGAATAAGACGACGTAACAGCCTGCAGAAAATAGTTCAGCTATGTGTTCTGCATGTACAGAAACAAAATGTGCCAAGATTCACATAAACTGTTAATAGTGGTTTGGAGGAATGTAAGGAAGTTAAAATCAGAGCCAGGGCTTGTCAAAATGGACAGAAAGGGTTCACACCAAAGAAGTCAGCAAACTGATGCAAGAACAGAAAATCAAACACCGCATGTTCTCACTCATAGGCGGGTGTGAACAATGAGAACACATGGACACAGGGAGGGGAGCATCACACACTGGGGTCTGTCGGGGGAAAAAGGGGAGGGACGGCGGATGGTGGGGAGTTGGGGAGAGATAGCATGGGGAGAAATGCCAGATATAGGTGATGGGGAGGAAGGCAGCAAATCACACCGCCATGTGTGTACCTATGCAACAATCTTGCAGGTTCTTCACATGTACCCCAAAACCTAAAATGCAATTAAAAAAAAAAGAATTCACAGTGAATGCAAACAATCCCAGCCAATTCTCATTCCTCCTCTAGTCTCACTCATCACAGCAATGGGATCTGCATTCAGCATTTCCTCTAACAACCAGAAAGGCGGCTCTTCCTCAAGGCCCAGATGGAGTGTCATTTTGTCTGTGACTTTCCCTGTCCCCTCTCTTTGCCACACTGTACCCTATTTCCAGCCCCCTAAAACAGGATTGCTTTCTTGGCCATGTTCCCACGGTCCTTGGTAACTCTCTAAGACCCCCACCACCCAGAATTGCTTTTCTCTGCGCTTGCATCTGTCTATCCCAAAGACCTGAAGTGTTTGAGATCCTGTGTTCTGCTCACCTTGGTAATCAGGGCCTAGCATGGAGCCTGGTGCTGAAGAGCTTGGGGAATTGAATGCCCCTTCATGCCTCCTGCCACACACAGGCCTATCTTTCTTCTTAGTCTCTCGACACCATGAAGAGCACATATGGTCTTCGTATTCTAAATTCGTAGGGCAATGAAACCATAAAGTAGCGTTTAGAGAGTGTGTTTTCCTTGCACCATGTTCTGGATCATTTCTGAAGGTGCTAGTTACCCTTTTTTCAGTTCCTAGGATTCCATGGAATGTCCCTGCTGTGCTACAAATGAAGATTATTATGTGAACTGGTCAATAAACTCTTCCTTCGCCACAGAGGAAGGGAAAACAGACCAGTCCGGGGCAGATCACCCAGAGGAATAACAGGCTTGCCACGCAGTGTCAAATCTGCCCTCTGAGTGAATTCAGAGGCTTGGGCTGGGCTGTCAGTCCTGGGCTGTGAGACTCTTCACCTCTCTGAGTATCCCCAGCCACCCTGGTCAAATAGCTGCTCTAACCAATTCTCAGGGTGATGTGAGCATTAGCGGTGTAGCAGGTACCAGGTGGCATGGGGCACCTAGCTGCATGTCCGTGTAATGTAGGATACCCCTTTCCCAGGTGGGGGCTGCAATGAAACATTCTCTCTTCCTCATCACTATTCCAGGGCTGCACCAAGGCAGCAAATCGAAAGAAGCTTTGATACCACAACTTTACCATATTAGGAAGGCCTTCTGTGTGTTTTGGGGGTGCAGGTAGGAGCAGAGAACTATGTAGTTTAATGCATTTTTCTATGCCTGTCAACAGTTCCTAAGAAAAAGACGATGACAGAGAAAAGTGCCAGGTCCTAGCTCTAAGCTCCTTAGCTGGATGGACCACCATCCTCACCCTCTTTCATTTCATGTGCCCAGACCTCCCCAAACTGCCCTTACCCCAGTGCCCTTTGGAGTCTGTTCCTTCTCACTGCATTTCCCGTTTCCCAGTTCTCTACTCAGATACTCGTATCCTTTCTTCATGACTTTTCTGACTCGTTGGCAGGTCAGCCACTACCCTTAGACCAGAAACAACGTGAGAGCAGTTCCCGGGACCTGCTGCCTCTTGGCCCATTAGAGCAGCTCAAAAGTATTTGTTGGATGAATGATTACATGGACAGAAACATCCCCTGTACTCCTCCAGGATGGCACATATAATCTTTTATCTACAAGCTGGACTTTTCACCTGCCTCTGAGTTCTTTGAGAATAGGGCATGAATTTATTTATCTTGGTTAGCGCTAGTCTCTAGCATGGTGCACGGGTCAATTGGTCAAATACATGTTTGCAGAATAAATGAATAAGCACTGAAATTTCAGCTTAGGCTTTTTTTTTTTTTTTGAGATGGAGTCTTACTCTGTTGCCCAGGCTGGAGTGCAGTGGTGCAATTTCGGCTCACTGTAGCCTCCACGTCCCAGGTTCAAGCGATTCTCCTGCCTCAGCCTCCTGAGTAGCTGGGATTACAGGCATGACCCATCACGCTTGGCTAATTTTGTATTTTTAGTAAGGATGGGTTTTCTCTATGTTGGTCAGGCTGGTCTTGAACTTCTGACCTCAGGGGATTCACCACCTCAGCCTCCCAAAGTGTTGGGATTACAAGCTTGGAGCCATTACATCCAGACTCATCTTGGACTTCTTAAGCCCAACTCATGAAATCCAAAGTCATACAGCATAAGATATTCAGAATTAACTTCTAGAACTCAGTTTCCTGAGCTAGAAAATAAAAATTGAGTGCCGTGAGCTCCACTAAGCCCTAAGATGCTATAGCTTGGAAAGGCTGTCATTCTCACCATCACCAGAGCCTAAGAAATCCTGATCAAAATATTTGGCATTTGGCTGCTGCAGAAAAGACACTGTAGCAGAAATTATTGTTATATGTGCTCCATTTAATCCAAATGCCCGCAACCCTTTACCTTCAAGATAAACAAGAACCCAACAATAATAGGGCTTCCTAATGCACACAAGAAAATTTAGGGCACATCGAGGGAGCTGGCAAGGTTTCACGTGCTTTCCTGGGCTGGGTTTTAGCACTGGAAATTGTTTATGCTTTTGTGATCATTCAGATGGTCGAGCTTCTGGACACTGCAGCAAATATTGCCAAATACTCGACCCGTGGGGCTAATGCCAGCATCTGAGCCGTGCTTATTGCAGGAGTCATTATCCTAAGTATGCACGATTGCACAAGGCTCTTATGAAGTGATGGGGCTTAGTCTAGTTTCTACGTGGACTAAGTATAAAATATGTAAGCTTTAACCATTCGCGGCTACAGCAAACAACATCGCTGCATTTTTTTTCCATTCAGTCTGCCAACTGAGCTTATGAACATCTACTATAGGTGACGCAGGGTCCTGACACGGAGCACCAAGGAAAGCAAAGTCCTCTCCCCTCAAGGTGCCTACAATTTAGTGAAGACAAAAATAAGCAGACACATACATGGATATGAAGGCAGGAGTAACAAGCACTACATTTGAGAAAAATGCGACAGGCAAAGAGGACCAAAGGTGTCTGGGTTGCTCCAGGAAGTCCTCGATTTTTTTTTTTTTTTTTTTTTTTTTGAGACAGAGTATCGCTCTGTTGCCCAGGCTGGAGTGCAGTGGTGCAATCTCGGCTTACTGCAACCTCCACCTCCCGGTCCAAGCGATTCTCCTGCCTCAGCCTCCTAAGTACTTGGGATCACAGGTGCCTGCCACCAAGCCTGACTAAGTTTTATATTTTTACTAGAGTCAGGGTTTCACCATATTGGCCAGGCTGGTCTCGAACTCCTGACCTTGTGATCCACCTGCCTTGGCCTCCCAAAGTGCAGGGATTACAGGTGTGAGCCACGACACCCAGCCCGGAAGTCTTCACTTTTAACTCTTTGCCTTACGCTGAGTTGCAGATGGCAAGGCTTCTCTTTTTCATGGAAAATTATCTCCAAGAGTCTCAAACTCTTTCTTTCCTATCAGGGAGGCCAAATGAACCAGCAAGTGTCAGCATCATCAGAATAGAACAGAAAACTAAGAGTGAGGCTTTTTCCCCTGGGATTCCAGCTCACGGCCCCCAGTGGAGCATCCACGTCAACCTGACAATTGTAGGAATTCAGGGACAGAGGGTGGCACTGCTCTCTTCTAGCTTTATTTGGTTAACTCATCAATGTGTATAGTCAATTGCTCATCCCAGAAAGTATTTTTGTATTGCTATAGTCTCTATGAGAAAATATTTTGATTTGATATCAATAATCTAACAATAATTCTGGAAACTGAGCTTATGAGGCTAATACTGGTCTGTGCATGATTATGTGGCCATTTATTAAGACAAATGCCAGGGTATCCACTACAGCACACACCCTATGCCAGGCGCTATGGAGAAATAGAGCCCCTAGTCATGGGCTTTGCCCTCCCGTGGCTTGAAGCCCACCAGGAGAGGGAAGACCTGCTGGGTTTTACCATACCGCGTGCTGGGGCCCGCTAGTCTTGAGCCTTCAGAGAGATAATTGACACATCACAAAGGCAGAGATTGCTTCAAGCTATGGGGATCAGGGCTGTCTTCACAGTGGCTGCTGAGCTGAGATTGAACCTATCCACACATTGCTACGTGGCTGCTCCAGCAGCAAGAATGACCCAGTCCCGGGCCACGCAAGTGGCGCCAGCAAAATGTGTGCTGAGACCACCACATCTGGGGTGACGACACTTCAAGCCTGGGCAGCAAGTCCTCTGGCCTCCCCACCTCTCCTCTCTGCCCCTTATTCAAAGCCATCAGGGGGTCCCACCTGGCCCCTGCACCAGCCTCCTCACCAGTCCTGCTGCTCTTGTCCCTGTGCCCCAAGTCTGTCCTCCACACGGCAGCCAGGGTGATTGTTTAGAAACCTCCATCGGCATAAGGCAGCTCTTGTGTAACGCCTTCAAATGGCTTCACCCTTATGGCAAAATCTAAGCCCTCACCAATGCAAGCCCTCCTTGATCTGGTCCCAGGCACTCCTCCCACTCTGCCTACCACCTTCCCTTCCATCACTCAGCTCCAGCCACGCTGTTCCCCAAGCAAACCACTCTCACTCCTGCCCCAGGGCCTTTGCATGTGTTTCCTGCCCTCCCAAGAATGCCGTTCCCCAGAAGTCACATGGCTCTTTCCCTCACTTCTTCCAGGCCTCTTGAAAGTCGTCTCCCTAGAGAGCCCTCCCAACCATCCCACAGAAATAAACACCTCGACCTTCCTCCCCGCCGGCGTCTCCTCACGTATGTGCCCATCCTCTTGGCTATTGTCTTATTTCCTTCACCAGCATGCACAGCCACAAGAGCACAGACTATTTTGTCTGTCTTGTTCATTACCTAGAATAGGCCTGGCACAGAGTGGGTGTTTAATGAGTCCTGTGGAATGACCCCACATGGGCAAGTGGGAGTATATTCAACATGCCTTTCCTCCCTGCTCTCATCAGCCCCCGCCAGCACTCGCCTTCCTCGAAGGCTGAATGACTTCCAAATATCTATCTTTGGGCCAGACCTCTTATCTGAGTTCCAGGCTCAAATATCCCAACTGCTTACTATATATTTCTGCTCGCATTCCTCAGAGCCTCCCTACCGGGATCCACATACAGCCCTGCTCTTGACCCTTTCCCCCATGTTTCCGCACACCGCTCCACTCCCGGCATCCCTCATCTCCGCGGATGGTGCCACCACCCACCTGCTGTGGAAGCCAGCCTCCCAGGGTCATTCTCGAGCCTCCTTCCCTGCAGTGCCCCATCCAATCCATCACCCAAGCCTGCTGGCTCTGCTCCATCTCCACAGCCATGACCCTCATCCAAGCTGCCCACACTTCCCTCCTGCGACTGCACAGCTGGGCCCTCCACGAGGTAGCCAGTGAGACCCTTTAAAGCACACCCCTGATCACATCACTGGTGTGCTTGAATCTGTGGTTCACGTCCCTCTGCGCTCCGGAGAAAGACTGGACTCCTTCATGTGGCTTCTACAAGGGAGTATATTCAACCAGGACACGGCAATACAGCTGCACAGGTGTTAAATGCTGAAACGCTCTACTCCTCATCAGTGGCCACTGCCGCAGGTTCTTTTTCTTTTTCTTTTTTTTTTTTTCTTTTTTTGTGATGGAGTCTCACTCTGTTGCCCAGGCTGGAGTGCAGTGGCGTGATCTCGGCTCACTGCAATCTCTGCCTCCTGGGTTCAAGTGATTCTCCTGCCTCAGCCTCCTGAGTAGCTGGGACTACAGGTACCCGCCACCAAGCCTGATTAATTTTCTATTTCAGTAGAGAAGGGGTTTCACCATGTTGGCCAGGCTGGTCTCAGACTCTTGACCTCAGGTGATCCACCCACCTTGGCCTCCAAAATGCAGGGATTACAGGTGTGAGCCACCACGCCTGGCCTGCCACAGGCTCTTAAGTACCCCATCCCTGCTGCTGTGGTCACTGTCCCTTACCCAAGGCCCCTTCCCCTCAGCCAACAACTGCAGGGTTAACTTCTGTTGCAGCTGGTGAGCACACACATGCATGCACACACACTGCTCTGGCCCAGAGGCATGCTGTCCCAGGTGTTTGTAATTTTGACTTCTAGTTTAGATTTGGGGGTCCATGTGCAGGTTTGTTACATGGGTGTACTGCATGACACTGAAGTTTGGAGGACATACAATCCCAACACTCAGGTAGTGAATACAGTACCCAATAGTTAGCTTTTCCACCCATGTCCCTCTCCCTCCCTCCTCCACCCATAGTTCCCAGTGTCCCCTGTTCCCATATTTACATCCTGGTCTTAGTCACTGAGTGTTGTGACTCTCGCCCCTGCCGCGACTCCAGCACGATCTCAGCTCCGCCTCGCCTGGCCTCTCGTGCTATCTGCGCTGCGCCCACTCTGGCCTTCCTTCAACCCTCTGCGTCTTTCCCTGCCTCTGGGGCTTTGCACAGGCTGCTAAGACAGGCCTGTTCTCCCTTGCTTCACATCATTCGCCCCTGCTCCTCCCTCAGCTCAGCTGCCTCTTCCTCATGGTAGCCTTCTCTGACTTCTGACTCTAGGGCAGCCCTCTCCTATATACTCGTAAGATTCTCTGCCTTCCCTTCATGGATCCTAACATGGCTTTTGGTGGGCATATCTGTTTGTGTGATCATTTGATTAACAACACTCACTGCCAACAGACTACAGTTCAGAGAGGATAAGGACTGTGACTTTAAAAAGGAATGATTCTATCCCTGCAGCCCAGCTCTCCATCCACACACACGAGTGCACGTGGAAATGCACAGGAAGCACACTGAACACAAGCATTTAAAGCACAATCAATTTTAAAACAGGCATTCATATAAGGGGCTCGTGTAGGCATGCATGTGTGTGTTCTTACATATAAATTTCTTCTTTCCCGAAGACATGGTAATGATAACGATGATAGAACATTAGTAGACACAGTCCATGCAACAAGGAACTGCCCTGAATATTCAGATGTCTCTTATATAAGCCAGGACTGTCTCTTTCCATGCTACTTAGAGTAATTACTTCCTCTTAAGGCAAACAGTACACATTCTTTCCACAAAAACATACTATTTGAAAGTGTGTTACTTATGTAAGGATAAGTATTTGCCCTGTTACTGCCACCACCGTTCATCAGCTCAGAAGATTCAAGCCGAAAGCAAATTCTCTTCCCATGACCCTGGGACAAGAGCTTGCTTTTATGCATGTTTTAACGAGCAGAAAGCTCTAATCAAATTAAGAGGCCGGCCCTGTGCACATGACGCCGATGCAGGCTTGTCCCGCTGGGTGCACTTGTGTGTTTCATGCAGGCATGGGTTCAGCCACCGGAGTCCTGCTCCCCCTACCAGGACTCTCCCCTCAACAGCAAGACCAAACTGCCCTGTGCAACCAGAATGAGATTCAGCCACCCTGACCAGCTCCTTTCCAGGCGCAGCCACCTGCAGCCACCCGTCCTGCTCAGCCACAGACCATAAGACAGGGACCAAGAGGGCCACATCTGGCCACATGGGAATTAACCAGGAGCAAGAGGCTTTGCACTCGGTGCAGCCTCTCTTTTGTTCCCTTCTGATGCTCATTCCCTAACTTGCAGCAGTGGCCTCTTTGAGAGAGAGGCCAGGCTTAGCCAGGACTGCAGTCTTGAGTCTAAGGAGGAGCCTCCCCTCAGCCTCGAGCCGGGCTGACAGCCACTTGTCACTGGCGCTGAGCCGATCGGAAATGGTGTCAATAAAGTGCAAATAATGCCTTGGTGCCTACTGCTCTCTGAGCCCAAAATGGACTGAAGAGGTGCTCTGAGGAGACAAGGCAGAGTGACAAGGCAGTTACACCCAAGGCCTCTCCAACGGAAGACCAATCAGGACATAGCCATTCCCCGGGCGGCATCAAAATCTTCCAATTTCACACAGAAAATGAGCCCTGGCTCAAGTCTCACACATGTACAGTTGTCCCCATTTCAGCTCAAATGGATTCCTTTGAGAGCTGGAACCTTAACCCTTGGAAGGCCTCTGAAGGTATGATTCACCTCCACTGAGCACTGCACTGCGGACAAACGCATCTGCAATTCTCTAGCCACAGCAAGAACAAAGAAAGCCTGCAGGCGTGCATCTCCGCAAGCCCGAGAACCCGTCCCAAGTGGAGAGACAGAGCAATCCCCTGCCTACGGGGGGCTGGGGCAACACAGCTGCAGCCTGCGCAGCTGCTTCTGGGGGTGTGGAGATAGGAAGGTCCCAGACTCCGTCTCCTGAGCAACTCTCACACCAGGACTGTCACCCTGACCCCAGACTTTGCTGCATCCACCTCTTGGCATCAAAAAACGGGCTCAGAGTTTCAACCTGCTACTCGAAGGCAAGCCTGAGCTCTGGATGTTTGCTTAGAACCACCACCATGTCCTTTGGGCGGCGGATATGTGGAAGTTGACAGTTCTGGGTGGAGGGATGAGAAAAGGGGCAGGGGGCCTGGTTCCCCATCCAGTTTGCAAATTCCAGTCAGGTCCGTGTATCTCGCCTTCCCTCTGAAGTGCGCTGCCAGGGGCTTTGCTTCCTAACACACACTTGTTTCCTATCACACACCACACTGCTCCATCCTCTCTGATCTTTCAGCTGTGAATTTTTGCCACGGCAAGACCAACTGAATCCAAATGGGGTCTTAGCCCTAGGAGTGAAGGCAGGTAGTATTTTGCATTTTATTTTATTTTATCTTTGACATGGAATCTTGCTGTCACCCAAGCTAGAGTGCAATGGCACGATCTCGGCTCACTGCAACCTCCGTCTCCTGGGTTCAAGCAATTCTTCTGCCTCAGCCTCCCAAGTAGCTGGGATTACAGGCACCCGCCACCACACCCGGCTAATTTTTGTATTTTTAGTAGGGACGGGGCCATGTTGGTCAGGCTGGTCTTAAACTCCTGACCTCAGGTGATCTGCTTGCCTCTGTCTCCCAGAGTACTGGGATTACAGGGGTGAGCCACTGCGCTGGGCCCTTTTTGCATTTTAAACAGGGGCAGGAGGGCAGGGAAACAGAGGATGAGGTGACAGGACAGAGGCACATTGTCCATGGAAAACTTAACCTGCATTTGGAAAATCTGGCCCTGCTAGCTTGGAAAAGTCACCCAAGCCACTAAAGAACGGAGGAAGCGTGAGGACATTATGCTAAATGAAAGAAGCCAGGCGCAAAAGTACAAATACAGCAGGATTCTGCTTCTGTGAGGTCCTTAGAGTAATCAAATTTGTAGAGACTGGAAGTTGAAAAGTGGTCACCAGGGGCTGGGGAGCAGAGGGAAATGAAGCGTTAGTGTTTTTGCAACGTGGAAAGTGTTCTGGAGATGGATGATGGTTACATAATAATATGAATGGACCTGAAGCCACTGAACTGTATGCCAAAAAAATAGGCAAGACAGGAAATTCTATGCTGTATATTTCACCACAATTAAGAACAAATTTTTAATGGCTAAGGTGGTTTAAAAAAAGTTGCAATGGGTAAAATGTATTCTAAATCAGCAACAATTAGCATGTGTAACTAAACAACTTAATTGGCAGGCAAATATCAACAAACACACACAAGCCTGTCACCAATCCACAAGCCCCAGCCACACACCTGTGCCCTTCCTGGAGGGTCATCTCTCTCTCAGTTAGTTCTTGGATCTTTGGCCCCAAGCCTGAGTCTCTGCCCTCTAGCCCAAACCCAATGCATTCCGTTTCCCCACCAGCCCCTCCTGAAGGCCTCAGCTACGTCGCTCAGGAGCCCTGGAGAACTTCTGCATCAGCCTCATTATCCTCAACCCGAGCCCAGACACCTTCATCAGCCCCTGACCCAAGCGGGGCCTCATTCACTGACTTTCTTCTCAGGCCAGCGGAGAACCCACACAGACTGCCAGTGGACAAAGGAGACTGAACGTCCCTACTGACACAGCATCTTTCAAAGGCTCTTCCTCCTGCTCCAATTCAAAGGCTACAAATTCTAAGACAACAGCGGGACCGACTGCAACTTCTAAGAGAGGAGGCCGCAGGGGATCTGTGCAGGCCTCGCCCACACTGTTCAGGCATCAGCCCTTCTCTGTGGGGCCCTGGGCCACGACGGGAGTAGAAATACCAAGGTTAGGGCCTTCCACAGGCAGCAGCCCTGGGGGAGCTTTGAGGCCACTGGGAAAAGGTTAATAGAGGCAGTTTCAAAGCTCTCAGGAAATGGCATCGACCAAGAGCTACTCTTCAGAGACAACGGGCCTGCCTCCATCCCACTTACCTGGTTACAGGTGTTAATATCTACCCCATTCCGCAGGTGATCCAAAGCTTTGTCCAAGTTACCTGATCTTGCTGCTCTCAGAAAGCTGGTAGCAGCATCAGCCTGTGAGGAAAAAGGGCAGGCGGTGAGTGTCCTGTGTGCGTTAATGACTTCCCCACCCCATTCAAGCCCCAGGCCCCTGCAGCAGCTTCTGCACCCTCTGATGTGGCACCCTGGTGCCCACAGTGACACCAGGTATGCACAGGAGCCCTATAGCCCTGGTTGGACTGCTCTTGGGGTGAGCTGCCTTTGCACCCAGGCCTCCCTTCTTTTAATTTTTTGTTTTTTGTTTTAAGAGAGAGAGTCTTGCTCTGTCACCCAGGCTGCTGGAGTGCATTGGCACGAGTGCAGTTTGCTGCAGCCTTGAATTCCTGGGCTTGAGAGATCCTCCCAAGTAGCTGGGACTACAGGTGTGCACCACCACACCCAACTATTTTTTTTAAACTTTTTTATAGAGACAGGGCATCACTATGTTGCCCAGGCTGGTCTCAAACTCCTGAGCTCAAGCGATCCTTCCACCTCAGCCTCCCAAAGTGTTGGGATTACAGGCGTGAGCCACCGCGCCTGGCTCCCTTTTGGTCTCTTTATAAGCAAACGTTCTTGGCTTGGACTCAGGGAAGAATCAGCCTTTGAGAGGAAGCCCATTCTGATGGCAAGTGCGCAACACAGCCTGGTGTTTCCCTGCTCTGAGGTTTCAGGGGCTCCACGGACTTGCTAAAGAGTCGGCAATATCACAGAGGTTTCTGGCCCCAGGAGTCATGAATGCAGGCACCAAAGAAACCAAGCATGGGCTCTTTGGTGCTGTTTTGTGTTTTTGTTTTTGTTTGTTTTTCCTTTTTAGAGATGGGGTCTCACTATGTTCCCCAGGCTGGTCTCAAACTCTTGGGCTCAAGCATTCCTCCTGCCTCAGCCGCCCAAAGTGCTGGGATTAAAGGCATGCGTCGCCATGCCTGGCCCTGTGTTTTAGTTTTTTAAGCAAACAGCACATAGCACTTACTATGTGCTAAGAGCCGTTATCCGCACTTTACATATACACTCAAACTCATTTATTCAACCAACTGTGGATAGAAAATTTGCAGGAAAAAAATTAAAAATAACAATACTAAAATAAAAAGTAATACTAACAGAAAAGCAATGCTGTACAACAATTATTTACAAAGCATTTACATTGTATCAGGTATTATAAGTAATCCAGAGATAATTTAAAGTATACATGAGGATGTGGGTAGGTTATATGCACTGTACCACTTTATATAAGGAACTTGAGGATCCGCAGAATTTGGTATCTGCAGGGGTTCTGGAACCAATCCCCCGCAGGTACCAAAGGATGGTTATAATATATATTCACACACATGCATGTGCACAGGTATGCATTTAATCCTCATTTTAAATACCCCAGAGGTAAGTAGGATTGCAGAGTCCCATTTTACAGATGAGCAAACTGAGGCACAAAAAGCATACGTGCCTTATGCAGGGTCCCACAGCAGGGGGGAGGCACAGAGGAACTCAGATGCAGGTAGTGTGGCTCGGAAATCCATAAGCCGGACCTCCCAGCTCTGCAGCTCAGTATCAGCTTTAACACCAGGTGCCCCCCCAGCCAGATTTCTTGAATGAGAGTGAAGCCCTTCTGTTCCTTAGCTGGTGCTACGTCACCCACCCCATGCATCTCAGACCCCCTGCCCCCAGGAACATCTGTTTGCTTTAAAGATGAGTGATAGCCAGGGAGAGTGAGAGCTGAGGACGATAAAATAAAGTTTACTAATTGATATGGTTTGGTTGTGTCCCCACCCAAATCTTATCTTGAATTGTAGCTCCCATAACTCCCATGTGTCATGGGAGGGATCCAATGGGAGGTAATTGAATCACGGGGGTGGGCTTTTCCCATGCTGTTCTCATGATAGTGAATAAGTCTCATGAGATTTGATGGTTTTATAAAGGGCAGTTCCCCTGCACATACTCTCTTGCCTGCCGCCATGTAAGGCATGCCTTTGCTCTTCCATTATCTCCCACCATGATTGTGAGGCCTCCCCAGCCATATGGAACTATGAGTCCATTAAACCTCTTTCCTTTATAAACTACCCAGTCTCAGGTAGGTCTTTATTAGCAGCATGAGAACAGACTAAGACACTCACAAAGACAAATGTAGTGGTTAAAGTCCGGTCCTAGGGCATTCGAGCCAGTGGCCTGGGCTCAGAGACACTCCACTGTGTCTAGCTGAGTGCCCTCAGGTACGTAGACACCCTTGGCTTCCTTTTCCTTATCTGTAAGCTGGGGAAAATAAAGTCTTTCTTGTTCCCTTTCATGATGCTTAAAGGGAATAAACAGTGCTTGGCACATAGTTACACACAAGGCTGAGTTGAAGGGGTGAGAGTGGTCATATGTCAAGGAGGAGCATTTGATGCCATTCCCACAAAAGACCCACACCCGGTGGCTTCCTCTCCTCCTGGGCACTCTGTCTCATTCCTCTATGTGCCCTCCTCAAAAAAAAACATGTTGCAGTGGGCTGAATGGTGCCCCCAAAAGATATGTCCACACTCTCAACCCTGGAACCTGTGAAGGTGACCTTTTTTGGAAAAAAAAAAAAATCTTTGCAGATGTAATTAAGTCATGGATCTTTAGATGATATCATCCTAGATTACCTAGGCTGGCCCTAAATTCAATGACAAGTGTCCTTAGAAAAGACAGAAAAGGAGAAGACACACAAACACGCACACATGTGCATGCACACATGCACTCATATGCACACATGCACACACACAGAGATGCACGTATGTGCACACATACCTACACACATGCACATGCACACACATATACACATGTGCACACGCATGTATACACACAGAGGTGAGGCTATGTGAAGACAGAGGCAGAGACTGGAGTGACTTTAGCCACACACAAGGAAGCAAAGAACCTCTGGGCAGTGGAGAAGCATGGAAGAGGGCCCTGAAGCCCTGGAGGGAGTGCAACCCTGTGGAGTCCTTGATTTAGACCTCCAGCCTCCAGACGGCCAGAGAACACATTTCTGGAGCATTAAGCCACTAAGTGTGGAGCGATTTGTTACAGCAGCCACGGGAAACTAATACACACATTAGTGATGATCACCTTTGAACACCCTTGAACACAGAAGACTCCAAATCTACAGCTGAAGACCAAATAGAACTCTCATCCTCCTCCCCAAAGCAGCACTTCACGTTTTCGCCACTGAAACAGGGGGTCCCCAGGGCATGAGCAGTAAGGTTCTCCAGCCTTCCAGACAGGAGGGTCCTCCCTCCACACTCAGGTGGTGCCCACCACCCCCCACCCCCGCCCACAATGCCCGCAGAAGTGCTGCTTCCTCACTCTGCCTCCCAGCCAACCTCCTCCACCATTGCCTCACTGCTCTTCCCCAATTCCTGACTTCCTGCCAGCCCTCCCCAACCTTAGGTCTCACATAGGCCCCCTATGATGTAAGTTCAAGTTTAAGTCCAAGCCCTGCGGCTGCCTACTCATAACAGATGCTCACTTATCTCGCTGTCTCCACGGTGGCAGGAGGGCCCCTTCCCTCACCTCCCTTGCCCTCTGTGACACTCCCATGCTCTGTCTACCTCCTGGCTCGCACGTTCTTCCTCCCAGGCCCTGAAGCTCCGTCTCACTCTCACTCTGGTTTGCTGATTCCAATCTTTTTTCCGTTCAAGGCCCCAAAGGTGGCTACCTCCTGCACGAATGACACTGTGCTTAGACTCTCAGTATTTGCCATGTTTAAATCTAGGAACCACAAAACAGGAGCTTCTTGTTTTTTGATGCATTTAAAATATCTCTTTCTCTAGCTACTTAATCCAGGCAAGACTTGTCTCCCCAGACAAACTGTTTGCTTCTTGGGGCAGAGACCAAGTTTTCTGTCCCTTTTGAATCCTCCAAAGCATTAAGTGTCTGCTAGGCCAAGGCCTCCCTTGACCTAAAGCACATGGCTTTCACATCCTAGGTGCCTCAGCAAGGCATCTGTGGGGCAGGAAATATTTCAGAAATGAAGATCAAGCTGTTGGCTCTCCAGCCATGAGCTGGGTTTCCAGAGAAAACCCAGTCAAGGTTTAGTCGCTCAGATGAATGTTTATTTATGCCTGCTGATTCAGAAAGTCTGTCTGGATTCAATTATTAGGAAAAAGATGATATTATTCCCCAAGAATAAGAATGTTAAAGAGATGTTTCTCCCATCAATTAACTACCGTTTACAGTGCAATAATACGATTCAGGCTGAAAACCTGAAGGTGGGTACATAAAAATAGATGCGATATTCATTGATGACACTGTTTGACTGTTCAAAGCATTGAATCCAGGAAACAAATAAGAATATGTATGACAAACTGGCGGTGTGCTGTGGTTCCTGTAATCCCAGCACTTTGGGAGGCTGAGGAGGGAGGATCACTGAGGCCAGGAGTTAGAGACCAGCCTGGTCAACATGGTGAAACCCCCGTCTCTGCTAAAAATACAAAAAGCACCCAGGTGTGGTGATGCATGCCTGTAATCCCAGCTACTTGGGAGGGTGAGGCAGGAGAATCACTTGGACCCGGGAGGCAGAGTTTGCAGTGAGCCGAGATTGTGGCACTGCACTCCAGCCTGGGAGACACAGTGAGACTCTGTCTAAAAAAAAAAAAAAATAATATTTATGTCAAATAGACAAGCACACAAATAGAAGTTAAGGGAAACCCCATCTGGACTACACTGAGGAAGGCTAAACCATTTCTGCCATTGCCATAATAGAATACTAAAAAACTATAATACCAACCACTGGGTCAAATGCATTGCCAGCATTATAGCTTTTAATTCTTATCACAATCTGTGGGGAGGTATAATTATTTTCCCCATTTTAGAGGTGATGACACTGAGGTTTGGAGTGGTTAATAGCTTGCCCAAGTTCTGCAGATAAACACTCGGGGTGATTGAATCCAGGGGTACCCCACTGAAGCCTCTGCCTTTCCACTGCCCTTGACCCCAAGGGCATTCCTGGCAGTTTCAAGCCTGAGGGCCAGACAGCCCAGACAGACTGGCGGCTGGTCAGGCATACATGCCCCTCCCAATTAAACAGTCAATCCACAGCAGAGCAAACATGCTGGGAGTTCCCACTAGGTCCAGGCTCTGTCCCTGGGCACTCTATTCAGACCAAGACAGGTCTCTAGAAAGGAGAGATCTAGTTCCAGCCCTTCTTGTCAGTGACGATAAAATTAAGGTCCAGGGAAGTAAAGTGATCGGCTAAGGTCACCTCAATAGTTAGCGGTGAAATGCAATAGCTAAGGCTTTTTCCTTATTTTTTGGTCTTCTACAGGCAGAGATTAGTCAGGACTCGGCAGGATCCGCAGGGCATCTGGGAGGTGAACTGCAGATAATGATGCCACTAACAGTAGCAACTACGCATCATTCGGTTTAATTCTACAATGTATTTACTGGGGTCTTATTTCAAGTCCAATATCCCACTAGGGCAAAGACAGAATAATAACTCGGAATATAGGTCCTTGCCCTCTTGATCTGAACCTTCAAGTGACTGTTATAAAGGGGTCATCTGTGCACGCATGCAGCTGTGGATCCTTTCCACGGGTATTCACTGAGAACCCCCTAGGGGCCAGGCAATATTTCAGCTACAGAGCAAATGGCCCTAGTTGGGATGTGACTCATCTTTACCATCTTGTTCTGCTGTGCCCCTACTGCCCATCTATCTAGTCCAACTGCTCCAGTTCAATGACCTGTCCTCGTTACCTCCAGCATATGCAACAGGGCAGAAGGAATATCCAAATAATCCAATGTGTTCCATTCAAAATATTTACCTGAGTACATACTGACCCGAAAAACAACAGCAACAAAATATAAACCTGACCATCTCCGGGCTATGACAAACCGGAGCAGAATGACTGGCCCTCTCCACATCTCATCCATCCCCAGACCAGAGGGCCAGGAGGCCTGCCTGTTGACTATACGGAAAACTACCCACCATGTTCACAAACCCCGGTCACCAGTGAGGCGCTGGCACCTCCGCTGTGCACCCCACCAAAGCTGTCTTCTGGTGTCTCTTCCCCTCCCCATCTCCAGCTTTGTTTTAATCTAATTCTATCTGTGTGCCTGTTCGGGGGTCTGCACACAGCAGACATTCTGCTGCGCCTGCTTCCCTGCTGCCTAATCCATGTGATGTCCCTGAACTTCCTTTCAAAACAAAACACCTGTACTTTCACAAAGCTCTCCCTAGGTTTGAAGCACACCATATAAATTAATTCACTCCCTCCTCGGAATAATCTCACAAGGCAGGAGTTTTATAATCTCCTTTTTACAGATGAAGTGATCAAGTCAGAGAAAAGTAACTTGTCCAAAGTCACACAACTAATACATAGCTTGACCAGGATTTGAGTTTAGGTAGCATACTTCCAGAATCTTTCTCTTAACTATTGTGCTACACCACTTCCTAGGTCAATCATTCCCTTCCCTCCGTCCTATCTCCCTCCCTCCCTCCCATCTCCCTCCCTCCCATCGCCCTCCCTTCCTTCCTTCCTCCCTCCCTCCCTCCCTTTTTCCCTTCCTCCCTTCCTTCCTCTTTCTTTCTCTGGCTCTTGCTGTCTCTCTTTCTTTATTTATTTCAAGACAGGGTCTCCCTCTTTCTTGCAGAGTGGTTCCCGCAGTGGTGCGATTATAGCTCACTGCAGCCTCAAAGTCCTGGGCTCAAGAGATCCTCCTGCCTCAGCATCCCCCTTACCCCCGAACAGCTGGAGCTATAGGCATGCACCACCACACCTGGCTAATTTCTTTATTTTTTGTAGAGATGAGGTCTCCTTATGTTGCCTAGGCTGGTCTTGAACTCCTGGCCTCAAGCAATCTTCTCACTTCAGCCTCCCAAAATGCTGGGATTACAACCTTGACCACTGTGCCAGCCTAATCATTTTCTGGTGCTCATAGGGGTCTCTCCAGTTCAGCTCTGGCTGGAGAAAGCCTTCTGCCTGGGTTTGGAGGCTGCGTCGACCTCAGGAGGAAGGAAACGGAAGAGAAGGAAGGGAACAGAATTCCTCCTAGGACTTAAGTTCTCATCAAGCCTGCTCTGAAAGGGTGGTGAATCCTGGTTACCTGAGACACCCAGACTATTATTAAACTTGCACTTCCTGAGCAGATACTAATATAGCAATAGATGGGGAGCGAGGGGGCTACGGTATCCTGGGAGGGAGAGGCCGGAAGCACGCTGCACAATGTCAACATGCTGTCACTCATGAGTATAGGGTGTGCAGAAACACCTGGCAGGCGGACCAAGGTGAGAGAACCCTGGGGCCTCCTCACACCTTCCCTGGGAGTTGGGGTGCCCTAAGGTTTCCCCAGGACAGGTCATGACTGACCTTCTCAAGATCTTTAGCACAAAATTCCTGTCTAGAAAGGTGAATGGAAACTGTGCTAATATCAATCGCTGTAAACAGCAAGAAGGCAATACCACTTTCCCACAGGGCCTTGTTGGAGGAAAATGTAGCTTCTTGAACACAGCCATTGTCCGAGCTCTCAGGAAGAAACTCCAGGTTCTTTCCTGGGGGAACTGCAGCCCAGCCCGGAGACAGGCAGCATCCCTGATGTGGAGCTGTCTGCTTTTGCGTGGGGGGTCTGAGAGCCTCACTGGGGTATCAGGAAAGACAGCTATCCCCAGCCAGCACACCCCGGTAGCCCTGCCTTTGCTCCCTTGACGATGGAGAAACAGAGGTGAACGCCGGGCCCTAGTGAGTGTGTGTTTTATGTTTCTTTCCTTTGGCCTTCCAGAAAGTTGTGCTGTTACAGCTTTACAAACTGTCTCCAGGCACCCCAGTCTGACTGCCACTGGCAACAATAAAATAAACACGCTAAAGGTGTCAATGAGGAAACAAGACGCCTGAGCAGGAGTGCTGGGCTCCCTCTTAATCTCTCCACCCAAACTCAGAGCCTTGGGAAAATCCCTGGGGTTCCCTGTGTTGTCTGCTCCCCGCCCTGGAGGCCTGGCAGGGTGGGCTGGGAAGTCGCTGGGGAAGGCCTGGCTGGGACGCGCTGCTCGGCCACTTGATGCTGTGCTCACCTAAGGCCCTGAACCTCCATTTATTTCCCCATTGCTAAAATGGGGATCCTGCCAGGGGCTGCGAGGATCTCGGGGGACAGCGGAGGGGAGCTCCAGGCTTACCAGGGGGCCCAACAGGTCTGCCTTCCTCTACCCCCATTCATTTCCTGCTACCTGGGGGCCTCTGGGCGCCTCGCGTTTCTGAGGTTTAGGGGCCAGACGCGCCGCAGACCAGGCGCCCGTTCAGCCCAAGGCCGTGCATCCCCCACCCCCGGCTGAATCTGCGCTGCCAGGCTCTCGCCCTGGGGTGAGGGGACGCGGCCTCGGCCAGCGCCCAACCCCCCTCGGGGCACCCGGGTGGCGGCTCCACGCTCCTGCCCGTGAGCCTCTCCCGGGCCGGCCACAGGTCCCTCCGCCTCCCGGCCCCGTTTCCAGCCCCTCCGCGGCCGCAGCCTCCAGGCCAGAGGAATTTTCTCCTGGATCCTGCTAGAAGCCTCGGCGCCCGGCGTGAGGCAGCAGAAGGGCAGCCCCAGCGCGCGTGCCCGCACCCGCCCGAGAAAGTTGGCGCCGGAGAGCCGGGCGCGGAGCCGCAGCCCGCAGGACCGACGCAGAGCCCCGGCCCCGGCCCCGGCCCCGGCCCGGATCCCCGCGCCCCGGCCCCGGCCCAGCAACCGCGACAGCTCGTGCACTCACCGCAGAGTCTGGCCCGGACCTGCCCTGTCGCGCTGCCATCGTCCAGCGCCCGCGCTGAAATCCGAGCCCGGCTCCCGCTCCCCCTCCCGGTTATCTGCTGGGAGGCGCGGGGAGCGCCAGCAAGTTACGCGGCATCTGGCTAAAAATACAGGCGCCCTCCGTTCGCCCTGGCCCCCCGGCCGCGGCCCCGGCAGGGATTCGATGCTCCCCGGCCCTGCGCTCTCCCGCCCGCCCGCCAGCCGCTAATGGGATCTCTTCATTTTCTCTCCATGATTATGTCAGATGGGAAAGTTAATGCGAAGCGCTCTCTGGAGAGCAGGCACCTGCTGCCAAGCCCTGCGGAGGGGGTGCACGCGGGGGCGCGGACGGGGTGCGGCCCCAGCTGCAGGTGCCGGCCGGCTGGCGGGCGCGGGGCGGGCGTCCTGCCCCTGAGGAGGGGAGGCACACACGTCCAATGGAGGTGAGGAGCTCCAAGCTGCATGGCCTCCCGCCCTGCCTCCCGCCGCACCCGAAAGCCCGGTAAATGGTTCCCGGAGCCTGCCGAGACGCGGCCTGGGTGAGCCCAGCAAACTCTATTTATGTCCCATAACCGATTTGCATGTTTTGAGCTCTTCCATCGTGTCCTGAGATACCAGTTAATCAGCCTATTCCAGATTCTGCCTGAGAGCCGCCACGCGAGACGCGAGACGCAGCTGGGTTGCAGGAGGGCAGAGCTGTCACTCCCACTGCCTCCCGCACTGCTCTGACGCTGGCGGTGAACTAGCGTCACCCGCGGCTGTGTCCGCGCAGTCAGCTCCAGTATTCTGGCCTGGGACCACCATCACCTTCTCATGCAGTCATTTCAGGGGCAGATGTCAAAACCCATGTGTGGGGTTTTGGGGAAGTCTTGCGGTGACATCATGAAGAGTAGGCTCAATTCAGAGCGGTGAGGGAACCGTCAGTAAAAGCAGTGTCAGGTAACTGGGCCCCTGGCAATATGGCTTTTTCAGATCATAGGTGTTTTCTATCATGAGCCAGCTTCGCGCTGGCTTCAAATCACAGTCAAGATACAACACCAAATGCTCTTTTCCTGTCCCCCTTCTCCCTGACAGTGCACAGTACAGCTGTGCATTGGTGAGGAACTGGTAGGCTGAGCACCTATTAGCTGATGGGCATATTACATTATCTCATTTAAATCCTCATGGCCACCCCATAAGACAGGCAACGCTACTGCAGTTGGATAAATAAAGAAGCTGAGCCCAGACAGGCAATGGGTCAAGACCAAGGTCCCCACTAGTAAACGGTGGGACCAACTGGTTCAGAGCCAGACTGACCCAAAGCCCTGCCACTAGCAGCACTGGCAAGATTCCTAACAATAGTGTGCTCGGCGCCAGGAAGAGATAATGTGGGGGATGATCTTAAAGGATCATAATTCCAGCACTTTGGGAGGCTGTGGCAGGAGGATTACTTGAGGCCAGGAGTTCAAGACCAGCTTGGGCAACATAGCGAGACCCTGTCTCTACCAAAAAAAAAAGTTTTTAATTAGCCAGGCATGGTGGCACATACCCATATTCCCACCTACTCAGGAGGCTGTGACAGGAGGATCACTTGAGCCCAGGAGTTGGAGGCTGCAGTGAGCCATGATTGCACCACTGCACTCCAGCCTGTGTGACAGAGTAAGACCCTGTCTCTAAAAAAATAAAAATTTAAAATTTGAAAAGAAGAAAATACTGCGAGAGTGTGTTACAAAGCCTGGTACTCTGCAGAACCATGCAGCAATGGCGGGCGTGTGGGGGAGGGGGAGTGTCCCAAGGAAGTAGGATAATCAAAGATCAAAGAAAAGGCCAGGATGTTGTCAAAAGGAGGGATCTGAAGTGTAATAATACAACTAACTCCTCCTCATGGGGTTAAAAAACTGGTATTTGAAGACAACACTATGAGAATTCTCCAGGCACAAGACCCTACACAGAACTGGGGTTGAACTTAAGGATGGGCACCCTCTGGAAGGCAGCAGTCCATCTGGAAGAAAGTCACAAAGCCTGTTCCCGCCCCAGGCACATGCTGCTAAGACCTCCAGGTCTCTTGCCTCGTGCCTCTGAAAACTACCGTCCAGATTTGCTAGAATCCTCTACATAGAGAGCTCCAATTAATAAATGATGGTTACTGGAACAGCCCTATCACAGCCCAGTGGAATATCTCAAGGGATTCTAATGCACTGTTCCAACATTAATATTTACAGAGAGAGAGAAAACGCCCTGCTCAAATGGATGAATAATATATATAATACTTTCAAAAACATGAATGCAATTGACTTGCATAATGAACTGAAAGAGATACTATTTTTCAGCAAGGATTTGAGGATTAATTGACACACTACGAGTTGCACATTTAAAATGGACAATGTGCTAAGTTTTGGCATATGTATACCCATGAAACCATGGCCACATAAGATAATGGGCACAATCACCTCCAAAAGTTTCCTCATGACCCTTGGTAATCCCTGCCTCCTGCCAGCCAGTCCACATCCTTATCAAGACTTGGTATGGTTTGTCTTAATTCAGACATCCTAATAGATGCACCACATGGCTATTTTTAAAAAATTTTTTGGTAGAAACGGGGTCTATTGCATTTCCCCCAATAACTGATAATGTTAAACATCTTTTTCAGATGCTTATCTTCCACCTATATATTTTCTTTGGCGATGCAGCTATTCAAATCTTTTGTCCATTTTTAAATTGGAATGTTTGTTTTCTTATTGAGTTTTGAGAGTTCTATATATACAGAATATCTTTGTTAAAGGTGAGATAAACAGATCTTATAAATAAAATATTCAAAGCTCAGTAGCAAAAACATTCCCAGTCCCATTTTGGTCCTTAGGTCTTCTAATTCTTAAGCTGTGTCTTTCTTTCTACAATGCTGTGGGTGATAAACAATCACAAAGAAAAAGATGTGATAGTCACAATGGACCAGAAGCTGAATACAACCCGCAGCGCCCTGAGTGTAATGGGAAAGATGCATTATTATTAGAGGACTTTAGTTCTCAGAACTGCCAAGAATTCTTGACATTAGTCATGAGCTCATTAGGGTTGAGGCTTTGAAACTTAGACAGGCGATGAGTCAGGCAAGGCCCAAGAGGAGGAGAAAGGACACAACTACAGACATGTTGCTCAGTGAGGCCTAGGGCTAAGGGAGCTGAGCTGATAAGGCTAAGGAGAGAGCCCTTGAAACCTAAACTCCAGCACCGCAGCCTGGAACGCCACAGTGGAGCTAATTCTATGGTGCCCGGTCCCAGGTGTGGAGACCTGGCACCAGAACAAAATTATAACTGTCTCCCAGGCAGAGACAGCTTGGTTTTCAAGTTCCGAATTCCCAGTCCCTCTCCCTCGCCTTCCCCACCTACTCCCCTATGTGACTGGCATAGTGCTGGGCAGTGCTAGACACAGTGATTGCCGACTGGTGTTAGAATGACGTCCCCACCACTTCCATGAGTCATAAAGAAACTTTAAGTCTTGGGGTTCAATTGCTATGGAAAAGATTTAGATTCCACAGAAAGAAATGTCCAGCTATAAGAGATACGTGACTTAACAGAACTCATTATTCAGAAAGAGGTTAATCTTTGCCGGAGATCCCTCAGGATAGAAAAAGATAACTCACCCTTTGATCTGGCATAGAGACCACTGGGTAAGCTATGCATCTTGGAAGGGTCTCTTTGGGCTCTAGGGATTCAGAAAGCTAAACCATTGTTCTTTTCCCCATAACTGACTGCCCCGTCAACCTTCCTTCACGACCACACCCTTAGACCACAAATAATCGTCCTGCTTCTCCATCTCCATTTTGTTTATACTTCAAGGCTGCATGTTTTTATGTAGGCATTTAGTGTGCTAAGATCTGCCGATGAGATCAAAACAAACCACCAGAAAGGAACTGATGGGCTGAAGAAAAGGCTGAAGACTCAGCTGACACAGGCCACTGTTCTAGCCTATGGCTTCACGGAGTCTGCAGGCTTTTCCCATCTTGCTTAATATTTTACCGACTGTCTTTTTGCAGCGCTCTCTGCAGACAAGCATAATGAAATGCTGGAGGCCTTGTCTCTGGGGTTCTGTCCTCTGAGCCACATGCAGCTACGCCAAGTGGGGATGGTGTGGGAGAGAAGAAAGGGAAGAAATTGTGCAGCACTTAAACCCCCAGCTCACTTCTGGCTTGGTGCAGTAAGCTGTTCTCAGGATAAACAGGGGCTCTGGGACACTCGAGGGACTGCTGCTGCTGTGAATTCCTGCAGGGATTTCACAAGCTGGAAGAACACGAGCCTGAAGCAGAGAATTCCATCCCACATGAGTGGGGCTCTCAGGGGACTCTGCCTACCTAGGATGATTTGGGGGGATAGGTTCAGGCTGCTTCAAATGGTGACCAGTAGGGGACATGAGGTGGCTCCTCTCTACAGGGACATCAGAGCTGAGATCAGGGCAGCCCCAGGATTCGAGAGAAGGGCGTCCTGGCAGCTCAGGCCCTGTGGCAATGACTGTCCTGCTCAGCCCTCCTATGCAATCAACTCAAACCCAGAACTCAATAGCAACAACACTATTTGCTTTCTGGACAGAAAGTCAGTAGGTCTCCCACAATTGAGCTGTACAGCTTTTGATAAAGGAAATAACTTTTCATCATCAGTTATTTCATCATCAGTTGATTTCTTCATCGGTAAAATGAAACTAGCTTCACCCATCTCTCCAATATTGGGAGAATAATGTGAAAATGCTGACCACCACTTCTGGCACATGGTAGGTGCTCCATCAGTGACCGTTTTTCCTGACGCTCGTTTTTCCTCCTCCCCTCCCTTTCTTCTCGACTAAAGCTTTTGTCAAAAGTTAACATCTCCCTCAGAGGTGTGCAGTGTCACTGATTTTGCCTCAACACTGGAAAATCAGAGCCTCATCACTGCTGACCCAGGGTCAAACACCCACGGCCAAGATCAGGATCCCAAGAAACCTAAAAGCTCTGCTCTGCACCCAGACCTCTTGGGTTTATAATGCACCTTTTCAATGCCCATATTCTCAGCAGCAAAGAAACAACATGTGGACACAGTTGTGCCCCCACGCTCCCTGTCAGCAGCTGCCCTTGCAGTGTCCTGCCGCTGGCTGTGGCTTGCTGACCCATTCAGCTCCTGACCCTCCTTCTATCTGTTCTGCCTCACCCACCCAAGGAGCTGCCCCCACTCCTAGAGACTCTGGGTGCCACTGATAAGGGTGGGTACCAGGAACCCCACCTTTTACTGAGAAAGGCAGGCCGGTTTATCGCCACTCAGAGCCAGCCAGTGACCATCCTGGAGAATGTGCTGGCCACCAGGAGTATTGCTGTCGGGGAAATGTTATTAACTAGGAAGGAACTCTACAGAATGTTCCACACAAATGTCACATTGAATTGAATCAGAAATCCAGTCTGACCCCCTCTAAACCTGGTCATTCCTTCTCAACCTTGATGGCAGTGACGGAAGAAAAGGAGAGAGGAAAGGAGTCTTGGTTGTTTTCTATTTAACTTTGTGTGGGGAGTGCCCAGTGGTCAATTAAGGTACCCTGGGCACCCGGCTTGGCTGGAATAAGGGATGGCAAGTGCAGGGGTCTATTTAGAGCCCGGATCAGGCCCCACAGAGCTGGCACCAATCTCCATCATGTTCTTTTTAAGAGGGTTGGCAGCCCTGGAGTCTATTTTTAAACCCATGAGAAAGGTGCTGTGTGGATTCCAAAAAGGGCCAACATTAAACCCGAGATCCCTGGAGGAGGGAGGCACAGCTGAACCTAGGATCTTCTCTTCACACACAGGGGTTCCCCTTATTCCTGGGATCAGATATTGACTGTCCTTCTAAAGGGATCTCTGGGGCTACAGGCCCACTTTTGGCGTGGCCTCGGTGGCATTTGACTCCTAATGAGCTCATGAGCTGGAAAGGGTTTTGCACACTGGGTCTACTTTTCAGAATTGAGATTTTGTTTCGATCCCCCCTACCCCCAGTGTGAAAAATCCATGTGCTTTTTATGTATCTGGCATCTCTCCTTCTTCCTATTTTCAAATCATACGCTCTGGAACCCCCACTCCCTCCTGCACTGCAGAGCCCACAGCCAAGAATTTACAACAGGAAGATCCAAGGAAAGTCTGTTCCCCAGGGCCATGGTGCCCAGCTCCCCAGAAACCCACGCTCTGTGCTGGAGGAGGACAGGGAGTGGACCCAAGTGGCAAGCCTGCTGGGGACAGGATTATTTTACCAACAGTGAGAAATAAACAGGCATCCAAACGCCACTGTTTCCCATCAAATAACCAGATGAAGTGAACAGAATGTTTTATCTACAATGACAAATTTCAGCTTCAGCATCTGTGTCTCTTTTTGGATAAGAAATAGAACGGGAATTCCTACAGAACAAAATGCCTTGGGATTAAGCAAATGCTTCTGCTGAACAGTTCTGGGACCACCCAGGACTCCCTGGGCAGGGAAGTAGGAGAAGAGGTCTCTTCTCATCTCCGTTCAACTCAGAATCCACAAGCCTGGCACAAAAGCAGCACTCAAATGTTTCCTGAGCAGAACACAGTGGCATATGCGCCCCGCCCCCCCTCCGACAGGAGCTTCCGCCAGGCACGCTCAAAACAACCGGCATGAGCCTTAGCACAATGCTGGCCACACAACAGAGGCTCCATAAACGTTAGCTGGATTGGAATCCAGTCCATTCAGATCTCTACATGATTCAGATGTTCGGGGCTGGGTGACTAAATTGTTTGTGTCCCCACATGCTACTATGGCCCTTGTGGAAACAGCCTTGGGACCACTGTCCTCTCCTAGGCAGGGAAGTTTTGGGTGTTTCCCATTCCAGGGCCTGGGCCATGCTACAGATAAGAAGCCTCCACGCCCCAACCTGCCCTGTGTGTTCTTTCCCCACAATCTCCATTAGTCCTAAATTGCCAGTCCAAGCCCAACAGAGTAATTCTGTTTCTTCTGTCCCAAGGCCACGAGTAGTTCACATCTCTGCTTAGGGGGGGAAGATGGTGGGGTGTCATGTGGGTGCCTACACAGAATTCCAAGTGCAGTCGCATCACCAGGCGCCCTGGCCCACGCCGCAGAGCCACACCACGATTCCCCACTGCGCAAGGAACGAGCTGCATTTAGAACTGACACTTCAGAACACATTGCGGATTGGGGAGCCGAGACTAAAGTGGAAATTACATGCATTTTGGAAAACATGGATGAGCGGCACTGCCAGAACGGGCCATTTACTAAACTACCTCCCATGTTTCCAAACATTACGGAAACCTTCCTCTGCAGCCTGCTGGTGTGCGGAGAGGAGGAGCGCACACCGGAGAAACTGAAAATCCAACTCCCTGGGGCGGTGCAAATAGGGAAAATAGGGACTCTTCTTTTTTTCCAAATTTCCAAACGGGCTTGAGTACTGGCAGTGAACCCCATGGCTCCAGAGTTTCTGAAGGACACCAGGGGTCGACAGCCCCTTGGGGCACGCTCACCCTCGGCAATGAAGAAAGGCTCCCACCCTGCCTTAGAAATGCAACCCTGCCTGATATGAGCTGCCATCTGGAGCAGGCAGGGCCGACCAGGGGGCCCCCTCAGCCTTCTCCTTTATTTGAACATTTCACCCCAAGGGACAGAGCCAGGCTGGGTGGCCCGTTACCAACCAGAGAGACCTGCCCAAGATTGCAGAGGGGTTTGTGCCCCTGGAGTTTGTTCAGACTCTGGAGCAAGGCTTTCCCAACATGGAGAAGGCAGCCATTGGGAACTGGGCCTGGAAGGCCCCATCTACACCCTCTAGCCCGTGATGATTCACCTCAGAAATGATGAGATATAGAAGAAAAAGCAGGAAGATAATAATAGCTATAGTCAACAGGACATGGTGGCTTATGCCTGTAATCCCAGCACTCTGGGAGGCTGAGGCAAAAAGATCCCTTAAGGTCAGGAATCTGAGACCAGCCTGGGCAACATAGCAAGATCCCTGTTTCTACGCACACACACACACACACACACACACACACAAATTTAAATTAGCCCTACATGGTGGTGCACACGTGTAGTCCCAGCTACCCTGGAGGCTGAGGTGGAGAATCACTTGATGCCAGGAATTCAAGGCTGCAGTGAGCTGTGATCCCGCCATTGCACTCTAGCCTGGGCAACAGAGTGAGACCTTATTTCTAATACTAATAATAACACTAATAGCTACAATTTGTGAGCCAGGCACTGTTCAAAGCATGTTAGGCGTGTTAACACATTTAACCCGCGCAGCCACCCTATGACTTAGCAACTATTATTATTCCCGATTCACAGAAGCAGCTAAGGCACAAAAACATTAAGTCATTTGTCCGAAGTCCCCCAGGAGTGACATGATGCCTGGAGCAGTGCAAGGAACACAGCAAAGGGAGTGGCCCTGGGCTTTGCACCCTCCCACAACCTAAGCTGGTTTGTTTGCTTGTTTGTTTGTTTCGTTTTTGAAATGGAGTCTCACTGTGTCACCCAGGCTGGAGTGCAGTGGTGCACTCTCCACCTCCCGTGTCTAATCGATTCTCCTGCCTCAGCCTCCTGAGTGGCTGGGACTACAGGCATGTGCCACCATACCCGGCTAATTTTTTGTATTTTTATTAGAGATGGGGTTTCACCATGTTAGCCAGGATGGTCTTGATCGCCTGACCTTGTGATCCACCTGTCTTGATCTCCCAAAGTGCTAGGATTACAGATGTGAGCCACTGCGCCCAGCCCAACCTAAGAAATCTGAGGAATCTGAGACCAAGGGATCTTTTTGCCTCAGCCTCCCAGAGTGCTGGGATTACAGGCATAAGCCACCAAGTATTTTTAGACTGGAGGGGAAAACTGAAATTCAATATCCTCCAGTAAGTGTTGCTCACTCTGGGAAATTTGGGTGCAGCCGGGCCATCTTTAATAAATTGGCCATTCTCTCTATTCAGAAAAGATGCCAGCCACTGATCACCCACTTCAATGCAGAAATGTGAGGTCTCTGTTTCCATGAACCTAGGCCCTCTGGAGTTTAATGAGAGGGACCCTGTCCTTTCCAAGAGCAATGGAGAAATGGGGAGGCCTTGAAACAGTAACCCCAGTCCGCTCCATAACACCATCATTCAACAGTAACATCATCATGTAACCTCCCTTGCACACTTCTGAACCAGGAGAAAAGCTCTGGGGAGCTGGTGCTAGGCCTTCCAGGCTGGGCCAAAAGGATCCTGGACTCCAGGAAAGGATGATGAGGTAGACCAAGCCCAGGGACCCGCTCCCGAAAAACCCACCTCTTTGCCTTCACCGGGGCCCTGCTGATAAGGGGTGGCTTCCACTGGCCAAATGCTGACTGCAGAGGTTTCCTCTCTCTTCTCGGAGCCAAAACATTGCAATGAAACCCAATTAAACTACTCACCAGCCTACCTATGTCCCCCGAATTTTTCCATTTGTACAACTTAACAACAGGAAGACAGGCTCCATCCTCCAAGATGCACTTAAGTTCCTTTCAACAGGGTGCTTAGCAGCTACCACTGGAAAACACCTTGGCATCAGCTCTCGGCTTCCTAGTCCTGTTTTCTCTTTGCCACCAAGGCAACAAGAGCAGGTGCCACACATAATACTTCACACTGGGCTCATCGTATTATTTTAATGACTAAAGAAGGACCATTATCTTTCTATTTAATACTCGTATGAATTCTGGCTGGCTGCTCTTTAAGGTATCTTTTCATACTGTATTTATATTACCCCTTCTATAATTATTTAAATTTAAAAGGTGGAGAAATAAGCTATAAACCATCAACCACAGCTGCATTTCTTTCTATGCTGGTTATCTGCAAAAAACTCTGCCCACGCCAGGGGAATCCTGAGGTATGCCCCTAATCTGGACATTTCTCATCTGCATAATATGGAAGGGTGTCTAGATGGCCCCCTCTTAAAGCCTTGGCTTCGTGTCTTTTTAAAGAAATACGCCGGGTGCGGTGGCTCATGCCTATAATCCCATCCACTTTGGGCGGATCACCTGAGGTCAGGAGTTTGAGACCAGCCTGGCCAACATGGAGAAACCCCGACTCCACTAAAAATACAAAGATTAGCCAGGCGTAGTGGCAGGTACCTGTAATCCCAGCTACCCAGGAGGCTGAGGCAGGAGAATCACTAGAATCTGGGAGGCAGGGGTTGCAGTGAGCCGAGATTGCACCACTGCACTCCAGCCTGGGTGACAGGGCAAGACTCTGTCTCAAAAAAAGAAAAAGAAAAATGTTATGTCGGTGATGTTCTTTCCACCTCTACAGTTCCATGAATTTGTGAAGTGAAGACCTCATTTCTACTCCAACTTCAATGATGAAGTCCACTTTCATAATCTGCTTTTCAAAGTGACCTGTCTCAGCACCCCTGACCTTGAACTCCAGAATAAAGGGATGTCAAGTATTAGAGAAAGATGAAAAATGAGCAGTGAATCAATTATCACTTAAAAAAAAAAGCCAACACATCATTTCTGGAATGACTGAACTGGTTTTTAGTCTTCAGAAAGAGACATTTCCAGGATTTCTGAAATAAGATACCAAGATGCCAATCAACATTTCTGAAGGAAAATCATTGCCAATATCCATATGCGCCTCTAGTGCCTCGGGTGCTTTTCGAGTGAGGGTCACAGAGATAAATTCTCAATACAAGAATTCGGTGGGACTGGATAGATAGGCTTTTTCCTCATTCACTTATTCTTTCACTCAAATGTGAACCGCTGCATTGCTTTGTGCGATCCAAGCAGCCAGTGGTAGGCACGGCAAAGTCAAGGCTGTTTGGCTCCTACTCTCGGGAAGACTGCAGACCAATAGGGGTGAAAGATAGAGCTGTATGGAAAATAGGACAATACAGGGTTAAATGCTCAGTAAGATGATAGCCCAAGAGATGCTCCAAGACAGGGTACAATTAAATACCAAATGAGAGGTTGAAACAGGAACCACCAGCAGTTCAAGGGAGTGGCTGAGATCAGAGAGGGCAACAGCACTGGGGGCATTTTTGATGGAGCAGTGAGAATTGAACAGAATCTTCAAGCCAGGTTTAGGATGTCGTGGGGATCCATTTCAATACCACCAATGCTTTTTTGAAGGCCCCTGTGTTCCAGAATCTTCTTGATTATAGAAGATAATCAGAGAATACAAGCTTCCCAACCGCCTGGAGAGAACGTGAGGATCAAGAACCGAACACTTGAAAATTAAAACACATATGTCACACGACAGTACCTATGCCTGCTGTAGGAAACTGTGTGAATGTTACGTAAAGGAGTCTCCTGCGTGAGGTTGGAGGCAGTTTCCATCCCTCACAAAGATTTTACACAAAGAGGAAAATAAAGCAATGATTTCAGATTTATTCAGTCATTTGAAAAATATGTGTGTGCCTGTGGAGGGGCCAGGCCTTGTTTAGAGTCCGACACTGAACAGACAGGGAAGAATCCTGCACTCATAGAGCTGACATCCCTATGGGCGGGAGGGGAGGGAGACAGATGATCAGTAAGATCTATTTATCCCACAGCGAATTGGTGAGTACTATGAGGAAAATCAAATGCAGAGAGGGGATGGAGAGGGCTGTGGGTGCAGTGTCTGACGGTGCTCAGTCCTGGAGGCCTTTCTGAGGAGGTGACCCTTGGGAAGCCTGGATGCAGGTGAGGATAAGGCCACAGCACCTGGACACGCCCAGGTTGTGACAGGTAAGCTCCATGCAGTGGGAGACCACTCTAGCACCCACCCCACCCCTCTCCTATCCCTGAGATGCCCCCTTGCTTGGTCTGGAATGCTCTTCTCTACACCTACAGATGTTAGACAACTTTTATTTTTCTTTCTCTCACTCTGTTGCCCAGGCTGGAGTGCAGTGGCATGATCATAGCTCACTGCAGCCTCAAACTCCTGGGCTCAAGCGGGCCTCCCACCTCAGCCTCCTGAGCAGCCAGGATTACAGGTCAGCACCACCACACCTGGCTAATTCTTTAAATTTATTTTTTGTCAATATGAGGATCTCACTATGTTGTCCAGGATGGTCTCAAACTCCTGGCCTCAAGTGATCCTCTTGCCTTGGGCTTCCAAAGTGCAGGGATTACAGGCAGGAATCACTGTGCTTGGCCTCTAGCCATCTTTTGATGCCCATGGGACCAGCAGTTAGAGGCACTGGTAAAGGAACCAAAAGAAAAACGAAAAGACAGGAATTGATAGCATTTAGTAGGTGCTGGGCACTGCTCTACGCATTTTACAACTGTTCACCCACTTAATCCTCACAGCAACTTTATAAGGCAGGTGTTCCACTTATCCTTACTTTACACGTGGAAAACAGGGCACAGAAAGATTAAAAACTTGCCCAGCCGGGCGTTGAGGCTCACTCCTATAATCCCAGCTCTTAGGGAGGCAGAGGCGGGAGGACAGCTTGAGCCCAGGAGTTCGAGACCCTGCCTGGGCAATATAGCGAGATCCCGTTCTCCACAAAAAGGAAAA
>NW_016107842.1:0-24371 GCF_001604975.1 Cebus imitator
GAAAAGAAAGAAAGAGAGAAAGAAAGAAAAAGAAAGAAAGAGAAAGAAAGAAGAAAGAAAGAAAGAAAGAAAAAAGAAAGAAAAGAAAGAAAGAAAGAAAAGAAAAAAGTAAAGAAAAGAAACCTTTGACAGGTCCTTAAATACACAAGGCTACAGGACAATCAAGCCTATTCTGTATAACTTCAGAAGTCTGAAGATGGACTTAAGGGCAAGAAGCCGCACATTTGGGTTCAAAAATACTTTTGTAACCATTAAACACCCTCATAATGGAATGGATATTCTTGAAATGAAGAGAGCTCCCTGACTCTGGGGCTGTCTAAATAGAAGCTGGACATCCCTCAGTCCAGACTGCTGCTAGAATGTCTTCTACGTGTACCTGATAAATGAGTTCTACACAGCCTTCCAGTGCTAAGGTCTCAGAATCTATCTAACCACAGGGAAGGAAAAAAAGGAAGAGGCAGTGAGAAAAGTCACCAACCATTGAAAAGAGCCCCTAAAGTACCTTAGGCAGCACTCTACCTCTCTTCTAACCATCACCCCGAGAGTGTGCACCTAAGAGATTTCTGATTAGTATAATTTAGGTCACACTAGAGGACAGGGAAGTGATGAATTTATCTTAACAAAGTATTGTATTCACTCCAAAAGAAATCTGCCAAAATAAATAAACTCACAAACATATAAATAAGTAATTTTTTTTCTTTAAATCCACTATTTTTTTTTTCTTAGAGAAATAAATGGCTTATATAAAGGACAATGTGTATATGGTATATATGTTTAAGGCCTGCTTCAAGGTTGCTCTCAAGCTGAGCCAGAACTATCACGAGAAGAGCGAAAGGGTACCCAGGACACAGAAGTTAAGGCGTCAGTTACTCTTAGGGTGCTGGCAGGGTCAGCCCCTGAGAGTGAGTGTCTCTTTAAATTTGCGTCACAGACGCCTGCTGACCTCACCCCAGTCCAGGCCCTGCGATTGGTCAGGCCATCGAAGCCTCGCCCCTGCACGTCAAACACTGGTTCCTTAGGTAACCGCTGCCTACCATGACTACCACCCGGAAATAATCGCCTGCGCCGCCACCTTCGCTGCAGAGGGCGACGGGGAAGAGGCCGCAGACCCGCCTTCTCAACCGTATGTAGGCGAGAAGCCAGTGCTGATACTCCCACTATCCCGCAATGTCCCACCAGGCCCCAGAGTGGAGGAGGGCGGAGTCTAATTCAAGAGATCTTGGGGCCAGCCGGGATGGCAGAGGCGGCAGAGGCGGCAGAGGCGGCAGAGGCGGCAGAGGCGGCAGAGGCGGCAGAGGCGGGAGAGGCGGGAGAGGCGGCAGAGGCGGGAGAGGCGGGAGAGGCGGCAGAGGCGGGGGCTGGAGCGGCCCCTCCGGCCATCAGGGACCTAGAGCAGCTGGCTCCGGTGAACCACCACTGAGCTTTAAGATAAAGAACTATATGGTTGGTGCGGTAATTGGTCGCGGTGGATCCAAAATAAAAGCCCTAGAGCAGTCAACAAACACTTTAATACACATCGTAAAGGGGGCATCTGAAGCTGAAGTAAAGATTTTTGGTAACAAGGAAATGAAAGCAAACGCCAAAGCAGCCATAGAGACTCTTATTAGAAAACAAGAAAGCTCCACCTCAGAATCCAGCGTTACTAATGCTGCATCCCAACCCCCTGTTGGAAGAAATGTACGCAGAAATGACAGTGTTAGAGAAGCGCGGCCATCGTTAGATTGGGATCGAATTAGGGCAGGCGGCCTGGAGAGGAAAAAGAGCAAATGGGCAGATCTACCACCAATTAAGAAAAACTTTTACATAGAATCCAAAGCAACAAGCCCCATGTCAGAAATGCAGGTGATTAACTGGAGAAAGGAAAATTGCGATGTAACGTGTGATGACTTGAAAAGCGGTGAAAAGCGTCTCATCCCCAAACCCGCTTGTACGTTTGAAGATGCTTTTCGGCAATACCCTGATCTTTTGAAAAGCATAACAAGGGCAGGATTTAGAAAGCCAACACCAGTTCAAGCCCAAGCATGGCCAATTATTCTACAAGGAATCGATCTTATAGGAGTTGCACAAACTGGAACAGGGAAAACGTTGTCCTATTTAATGCCTGGGTTTATTCATCTTGATTCTCAACCAATATCTAGAGAGCAAAGGAATGGTCCTGGGATGCTGGTTCTTACACCCACTAGAGAGTTGGCTCTTCAGGTGGAAGCTGAATGTTCAAAGTACTCATATAAAGGTCTTAAAAGCATCTGCATATATGGTGGTCGAAACAGACGAGAGCAAATAGAAGACATTGGCAAAGGTGTGGATATCATTGTCGCCACTCCTGGGAGGCTGAATGACCTACAGATGAATAACTGTGTCAACCTAAGAAGCATAACCTACTTAGTTATGGATGAGGCGGATAAAATGCTGGATATGGGATTTGAACCCCAGATAATGAAGATTTTACTGGATGTGCGCCCAGACCGGCAGACTGTCATGACAAGCGCAACCTGGCCAGATACCGTTCACCGACTGGCACGTTCTTATTTGAAAGATCCTATGATGGTTTATGTTGGTACTCTGAATCTCACTACCACAAATGCAGTGAAGCAAAATATAATTGTTACCACAGAAAAAGAAAAACGAGCCTTTATCCAAGAATTCATAGAGAACCTGACGCCAAAAGACAAAGTCATCATGTTTGTCAGCCAAAAATATACTGCTGATGACTTATCAAGCGACTTCAACATCCTAGGCGTATCTGCAGAAGCACTGCATGGCAACAGAGAACAGAGTGACCGAGAACGAGCATTAGAGGACTTTAAAAGTGGAAACATAAAGGTACTGATTGCAACTGATTTAATAGCCAGAGGCCTTGATATTAATGATGTCACACATGTATATAATTACGATTTCCCACGGAATATAGAGGAATACATCCACAGAGTAGGGCGCACTGGACGGGCAGGAAAGACGGGCACATCAGTTACCCTCATCACTCAGAGAGATTCGAAAATGGCTAGTGAATTGATTAAAATTCTGGAAAGGGCAAATCAGAGTGTTCCAGAAGATCTGGTACTAATGGCTGAGCAGTACAAGTTAAATCAACAAAAGAGGGACACAGAGAAACAATCAAGAAAACCTGGACAAAGACGCAAGGAGTTTTATTGATGTTTAAGTTGAAAAGTTGTACCAGGCTACTAGAAGTTTCCAGGCATGTTAATGTTATGCAGTATTGAATATACATAAGGTAGTATTGGAAACATACCGACCATTTGAAGAGACAACTAATTCTTAGATAATACTGCTAAACTTTCAATATTGTGTCTGTTCCTTAATAAAAATAAGGCCTCCCAAATGAGAGAATGAGAGAATTTGTGAAGAAAAAGCAAATGTTATATATTGGTTAATGTTTAATTTCTTTTTAAAAATACTTTGATTTTAAGTTTAGGGGTATATGTGAAGGTTTAGTTACATAGGTAAACACCTGTCACGGGGGTTTGCTGTACATATTATTTCATTACCCAGGTATTAAGCCCAGTGCCCAATAATTATCTTTTCTGCTCCTCTCCTTCCTTCCACCCTCCCCCATAAAGTAGGCACCAGTGTCTGCCGTTTCCTTCTTTGTGTTTGTAAGTTCTCATCATTTAGTTCCCACTTATAAGTGAGAACATGTGGTATTTGATTTCCTGTTCCTGTGTTAATTTTGTAATCTGCTATGTCCATTTGTCTTCTCTAAAACACCTGGTAGAAGACAACAATGGTACTTTTCTAGCTTTCAAATAGTACTAAATTGAAGCATAGCTTCATGCTTATCCAGTCAAAATATTCTTTTTCCCCCCAGCAGTTGGTGCCACAACAATTCTTGAAGTTATTTCCACTATCATTCTCTGCTTTTCTTAGTTCATTAGAAAATAAATGCTAGATTTTTTTAGAAGATTCCATGATTCTATTTTTATCAGAATGATGTCACCAACAGAGCAGGATGTCTGACTCACTGGGCATCAGTCCTTGTATGCATTTTGTCACTAACCCTTGGTTAAAATTCTGAGAAAATCGCTTGCCTTCTCTAGGCTTCAATTTCTCCATTCATAAAATGAGATAGTTGTATTAATTAATTTAAGGGTCCCTTTCACCTCTAAAATTCTGTGATAACTAAAACTGTATGCCCCAGCCTTGTGTTAACACTTCCTTGTCTAATCTAGGGGAAAATGCATCCTTGTATAATAAATTGAACAAAGCAGTCCTTTTCAATGACAAGAAAGTGCATTCTGCATTTTTATTGATTTTGCAATGTAATTGGTAGGTTTTCCTTTTATTCTTTGCTTTTATTTTCATCAGGTTTTATTTTAATTCAATTGGTCCTTGGAAGGTCAAAACCATATATGTACACGTATATCTGTGAAAAAAAATTAAGGTGAAAGAAAAATTCATCTACTGGCAAAAACATTAAAACCAATCAAATGGCATTTTTGCCATAAGAACCAATTTTAGTAAAACTCTTCCTAATTTCATTTATAATTCTACCTCTTATGCCTTATTTAGCAGCAATGTGCTTCTCACATCTGCAAAAAGACATCCTCACAATGATGCTAAGTAAACTTTAAAATTCAGTGTTCATGAAAACATTAGAATTAGTTATTTCTGGCAAAATCGAGAAAAATTAAGGCACCAATCTTTTTTCCTTAGCCTGCCTCAGTTGTGACTACAAATAAGTCAGAAAACATGGGAAAAGAAGAAGTAAACGCTCTAGGTATAGGTATCTATGGTTTAAAGTTCGGACTTTAAAGGCTTTTTGAAATGTAGACCTCAGTATCTCTTGATAAAATCAATAACAATTGCTAACATTTTTGAGTGATACATACCTGGCGCTTTATCTCACAATCTCTAATATTTGTAAGAAACCCACTCAGTAGGTAATCTTACCCGTGTTTTGCAGAGGATGAATCAAAGTCAGAGGAGCTAACTTGCCGAAGGTCTCTAAATCTGGTTAAAGAGAAATTAAGTTGTATTTTCACCAGGAAGTGCTTGATTCCAATATTTATATATTTTTAAATTTCAGCATAGTAATTATGTGTAAGGCAATATGCTTGTCTTGAGGTTCTCTACAAGTTCAGATTTAGTGAAATAGAAAAGTGTGTGCAAATTTAATGCAAAGGCAATCTATAGCAGAACTATAATAGAAGCTCAAATGGCTTAGGGATGTTCAGTCAGAGGAGAAATGATAAATGTTTAGCAAGTTAGACTATATGTTATTTTCCAGAATTATTCTTAGGGGCAATGCTATATTTGTTTGAAAAAATGCAACAATTAAACCACTTGAGATAGTATATTTCCATAATCATATTTAAGTAACAGTAACAAGAAAAATTATCGCTCAATGTCTATGAGTAAGAAAATGAGGGAAATATGCATTTCTTCTACAAGAAAAGGCTGAAAAGAAGAACTAGAATATAGAGAAAGATAAGTCAAAATAGAGCAGTGATTGTCAACCAAGGGCGATTTTGTTCTCCAGGAGACCTTTGACAATATCTGTAGACAGTATTGGTTGTTACAACCATGGATGGGTGCTGAGGTGTTACTGGCATCTAGTGGGTAGAAGCTAATCACCCTACAATCTACAGGACAGCCCCATACAACAAAGAATTATCTGGCCCAAAACAATAGTTCTGAGATGGTGCATCCCTGAGACAGCCTAAGAAAAACGAGCAAAACCAACTGCATAGTGATCAAAAAGGCACTTCAAAGAAAAAAAATAGAGGGTTTCTAAGCTGTATCTTGTGGGTTTTGTAGAAAAAAACGTATCCCTACAAGCTTACTGTCTTTGGTATGTCTACATCACTGGTTCTCTACCAGGACCAAGTTTGTCAATGTCTGGAGACAGAGAGACTGGGTTGTTGTGTTAGTCCATTTTCATACTGCTATGGAGAAATACCAAAGACTGGTAATTTATAAAGAAAATGAAGCTTAATGGATTCACAGTTCCACGTGGCTGAGGAGGCCTCACAATCATGGCGGAGGGTGAAGAAGGAGCAAAGGCAAGTCTTACATAGTGAGCAGGCAAGAGAGCCTGAATAGGGGAACTCCCCTTTATAAAACCATCAGATGTCGTGAGACTTACTATCACAAGAACAGCATGGGAAAGACCCATCCCCATGATTCATTTGCCATCTACCAGGTCCCTTCCCTGACACATGGGAATTATGCGAACTACAATTCAAGATGAGATTTGGGTGGGGACACAGCCAAAACCTTATCAGTTGTCATACATAGTAGTGATGGTGGTGGCGTTGGTATCTCCTAGGTAGAGTCGGAGGATGCCACTAAACATCACACAATGCATAGCAGAGCTCCCTACAACAAATTATCTGGCCTGAATGTCAGTAGTGTCACAGTTGAGAAACCTTGCAATAGATTATGCAAAAATAAAAGCACAAACCTAGCTGCAGAGAAGCCCAAAGTGGACTTTAAGAAGGACAACAAAAAGAGGATGTTCATTTGTTGTGCACTTTGCAATATAAAACCCTCCACTGGTCAGGCGTGGTGGTGCACACCTGTAATCCCAGCACTTTGGGAGGTCAAGGTGAGTGGATCACCTGAGGTCAGGTGTTAGTGACCAGTCTGACTAACATGGTAAAACCTCATCTCCACTAAATACAAAAAATTAGCCAGGTGTGGTGGTGATTGCCTGTAATCCCAGGTACTCAGGAGGCTGAGGCAGGAGAATTGCTTGAACCTGGGAGGACGAGGTGGCAGTGAGGTGAGATCGTGCAACTACACTCCAGCCTGGGCAACAGAATGAGACTTTGTCTAAAAAAAACAAAAAACAAAACAAAACAAAAAAAACCTCCACTAACTTTCCTTTCTTTGGTAGAATCTGTATTTCTCAGCTGGAGTTGATTTTGCTCCATAAGGGACATTTGGCAACGTCTGGAGACAATTTTAGTTGTCCCAGCTAGGGGCAGCATTGCTACTGGCATCTAGTGGGTGGAAGTCAGGGATAAACATCTTATAATGCACAAGACGGTACCTTACAACAATGGATTTTTCATTCCAGAATATATGGTGTTGAGGTCAAGAAACTGATTTGTTGCATTGATTGACCAATAAAGTTTTTGTGTCAGTAAATTGTGTTTCAGAAATTCCAAGAAATACTGAGTTCTACATACAAATTGGAACAGATGGAAAGCAAAACACGGAATATTCACAGGAGTCAAAGCATGAGGAGTCAACCGACCTCAACATTATTCATAAGATTCTCAGCATGGTAACTGACATTCAGTAGGCATTCAACAAATATTGAGTCCCTTCCACATTTCCCTCTCCCATAACCCACTATATAATGCTTGTTCACTCTTCTGGGTGTTGCTCAGGCTTTCCCCCCATTTGGAATGCCCTTTCTCTTTCCTCTCTGCCAAGACAAATCACATTTACCATTCTGGGTCCAGCCAAAGTGCCACATCTTCCCAAAGTTCCTATCTACTCTCCTTCGTTTCAAAACTTCTGCAGTTACAGTTCTTGTTATCTAAGAATAATATTGACATTTATACTATACTAGCTTACATTCCTACAGAGACAACTTTAAAGAAATAAAATGAATTCAGAGAAATTGCACTATCAAGTATTTAAATACATTATCAAAAAAATACAACAGTTCAAAGAGTTTTATCCCATGTGATTAACAAATCATGAGAGAACTGTTGAGAGCTAAATCTGCATAGGAATCTAGTAGGCAATAAAGGTAGACAGTTTAAAAATCAATGAAGAAAGAAAAACCTACTCCAATACTCCAAACCAAATAAGTAAAATAAATAAATGAAAAATACATAATATATAGCAGGACAATTGATAAACCAAAAAACTCCTACTATTAGAAAATAATTCCCACTAGATTACTGCTTTTATAAAACACAAAAGAACGTCAAGTTTATATAGAGAAGTCGTTCCTGGTATCAATGCAGAAAATAATTTTTAAACATAAAAGCAACCACAAAAAATTAAAGGTAAATATGAATAGGTTTAACAATGTAAAAATGAAAATCTTCTGAATGTCAAAAATACCATCAAAGGCAAAGGAAACACCAGAAAAATAATTTAAAATATATAATATAATCATAGTTATTTATATTTTATATATGGAGCTTTTTACATAATAAAAAATAACAGATGAATAAATATGGGCGGAAATGTAAAAGGCAACTCACTAGATAAGTGAACAACATATATATTAAAAAGTATTTGACTTCTTTATAATTAAAGGAATTAAAAATAAAGTATGTAATTTTTCTCTAGCAAATTGGGCTAAGATTCTTTTTTTTTTCTTTTTCTTTTTTTTTTTTTTGAGACGGAATCTTGCTCTGTTGCCCAGGCTGGAGTATAGTGGCACGATCTTGGCTCACTGCAACCTCTGCCTCCCTTGTTGAAGCTATTCTCCAACCTCAGCCTGCCGAGCAGCTGGGACTACAAATGTGTGCCACCACGCCCGGCTAATTTATTGTATTTTTAGTAAAGAGGGGGTTTCATCCTGTTAGTCAGGATGGTCTCCATCTCCTGACCACGTGATCTGCCTGCCTCAGCCTGCCAAAGTTCTGGGATTACAGGTGTGAGCCACCACGCCCGGCCAGATTCTTTTTAAGTACCTAATGCTACAAAGGATGCAGGGATGTACACACTGATAAATTAAAATTTGATTTAATTATATTCTGTGAAGGGATAGTTGAGATTATATATACATAATTTGTATATGTTTAATAGACTTTGGTTTGGTAATACTACTTCCAGAAATTTATCCCAAAGAGATAATCAGATATACACACCAATATTTATAAGCAAGGCTATTTATCATAGTGTTATTAAACATAATTTTTTTAAGCCTCAAGGCCTAATGATAGGATACTAGTTAAATTGCAGCATATCTATTCTTGATTTGGAATAGCAGAAATCATGTTCTTAACAAATATTTTTAAATGTAAGGAAAAGCAGTTTATAGAATGATATTGATTGTTTTTAGAAAACTATATTGGCCCATGTATCTATATAAACAAAAACATATGAAATGGACACACATAGATACATACACACATTAATGATAGCCATGGTTTTCTACATTATGGGATTATAGATAGTTTTTCATTGTTGTTGTTGTTTTGGGTTTGTTTTTTGGTTTTTTTTTTGAGATAGAGTCTCACTCTGTCACCCAGGCTGGAGTGCAGTGGTGTGATCCCAGCTCACTGCAACCTCTGCCTCTCAGGTTCAAGCAATTCTCCTGCCTCAGTCTCTGGAGTAGCTGGGCTTACAGGTGTAGGCAACCATGTCTGACTAATTTTTGTATTTTTAGTAGAGAAGAGGTTTCATCATGTTGGCCAGGCTGGTCTTGAACTCCTGACCTCAAGTGATCCACCCGCCTCAGCCTTTCAAAGTGCTGGGATGGATTACAGGTGTGAGCCACTGCACCCAGCCACTAGATGGTTTTAATCTTTATTTTCTAAAATTTCTATAAAATACTGTTACTTTTATTATAATGAAAATAATGTCAAATGTAATTTTTGAATAACTACTTCAAAAGTACCTTAATAATTAAATGACTGAAGAAATTAATTCAACCGGCATTGTATTTGAAGGTATTTAAAATACAAGCATCTCTTGTCTTTTCCCCCACTTGAATGTAAATGCCACTAATAGGAAACATCTTTTCTCTAACACTGTATCTTTTTTTTTTACTTTTAAGTTCAGGGGTACAAGTGCCAGGTTTGCTACATAGGTAAACTTGTGTCATGGGGGTTTGTCGTACAGATTATTTCATCACCCAGGTATTAAGCCCGGTACCCGTTAATTGTTTTTCCTGATCCTCTCCCTCCTCCCACACTCCTCCCTCCAAAAAGCACAGTGTGCGTTGTTCCCCTCTGTGTCCATGCTAACACTGCAGCTTAAGTGCTAAAAACAATGCCTGGAACATAGGAGAAGCACAGTAAATATCTGAATGAAAATAAGTACATTATTTTATTTTCATTCAGCAAGAGTAAACTTTTCTATTTCTCTTCCTTGTTTTGTCTAGTGACAATTGTTGGCCTACACCCCACCTTATAATAAAATATATGTTGTTTGTGTCTTTTACACATGGCACCCACAAACAAGGGACACTTTTATCTCATCATACAGACTAGGAGACTAATGCTCAGAAAGGCTGTATAGCTTTCCCACATTCAAAAAGCAGGTAAGTAGAGTTTGCTATCTCTGTGCTGAAAATTATAGATTCAATGAAGAAGCAAGCTAGAGTATACAGAAATATAGGAGAGATGAGAAAGACATTATTAGGGAAAGCACACAGGTACCTCAGTTTATAGCAAAATAAGTACCCTGTAAAGGTATTTTTCACACTATGCAATATTTTTACCACTCTTCTTTTCAGCCCTTAAGTGTCTCTGCGGCTTTCTAGCTCTAGAGAAACCTGCATGGTAAACTGAAAGCTTAAAATGAGAGATTTATCATCACTGAGTAATCAGACTTTTCACAAGTCCTTTTAAAATATTAGTCTAAATGGTTTGGTTGGATATCTGTTCACGTAGGCATTTAGTAAACTACAGAACCATGACAACAATAAAAGAAAAGTAAGAAATGATCTGAAGAAAGACTGCAGTAAAGCCTTCATGCTGCTGGCTGGGGGAAGGGATAGGAATATTTGGGGCATGCAAGATAAGCAAAAGAACCTGCCAATGTAACAAGTCTCAATTTATAACTTCTAAAATCTGAATTTGTGGGCATAAAATTATGAAGTGCCCCATTAGCCATATTTAGGGTGGCAGACACTGGTGGATTACCTAGCCGGCAGCTACCCCCACCACCTTCCTGCTATGTCCCTTCCTACTTGCTGGCATAACCCACTTCCTATTATAGAGATTACAAAAGCTAGATGTTCACTCTCCTAGCCTCCCTTTCAGATAAAGCATGGGTACATGACACGAAGCTGGCCTATGGCACTGACAGGAAAGTCTGCTTGGCAGTTTTAGAGGAAGATCTCTCTCCCTTACAGTCATGTGAGGTCCTTCCTGGTTTTATACAGTTGTGTGGAGATGAGGCTGTGACAGTCATTTTTAGACAGTGAAGAGATAAATCTGAAGATGAATACTAGCATGCTAAGTCTGACTAAATGGAAATTTGGAAAGTAGCTGGATCACATAACTGTGCTGCTGAAGTAAACTCTATGTGACAGGTACGGAGGTGTGCAGTTCAGATCTCCATTCAAGAAAGAACTTGCTGATCAGCTGTGAGGAATGCAGTTAGCTGACAGCCCCCAGCTGCAAACAATCCTTGGCAGCATCTGACCCAAAGCTAACCTCTTCCAGGAAGTCTCAGCCAATAGCTGAGCACAGTGAGACACTAGGGCCCAGTCATTTCTGCCCGACATTGGACTGTGCTCTGGGCCATATTTGCAGCGGAGCTCCCCGTTAGGCTCGCCTGATTTCTCAGACCATCACTGGAGTTTTAGGCTCTTCCTACCCATCCTTTTCTCTTTACCTTCTACTTTCACAGGTATCAGATTTGAGCTACAGTCAGAAGGATTTCTCTGACCTCCTGATACTTTTCCTCTTTATCTTTCACAGGTGTTACCCCCAGTAAATATTGGACCCAAGCAATATACCCAGGAATCCCCTACCTGTGAACTTTGTTTTATATAAAATAATAGATATCTTTATTGTTTAAGTCATTATTAGTTGAATATTGTATTACTGGCAACCCAAAGTATCCTAACTGATAAATTGGAAAAATAGCCATAAAATACCTTTGTGGAGGCAGTGAATTTTCCATCATTGGGAAGAGGGTCCCATGAGGTGTACTTTATTTGGATGAGAGTTAACTATAATAAGCAAATTATTCTCCTGATTGTTTATCTAATGGGGACACTGAAAACACAGGATTCTATAGGGAATTACTATAATTTTATAAAAATTGGAAGCATATCAAACAAGCCCAGCTTTTGAACAGTCAGCAGCAAATAGAGAAAGAAGAAACCAGCAGAATAGAAAACTTGAGCTGCAGTCATGAAAAGACCCAATATCAAGGTCATCTGAACCAATAGCTTTAACAACATTCACACTTGGCTGCACCTGGAATACATCACTGGCTCTGACACATTTGAAATGTAGCCAACCAGAGAAATTCCTGCAATCAACAGCCTAGAGGGGCTCAGGGTGAACAATTCTACCTAATGGAGATACATAGCTCAAAGAAATTGGAATCTTATGTACACAAGGAAAATTTTTTTCAAATCCTTTTCATATAGAAGGGGAATATGGAGAGAGGAATTGATGGGCCATGTTTATTTTCCCACCTAAGCCTGAAAATCCAATTTAAAAAAATGAATATTTCTACAAGAATATTATGAAAGTGGGCAAAAACATTTCTCTCCCTCCCTCCTCCTTTCCTGTAACCCAAGTGCCCTTCCTTTAAAAAAAACAAAAAAGGTAATTCAGAATTTCTTGGTGTATTGATTGGATAAAAATCTATAATGAAATGGAAAGATGAAAGGAAGACTGGTCTTCTCTATGCTGACTCCTCCATTTCACTTTCCAATTGCTGCTAAAGCTGTTTAGTGGCTTTCAAATTCACAAAACTACCACAGTCTTCAATTCTGTGTGCTCCTCACACAGCACATAAAGAATACCAAAAGCCTGTCATTGTTTTTCCACTTCATGTAAATGTTAGTCCCCTCTTCAGATCTCCTCTCCTACTGCAAAATTCTGTTTTCTTCTAGCTCTTCCAATGGGGTAAAATGTCTGCAGTGATGTTTACCCAGCTGAAATAAAGTCCATCCAATCTTCCTAAGCTTGCAATACGTGGTGAATTTTTGGCAGTAAGTATGCCAATGTGTTTTGGGGTCCTAATTAAAATTTCCATTGGAACCCATTTCTCATATTCAGCAAAATCCCTTTAAAGTCCAAACTAATTGACTTCAGGCTTATGCCCTATAAGAACCTATACACCATTTTACTAAATGTTTTCATTTTCTCTGCAATCAATAAAGTTGCCATTGCCATATCCCTTCCCAGGCATTTCTGTTTTTGTTCTCTTTGTAGGCCCTTCCTATAACACACACACTATTTTATAGTGCCTTCCCATGAAGTACCGTATGACTTCTCATTCTAATTTAACTCTACCGTCTCACAGATAAGAGAATGTTAAATGATGGTAACTAAAAGGGTTAAGTGTTTTCTACTTCTGAAAAAAGGTCTCCTCCTTACCCACTCTTCTACAACACATACACAAGTGTACACACACATATATTACACATGCGCACAGTGTGTGTGTCCAGTTTTGCTAAGAACACAAAGCCTGCCTATAACCTCCTTCAAGCCTTGTTCTGTCATTCAGAGCTCAGAACATCGTGCACAGTATACAGAGTAAACTGAACTTACCGTTCGTGTAGATAAGGGGAAAAGATCTCCTTCTCTCCTTTTCAGAAGACACCAGTTGCTGCCTCCAGATTCAAGCATAACATAATAGATAAGGGCGTAGTCTCGGGAGTCAGAAAGACCGGAGCACGAGTCTCAGTTTGGCCACCTGCAGTCAGTTACATGAGATTGGGCAAGTTATATAAAGGCCCTCAGTCTTGGTTTACTCAGCTGTAAAATATGGATGGTGATTTTACCTTGTACTTCATGAAGAGTTAATGATATATATATAAAGCAACCAGCATAAAAAACATTATATTCAACAGGTTTTTAAAACAGAAGATGGTAAGAAGAGATAATAGTACAGGCCAGTTCTACCTAGTTGTCACTCACAAATTATAAATGTTAATGTATCGTAAATAAAAGAATTTCAAAAACATGCTCCTTTTGTTTTAGGAGTTGTTTCCATGGGAAGGACAGTTATTTGGTCCATCTGTGGAAGACGTATGTTCTTGACCTCTGCTTTTCTCTGCCTGTCTGCTTCATTCTCCTCCCTCCACAAAGTGCGTTTTGCTGTTTCTTCATGGCCATGATGGAATATGGCTGATTCCATAGCTCCCTGATCTACATTACTTCTTTTTATCCTGTCAATGTAGATTGAGGTAGAATGTCTGGCTCCATGTTTATATTTCTGTATGAGAGAAACTGATTGGTCCACTTTGGATCAGAAGAAGTCTACTCATGATCCAATCAAGTGTTACAGGTGAGAGGGCTGATGGTGACAGGGCCCTCTAACACAATCATAGCTGCTAGAGCCTCAACCCTATGCTTAAGGGAAGGTAATCTTCAGAAAAAGGGGACTGTAGGAGCTATAGTATTACACTGGTTTTCTTATAAAGAAAGATCATATATATTTATCATTTTATGAATACAGTTATAACTTCTAGTTGCCATGCAGAGACTGTTAAATTTCTTTTGTAGCATTTCTCTGAAATAGAATTTTCATGCTATCTAGACAATTCATTGGTATATACATTATTATTTATTTTATCACGTATCTTATCTACCCCATTCTTTCTGGAAACTTTCATACAATCATCTGACAAGCAAGACCTACTTCTAATGAATTTTAATAACCATTTTCCAAGAAGGATAGTACTCACAATACTATTTATATCAACATTATCTACCAAGCCTATTCTTTATAAAATCTGAAGCTGTTCAATTAATAAACTTTCAGTCTAAAATAAAACAAGTCACACCAATAAAATTTATTTGCCCCCAAAACACTCTTACATGAATCTTAGTTTCACTATCATCATTATCATATTTAGATATTTACATTTTAGCAATAAAAATACATGTTGACTTTTACACTTAAGACGTAGATAAGATGAAGCTATTTCTTGGCACTATTTATTTTTCATGTCATTCTAAACCACAAAGAAATTGATTTAGGTTAACTCTCTCAAATATGACAGTTTTTTTTTCTTATTTACCACATGTCTAATTCATTATCATTTCTTTTCATTTATCATTGATATGTTATCTCAGTATATCAGTTTTCTCTGTTGAGATTTAAATAGTTCATATAGAAAACTAAATAAATATTAATCATATTGGCTGCTTCAGAAAATATCTTAGAGTACAATATTGAATGTGCCAGAAAATATAAATATTAAGATTGTACAAAGTATTACTTGAGGATCAAAGAACTTAGCAGAGAAGGAAAATAAATTATTAATATGCAGTTAAATTTGTACAAAACCATTGGGGGAAGAATGATTCAAAGACAAAATTTACTGGTTCAGAGGAAATGTTTCATGGAATTTTTTTGCCACATATGTTTTTTGCTATCATTTAGATGCCTCCTATTTTTTGTGAGATATTCAATCATACCAGGTATCATGGTAGGGCTAGGAATTGAAGGGTTTATATAGATCTGTAAACCCCAACATTAAACCCTAAAGTTTCCTAACTCAACCATAATTTTGTGCAAAGAAAAGAAGAAATGGCCAGGAGCACTGGGTTTTGGCCAGCGCCAGTGATCTCCATTTACTGGAGTCAAGGCCCATTATTTATTCAGAAACCTAATTCTGTAGGCTGTCATGGCAAACCAGGATGCTTCTTAAGCACTCAGTAACACCTACATGAGAAATTCGTGCTCTTGTGAAAAACCTAGTAGTAAAGACAGAGCAACTAGTTGGACTTCACAAAGTAGCCAAAAGTTCTTCATCTATTGCCTTACATAGCGGTAGCAAAATGAGAAAAGGTGCCTGCGCAAAGCCCTATGTTTAGAGTGATGACAAAACCTTTGAAGTATGGGGTCTCTGGCAAGCATACACATCCAAGTCTAGCACATATGTCTCGATTCACCTGACTCTGGAGGGTGCAAATAAAGCATTCATTATTTTGCCAGCTATCCCACTATTTGACCACCTTGTATATAACCTGAAACAGATCAAGACCCTCTCAGAATGTGACCAATCAATAACTAACCATTGTGACACTGGTATCTAACCATGTTCCTGACACTATTGATAAGAGAAATACTATAAAGCAGGGCTAGGTCTCTCTTCTGCAGGTTAGGTAGTGAAAAGCTTTCCAGCTTTGAAAGCAGAAAGATCTGTGTTCTACAGAAGTTCCATCACGTATTTATAATCTTTTTTTCATTTTAAATAATCAAACGTAAATAAAACGTTTAACAAATAACAGGTATATATATCTAAATTTAGAGAATGTTAATTGTCATATTTGTTTTAGAGTTTATTTTGTTAAAAAGTTGAAGATTATAGAGATTTAAAATTCTATGTTATCCTATTTTGCTCCTTTGTTCTCTAGAGATAACTACCCTCCTGAAGTTGGTATGCATCCTTCCCATGTATATTTTTATGTTTACTATGTAGTAGTGTTATACGTGTTCTGAATTTTATATAAATGGTGTCATGCCATATGAATCTTTCTGAAAATTTTCTTTGCTCACTAGGTGGTGAAATGTATCAAAGCTGATTTATTAATATGTAGATCTAGTTCATCCATTTAAATTTGAATAGCATGCCATTCTATGGCTATTCGACAATTTGTATATCCATTACTCTATCCATGGACATGTTGGTTATTTGTAGTTTGGGGGTCTTACAAGAACGCTATAGTGAATATTGTTAGATACGTTCCCTCGTGCATGTGTGCAGGAGTTTAATATGTGCATTCCTATTTCCCTACAAGTGGAATTGTTAGACTTTCTAACTTTCGCTGTTCTGATGAATGTAAAATGATGTTTTGCAGGGTTTTTTTTGTTGTATGTTTGTTTTTCCCCCGAGACAGTCTTGCTCTGTCACCCAAGCTGGAGTGCAGTGGCATGATCTCGGCTCACTGCAACCTCCGCCTCCCGGGTTCAAGCCATTCTCCTGCCTCAGCCTCTTGAGTAGCTGGGATTACAGGCATGCACCACCACGCTCGGCTAATTTTTGTATTTTTAGTAGAGATGGGGTTTTGCCATGTTGGCCAGGCTGGTTTCAAATTGGCTGGTCTCAAACTCCTGACCTGGTGATCCACCCACCTCTACCTCCCAAAGTGCTGGGATTACAGGCGTGAGCCACTGCACCTGGCCCATATTTTATAGTTTTAATTTGCAGTTTCCTAATTACCAGTCAGGTGAAACATCATCTGTTTATCAACTATTCATAACTTTTATCTTGTAAATTGCCTATTCATAACCTTTACTCCATTTTCTATAGGGCTGTCTACCTTTTTCTAGTTGATTTATAAGTGTTCTGTATTTCTTCTCCATATTAAGCCTTTGTCAATTATATGGGTTGCTAACATCTTTTTTACAATTTTTGGATTATCTTTCACTTTCTTTGTTGTGCCTCTCAATCTAAAGAATTCTACCTTTTGTTAGCTCTATGAATTTAGATAAACCATTTCAACTGTCAACATCTTCATTTATTCATTTATCAAATAAAACCAACAGTGCCTTATTTACAATATGGTCGTAAATAAAAATAATGACATAATAAATGTACAGGGATAAGCAATATGCAATAAGTAAGTAGAAGTTTTCTTCTTGTGGCTCTACCCTCAAACAGAAGGGGAAACAGGGGCACACTACTATGCAAATACATTCATTGAGCTATGTTACGTCAAAAAAGACATCATATGGAAGCTTGAACAGAAAGATTAGTCGACTAGATTATGTTACTCAATAAATATTAATATTTATTGAAACCTTCCTCTGTACCAAGCATAGAAATAGAGTGTGATGCAAAACAGACCAATTCTTGTCTAAGTGGTAAAGAGGGAGACAATAAGAAAACAAATTCTTATTTGCTGCAATGTCAGGATGAAGAAAGTTAAAGGTTTATGTGGAGATTACAAAATGATTGACGGGTACAATTTCATATTAGGTGGTCAGAGAGGTCCCATCATGGAAGCACCTGAAGTAGAAACCCAGAAGAACTGAGGAAAGGACCATGTGAAGGAAGTACATGCAAAGACCCTGAGATGCTAGCATACTTGTCAATCAAGGAGAAAGAGGACAGTGTAGGGGAAGGGAATAGCAAGAGAGTGCAGGACAGGAATCCAGGGACAAGATAATGACTGTGGAGTGCACCATAAGGATGCTACATGTTATTCTAGAATGGAATATCCCTAGAGGGACTTGAGCAGAGGAGTGGCATGTTATAATTTGCGGTTTTTTTGTTTGTTCGTTTGTTTGTTTTTTGAGACAGAGTCTCACTCTATCACCAGGCTGGAATTCAGTGGCACGATCTCGGCTCACTGCAACCTCCACCTCTCGGGTTCAAGTGATTCTTTTGCCTCAGCCTCCCTAGTAGCTAGGACTACAGGTGTGTGTCACCACGCTCAGCTAATTTTTGTATTTTTTTTTCTTTTTTGGCCAGGCACAGTGGCTCACACCTGTAATCCCAGCACATTGGGAGGCTGAGGTGGGCAGATCACAAGGTCAAGAGATCGAGACCATCCTGGCCAACATGGTGAAACTCCGTCTCTACTAAATAATAAAATAAAATAAAAATAATTTATGTTTTAAAAGTATCCATTCAACTACAAGATGGATAAAAGGCTGCAGAAGCATAGAAGAGTAAGTATGATGACCATGGAAATGTGCCTTACTTGCATGGAAGATTTCTAAAGCCATTCTGGTCATTTGCCCCAGTATTCAAAAATAAGCAACTCTGAACTGAAATCTCAACTGGAGCAACTGCCATTATTTCTATTTACTCTTATTGGAAAGTCCATATTTAATTCAGAACCTGGAAAAACATAAGAAATACTGGCAAAACAAATGACAAAATAGTGGTGAACTTGTTTACCTCTTGTTTGCACTGGCTAGTTTGTGCATTTTTCTTTGGCCTAAAGAAATCAAGGCCTATTTAGAATTGTTACTGCCTGTAGATTTTTTTAAAAGCATCAAATGGCTTGGCTACAAGCAGTGGTTTCTTCTTGATTTTCGGGGGGATATCATTAGTTAGTGACATGGAGAGGTCATTCCTAACCTTCCCTCTCAAGAAATGTTGGCCCACTGATAATGAAATTTTCCCAATTTTTTCTCTCTCCAAGGTGTTCTAATTGATTTTTCTCCCTGCTGTTTAGAATCTAAGACTATTTAATTAATGGGTTTCTTTTACACAAATAGAAAAACTCAGCATGACCAAAGTCAGAATGGTCAACAGCTCAGCTCTTCCCTGCCTCCCAGCTGTAACACCTTATTAAGACTGATTCTCCCAGCTTGCCTGCCAATACACAGGTGCTTCACATTGTGTTTTCAAAGTTTCTGATTCTGCATTGAAATCACCAGTTTTATTTCTTAAGAAATTATTCCTAAAGCAGGTCTTCCCAAATTTGGATGTGAAAATGAATCACCTGGAGATCTTGTTAAAATTTAGATTTGAACTCTAGATCTGGGATGGGGTGCAGCATTATGAATTTCCCATATGATGCTTATGTTGGTGATCTGAAGATCCACTTTTGTAGCAAGGTCCTCAGCTGAAGGCAACTACAACTTTAAACATTAGTAAAATATATGCACATGCTCCTCTACTCATGACAGGGTTATCTTCCAATAACCCTATCCTAAATTGAAAATATCCTAAGTCAAACACGCATAAGGAGTTTGTCAATAGGTAGTTTTTTAGTCCTTGTCCCCTTCCTCTCTCTTCTCTCATAGTCCCCAGTGTCTGTTGTTCCTATCTTTACGTCTATGTGTATACAATGTTTAGCACCCACTTTTAAGTGAGAACACGTATTTGGTTTTCTGTGTCTGCCTTAATTAGCTTAGTATAATGGCCTCCAGCTGCATCCATGTTGGTGCAATGAACATGATTTCACTCTTTTTCAAAGCTATGTAGTATTCCATATGGATATGAGTCATATTTTCTTTATCCAATCCACTGTTATTGAGCATGTAGATTGATTCCATGTCTTTGCTATTATGAATAGTGCTGTGATGAACATGAGTGCATGTGTCTTTTTGGTAGGAAGATTTTCCTCTGGGTATATGCCCAGTAATGGGACTGCTGGGTCAAATGGTAGTTCTGTTTTTCTCTGAGCATCATTATTTGGTGACAGGGAGAGATCAAGCCTAAACTTTCAAGCTAAAAATCTGAAAACTTGTCTAAATATGGTATACATAATAATAATTTACAATCTTGCATTAATAGCCTAAATAGTTATTTCCCCTATCATTTAAGATCTTTTTAGACAAGGGAGAATCTTGCATTTGTCTTGGGTGCGATTTCTTTGAGGCCAATAGCTCACAATGCTGAATGTGTTCAATCCTCAGCATGGGTTCTCAAAGTCTACTCCCAGAACCAGCAGCATTAGAATCACCTGGGAACTTGTTAAAATTCCAGATTTCAGGCCCCACCAAAGACCTACTGAATCAGAAATACTGTTTGTAGGACCCAGATATCTGCATTTGAACAAACCCTTCAAATAATTCTGAATTTTGAGAACCACTGCTTTATAAGACCAGTTTTTTTTAATAAAATATATTCATATGATTTTCTTAAATTCACTATATAAGACTTATTTTTAAAAAGCCCCACAACCCCCATAAAATCTATCTGCAAAGTGTTTGGCACATATAAATAAATTAATAAATACAAATCTGGCATAAGGGGGAAGATTAGTATAGTTTTCCCCACAATTTACAATATATCTTCTTTCTTTACTAATGCAGCTGTTAGCTATTCATTGCATAAAGAAGGATTCACAAAATGTGACACAGACATTAGCATTTAAAAATTTAGGCAATTTATAGCAAGTAGTAGGCTCTCAGGAGGCCAGTTTGATATTGCTTTGAGGGCCACTTCTCAATTTCTTATACAAAGAATATCTAGGCATCGTTCTTTTCTCATTTCAAAGTTTATTCCTCCTGGGAAGAATCCATTTGAACCATTTCTTCTGTATAATTGACTATTTATATGCAGCTATTACTGGCGAACTTTACCCTCTTGAGGGCCACTAACCATGCCTGGGTTACTTTTATGATGAAATGTTACCAGGAGATGAGAATCTAACTATGGAAACAGTCCAGGCTGGTTTTCTTAAGACTTTCATGGGAAAATGTCAGCAGGTCCAAGCATGGGCCTACTTCAGTCCTGGGCTCCACCAAAAAAAATTACTCATCAAAAGTAATTGGTAAATTCTAATACATTTCTAAGTGAGAGAGTTCCCCTGAGTTTCTATCACCACATTTAGTGCTGGAAGTTATCTTAGAAATAGCTAGAAATTGATTCATGTCATCATTTAGAATTAGAATCTGTAATAGTTTAACATCAAATGCACTTCATAAATCACTAATATCCCTACACTTCATTTTTATCTAGACTTTTTTGAAAAGTTATATTTTATGTCCTAACTTTTGCTCACCTTTTACATTGTGTTTTCAACATTTTTATGTGCTATATATCTACTCATTAAAAAGAATTTAATATCTTGAGCATTGACATATTAAATATCCTAACAAAGGGAGTAAATTAACTGCTTTTGTAAGAACAGAAAGAATAGTAATAAACAATTTAAGCAAAATTGCTAATAAATTTGCAATGGCTAACTTTATGTCAACTTGGCTGAACCATGGTGCTCAGATATTTGATCAAACATTATTCTGGATGTTTCTGTGAAGGTTTTTTTTTTTTTTTGGATGAGTGCAACATTTCTTTTTGAGATTGTATTGGTCCATTTACATACTTCTATAAAGAACTGCCCAAGACTGGGTAATTTACAAAGGAAAGAGGTTTAATTGACTCACAGTTCAGCATGACTGGGGAGGCCTCAGGAAACCTACAATCACGGCAGAAGGTGAAGGGGAAGCAAGGCACCTTCTTTGAAAGGTGGCAGGAAAGAGAAATGCTGAGTGAAGTGGGAAGAGCCCCTTATTAAGACCATCAGATCTTGTAATAACTTAATCACTATCACAAGAACATCATGGTGGAAAATGCCCCCATGATCCAATTACCTCCACTTGGTCTTTCCCTGGACATGTGGGGATTATGAAGATTATAGTTCAAACTGAGATTTGGGTGGGGACACAAAGCCTAATCATATCAGAGATTAACATTTAAATTGGTGAATTTTCAGTAAAACAGATTACCCCCCATAATGTATGTGGGTCTCATCCAATTGGTTGAAGACTTTAAGATAACAAAGACTGACCTCCCTCCAGCAAGAAGGAATTCAGCCAACACAGTTCCTGGGGATTCAAACTGCAACTCTTCCCTAAATCTCCAGCCTGCCTGCTTACCTCACCAGAGCTTGGATTCACCAAGCACCCACAATCATGTGAGCAAACTCCTCAAAATAAATCTTGTGCTTGCTTGCTCTCTCTTTCTGCCCCTCCATCTCTTCACACACACACACATACACATGTACCCACATCCTGTTGGTTCCGTTTCTGCTGGAGGCCAGGATGGAGTTTGCCTGGATCTACTGATCTGTTTGTTCTGGAATACATACATCTTGGAAGTTGAATCATCAGACACTAGGTGCATAGACTATGTTTACAGAGATCCAGAGTCTGAAGACATTTCTTATGTCTTTATATTGGAGAACCCTTCCCCAAAACTTTTCGTATCCTTTCTTCAAAAATCTAAATGATGTGCCTAAAATAAGACATGGCATAAGAAGGTATAATTAAAGAGATAATAGAAAAAAAATTATGTATACTTCTACATAAGATATAGTAGCAAGAATTTTTATGTACAACCTTACCTTTTCTTTTGACACTTAATGAAAACCAGTCTATCAAGTTTACCTGATAGAATCCCCAAAGAGAAAATATTCCCTCTAAAGCAGTCATTCCTATTGTGCTTATTTACTGATCCATGGGCAATGCTCCTCCCATAGAGAATTTCTTCCTGGGAAAGAAATCTGCTTTTAAAAATAAGGTAGACTTTTATCTGCCTGGCATATCCTCAGCATGGATCAGCCTGAAGACAGGGCAATAAATGCACTAAATGAATCTGTAAGAACCTCCCTTCTCCTTCAATGTGGTGGCACTTAGTTTTTTGGTTTCATATCTATTGCTGCCATGAAAATGATCCCTCTCCTTCCTTGACACTAAAAGAAGTGCCCAGCAGTTCATTCAAGACTTTGCTCCAGCTACAGAAGTTGGGAAAGTGGAAATTTATCCTCTTGATATATGCTTGATATATCACTCTTAGTGAAATAAATGGTTTCTATATTACACATCATTATTAATATGCTAAAACTGGATTTTTTCTGAAACATCTGAAAAAGATTCGCAATTTGGATGATCCCTTATCATTTCGATTTTTCTTCAGCTATGTTTAGGTAGTTCCATGTATTAAAAATTCATAAATATGCAGCATTTAGGCTGCAAGGAGAGCAGAGAAAAAACTAATATTCTGTTCCTCAAAAGTTCAAATTAGAGAAATGATGCTCAGTTTCCACACCAAGCAGCAGTATCAAGAGCTGTGTATTCATAAAAAAGCAACATTCATATTCTCAGAAAAGTTTAGGCTACAGGCTTTAATTTTGTGTTCCTTAAACTTGGAGTAGAATCTATATTGGCCTCTGTGTACAACTTAGGTCAGATCCCTAATAAAATTTCAAGTCCTTCCTGGATTGCACCACAGAAGAGGGATTGGGAAATCATCAAATAATTCAGAAGTAAGAATGACAAAGATGAAAATAAGGTTGCAAAACAACATCTTTGCAGAGAAACAATTTGAAAACTGAGTAATAATTTAATAATCTACTTCAATTGCTGAACATGATAACCAAGTAAGGAATAGTGACTCGATTTGAAATGTGGATCACGCTAAAGTAGCAATATTCAACTGCACACTAATGAATCAAGGTAGACATAAAAGGGATTTTCTCTCTAAAATAAAGATGATAAAACCTTACCATATACTGTAGAAGAATGATGAAAACTTTTCTATTGATTCATTGACTCATTCACCCAGCAAATCTGCCTGGCTACGTGTTGTTACCTCTCTCTACTCATCTCCTCCTCCCTTTCCATTACTTACTCTGCTCCTGTCTTACTGACCTTGCTCTGTCTTAAACCTCTTGACATATTTCTGCTTCAGAGCTTTGCAACTGCTGTTCTCTCTGCCTGAAAATCTCTTTCTGCAGGAAGATAACTGGGTCTCTTCCCTCTCCTCCCTTAGACATTTACTCTAAAACCACCCTCTCAACAGCTTCTATTACATTTCCCTGATTTATCTATCTTCTTTATCACATAATCACTACATAAAATCAGTAGGTAATTTTAGGTAATACTCATCTGGGAATACATAATTTTAGTAGGTAATACCTAAAACTGAGTAGTATTCCATTGTACGAATGTTTTAAGGATTTTTTAGCCACTCATCTAGTGAAAAAATTTGGATTGTTCTTAGCTTTTGCTATTACAAACAGCCTATATGAATAATCCTGAACAGCTTTTACTGTGAACATAAATCTTCATTTATCTAGAGTAAATACCTAGAAGTGAGATTGCTAGGTCAT